>NC_137636.1:6378062-6725562 GCF_963383615.2 Lipophrys pholis
GGAGAAGTTAGCCAGTTCATCTCAGGGCAACAACCAAGAGACGCACATTTGGGCCAAAATGCAGTCAGCAGGTAACCTGGTAGCTTTGTATTGTGGGAGGAAACTGGAATATCTTGAGAAAGCCAATGCACAGAACTCTACACAGAAAATCCTTTAAGCCCAGAGTCGCCTCTTATCACCTCCGTGTGGCAGCATCAACAGAAAATCTTTGATATCTGAAATCTGACTGAAGTAGACTCCTTTTTTCATTTGCTCTACCTCTTTTTTTTTTAAATTTTGAAAACAATATTTCTGTTGTACTACAGGTGCAAAACATGTAGGAAAATAAAAAGAAATCAAAGAAAATCACTCTGCAACTGGTGCGTAGTGATTTGCACTCTGGCCTCACGTCAGGAATATCCCTAGTTTGAGTCCGGATTTGAGGACTTTTCTGTGTTGGCGTTGCATGTTCTCCCTGTGCGTGTTTGAGATTTTTTTTTTTTTTCAAGGTTTCTTGTTTCCTGCCACTTACCTAAAACAAAAGTTTTAGATTCATGAGTCATTCTAAAATTGCCTGTGTGTGAGTGATGATCTGTGTTGTTTATTTTTGCAATCTTCTTCCAGTAAAATCTAAATGCTGGACCTTGTTTCATAGCCAGTCCTCCTCTCCCACCCGACTTGACCGTGTTCCCACACTAATACCCTCCCCTGGATGGCTGCTGACCACAGCTGGGACAGAAAGCAGCTGCAGAAGTCAACACAATCTTATCGGCTCTAGTCTTCAATGATCCAGCTGATTTTCTCAAAAGCTGAAGAAAAAATTAAATATGCCAGCTCTTTCTGTTATTCATATCGATTTTAATCATTCGTTTTATTTATATTTATATTCACATTTTCAAATTTAAATGTCACATAAGATCAAAAAAAGCTTTAAAGAAAATCTTGGACAAGATTACAAGCATTTCTTTGGCTGAGGCAGGAAACTGAGAACACGTCAAACTGAAACAAACTAAAGCGAAACTGCTCCAGCTTATCCTCGCTTAAAATATTAGTGTAACTAATATTGATTAGTATTAAATGTCACTTTTCCAAGCCCTGAAATATCGGTTTCATTTGAGATATGTGCAGAAGTAAAATCCAAATCGCATAGGGAGAACATGGAAACTCTACGCAGTCCAGACTGGTGCTTTCTTTCTGTGAGGCCAGACGGCCAACCTCGATGTCCAGACATTCAAAACACAGCTAGAAACAATCAGGATTTGATGTATTTTTTAAAATTAGAATATGCATAGGGTGAAAGGGAGATAATGTGCATCTGTTTCTTTACCGTAAAATAATGTTTTTTACTTTGATATTGCTGATGTTTTTGACTGGTGAAGCTTTGAACCCCCCTTACCCTCTCAAGTTCACCCTTTTGCGGCAGTAGTATGTGCAACCTTTAAAAAATAACTAAATAAAACCCCTCACAATACATCATTCGTTGTTCCCGTGTTCGATGCCACTGCACCTTGTTCTTGTTTGACGTTTGCTCCTCTGGCTGCACATTGTGTCGTCCTTTTTTTCACATCAGTTTCCATTTGTCATCTTTTTTTTTTACAGCCTGTACTTGTTCAAGCTGGGTTTGGCTCCTCAGATCCAGGATCTTTATGGAAAAGTAGATTTCACCGGTAGGTTCGAGCCTCAACTCTCATGCGTTCATCTGTTTTCCTCATCCCCTCCCTGTGAAGTCGCAATGATTGATGCCGCCAAAGTAAACATGATATTTAAGAATCTGCTGAACTTGTGTGCACCCTGAGAGCAGAAGTGAGAGCACAGAGCATGGCAGGCTTCAACGTGGAGGAGCTGCTGGAAATGTGAAAGTCATTAGGAACTGTGAGAGATTTTTGCTGCTCAGCTCCCGGTCCGAGAGCCAGTCTGAGAAACTTGAATATAACACATGAGCCTGGAACAGTTTGTCTCCACCGAACTTCCCTTACCCCTTCTTTCTTTCTCCCACCCCCTTGTTTCCTTTTTGTTATTTTTTCATGGATCTGTTTCTTCTTCTTTGCTTTCTCTCTCCCAGAGGAGGAGATCAACAACATGAAGAGTGAGCTGGAAAAGTACGGCATCCAGATGCCCGCCTTCAGCAAGATTGGCGGCATCCTGGCCAATGAGCTCTCAGTGGACGAAGCAGCATGTGAGAAGGCTTTGGATGTCAGATTCTTAGGGATGAATCCAAGAGCTTCAGATTCTTTATCATTTATTAGGCATCAGTACAAATAATGAGATGGATAAATTGTGGTGGATATGTATTTTTTTTACCGATACAACCTCAACCTCTTTTTCACACCGATTTAATAATGTTTTTGTCTCTGAAATGAAATAATGATAGAGCACTTGCAGGAAAATAACTAAAGATCAAAAAGAAAAAGAAAAGGGAATACATAAATTAGAATTAGAATTGACTTTGGTTTTGATGCTGCATGATTAAATATATAATTATTCAGTCTTGCAAAGTGTTGTACTGAAAAATCACCAACAAATAAGAGGGAAATCGCAAATGAATAGCAACAATCTATAAAAAGTTTCCTGAAATAAAGTCTAACTTCACAGTGAGTCTAAATCGATATAAAGTCTTATTTGTTGTTGGGTTTGCAGGATACACATTTGAAGACTATTTCTATTGAAAAAGTAATTGCAAATAAATTAAATTTCAGAAGGAATTTCAAATCTGAAAAAAGTATAAATATTTAATATTCATAGCTTATTTATAGTTAATGTTTTTTTGAGGGCGCATCACTGATACTATTCTGTAAAAGAATGGAAGTTTATTTCCCATCATAACTATATGACAGTAAGAGCAATGCTCTAATGTAAACTTGTCTATATCTTCTTTCAAGACAAGATGGAATACAGATTTAAAAAAAAAACCCTCCTTAATCAATATGAAGCAACTCCTCATCCGCCTTCTCTATCATCAGTGCACGCTGCTGTGATCGCCATCAACGAGGCTATCGATCAGGGGGTACCGGAGGGCACGCTGGCCGCCATGCACAACCCCAACGCCATGCTGGTCCAACTGGATTCTAACTCCGCCAGCCAGTACCACGATACTCTGTACCGGGCCAAAGGAGAGAAGGTGGCCAACTCACGCAAACGGGTGAGAAGCTTAGATGATGTGTGACGACGTGACAAAGGCAGAAACGAACGGCATAAATGTATTAAAACATATTAGGATAATAAATTAAGGATATTAAAAAAAAAAAGCACACACACTCGTGAGTCGATGTAAATCTATGAAATATAGAAATAGCCCCAAAACTGAGGATTGTTAAGCTTCATTTATTTATTTATTTTTGTCTGCTTCAACAGCAAATGGAGAACGCAGACGCAGAGAGAGACATCTATGACGAGCTCCTCACACAGGCTGAAATCCAGGGCAACGTCAACCAGGTCAACGGTGAGTGTCTCTCTCTCTCTCTCTCTCTCTCTCTCTCACACACACACACACACACACACACACACACACACACACACACACACACACACACACACACACACACACACACACACACACACACACAGCGACTTCCATTCATTTCCTGTAGACTTAGTCTATTTGCTTGACTTTAACCTGTCTGATGTGAAACATGTCATCACCTAAACTATGGTGATTGCCCTCATGGAACCGCCCTGTAATGTAGTGGCGTAAACGGATCGATTACTTACTAAATTATTATACACACTTCTCCCTCGGGCGGAACTTCTGGGGTGGCAGTTTGAGGGTAGGATTTCTCTGCCCCACCCTCAAATAACTCTGATCTTAGACTAACTTGAAAACATATCATTGCTGTAAAACTCTAATAGTTTCATTGTGGATAGCTGGTTTCTGTCCCCAGAAGGAAGACAAGTCTTCATGACATAAATGTCTGCATGGATTAGGGTTGTACAAGCATGTACACACACATGTTGTGTTCTTTGTACTTAAACAAAAGGTTAAATTCACGGCTTTGGTCTTTGTACCTAACGAAAGAATTAGGCAGTTTTACTATTTGTACTTACGAAAACAACTTAATTCCGAGTATTATTTACGGGGTTTTATTTTCCTTGTACCCCGACGAAGGAATGGGAGCAGAGACTTTGTCTGGAGTCCCAGAAAGGGTAAAGGTCATAGCACAGGTCCTGATTGTCCTCTGGCTAGATTTATGCTCCTGCTAAAGCTTTATTATTTGTTTTAATGTATTTCATTTCATTTTTTTTAAAGCTTTAATGTATTGCTTTTATTAATATATTTCTTTGTAAAGCTTTTCTGTATTCCTTTAATTTCTTTGTAAAGCACTGTGAATTGCCCTGTGTTTGAATGGTGCTGTATAAATACATTTAACTTGCCTTTTCAGAGAAACTGCATCTACAGAAACTTGTCACGTTGCAGACTTTACTTTTGACTAATCCATTTCTGCCACTTTACCGTATTGTAATTGTAAAACGTTTTTTTATCTGTGCATATTTTTAAACATTTTTCTGAGGGAGATTTGCTTTAGGTCCATGTAGTGAATCAAAGTCCCCTGTAATGTGTGTATTAATACATTTTCACCCATGTAACGGTGATAAATACGCATCTTTTTTTTTTACCCAGAGGTTTATTGGTTGGGCTCATGTCCTGTGGTGCACTTGTGAAATGTCAACCTTTTCTCTGACAGTGAGCAACGCGCTGAGTGCCGCTGAGAAAGCTTTGCTGAGTGGCGATGAGGATAAGCTGTATGAAGCGCTGAAGGCCCTGGGCATTCAAAACCTGCAGCCTCAAAACAAAAACTGGTATCTCAAACAGCTGCAGGGTGACCGCGAGAACAAAGAGCAGGTAGGCACAGTGTTCATTAATATGAACGTTTGATTATATTTAGCAAAGAAGTTGTGACATCCCTGCTTGTCCGTCTTTGTAGGTGTCCCCAGGAGAAGCGCTGACCAAAGACGAGCTGCAGGGCGGCGTGGACTTGGCCAACGGGATAGCAGAAGGCTATCTAAAGAGTAAGCTTCCTCTGGCCTTTTTGTTCTTCCTTCTATTTTGCCCTTCTAACTTAACCTCACTTCTTGTGCAGTGCTGAAAGCTGTCGAACGCATCAACGCCGCCATCAGAGCCGGCGTGCCCGAGAAGACGGTGCAGGAGCTGATGAACCCTGACGCCCAGCTGCCCGAGGTCTACCTCAGTGCTGCGGACCTCTACCAGAGAGAGCTCTCCAGCCTGCAGCAGCAAAGCCCGGAGGTACCACCAAGAACTGCACACTCGCACTTAAAAAATACCACATGTTGAGCTCACAGCTGCAACATCAACAGCATGGAAACATTTCAACATGTGGCATTTGAACAGAGAATAAAGGTACTTGATGACCTGAAAATGAATTCCTACTTCTCATGACTCAGCAATACAGATGTTCTTGTGGGTTATACAGTTTATTTTTGTTTTGGTAATATTCTGGTAATTGCCATACACCCCTAGGTTTATTTTTAACTTGTAATACTCAATACATACATTTTTAACGTTCTGTCATAAATGGCATTTCAGTGGTTAGAATTGCAACGTTTTGTTGTTTTTTGAGGTGGTCCACAGATTGATTTTACCGAGAAGATGAATGTCAAATCCAACACAAAAATACTTCAAATAATTTTTAGAATCCATGGTCTCAATGTATTTATTGTCATTTTGATAGGACAGCGATGTAGCTGATTATGAACTTCGACATTGAACTTGGATTATGAATTTCGACATTCACTTATGTGTCATTTGGACTGAAAATGTTTCTTGACAATCTGAAATTCAGCTTAGAATGTCTCTTTTTTTTGCTTTTTTTTTTGGCCAACCAAATGCTCACCGCTAAAACAAATTCAATCTTCATCAATATTTTTCATATACCAAGCTAGAAACAGAATTGCATCATTTTAACCTTTTGTATGATTGACTTTAATTGTCAAAATAAGATTCTTACTTATTTCCTGTATTCTTTATTGGTAGTTTGACATGTGAAACAATATGACCTCTGCCTATGCAGGGCTCCCTGTCCCACCCTGAGCTGCTGGTTGCGGTGGAGATGCTGTCCGCTGTGGTGCTGATGAATCAGGCCATGGATGTAGGAGACCGAGCTGCGCTCTGGAGACAGCTGTCCAGTGCCGTCACTGGTCTCAGTAACGTGGAGGACGAGTACGCACAGAGGTCAGCATCCGACAGCGGAGAGCCAAACGTGTGTTTTCCATCAGGCAGGATGTTGGAGTCGTGCCTAACGACCGTGTTTCTTCAGGTACATGGACGAGCTCATGCGTCTTAAGGCGGCAGCCCGGGACGACGGCAACGACTATCTGACATGGAACGACATTCAGGCTTGTATCGACCAAGTCAACCTGGCTGTGCAGGAGGAGCACGAACGTAAGTGACGCATCCGTCGGTCTTTGATACTCAGATAGGATTGCAAAAGGTCCTGTCCAGCTGATACCGGGTGAAAGGAAGAGAGAAGCCTGAACTGTTTACGAGTCTAACAGAAGACAGGAAAGCAAACATACACACCAATGAAACAAACGCACCCTCTGCCAAATTAGAGTAACCAGAGACTAGAGAGAAATGCTGTGTTGAAACATCAAGTGAGTAGAGATAAACGAGGAACAAAAGTTAGATATAGAAGGCTATGAATGCACTTTAGTGTATTAGTTCTAGGCCACATAACACTGTTAGGCGGCAAAGTCATTAGGTTATGATCAAAATCTTCAATTTCTTGTTAAAGTTATTACAGTCATATAATACTGAAAAATGTGTCGACTCTAAATGATATTTTACAGGAGAATACAACAATTCATTTTGAGAGTAAATTCAAACAGATTTTCCCATTCTAGTTGAAACATCCTTTTTACCTTTGTTGTTCTAATATCCAAAATAGACAGACATTTCCTTTTGAAAATCTTTTTCGTGGTCCAAGTATGTCACAGAGTAATGTGTTCCACAATGAGTAGTTGGTAAATCATACAAATTAAATAATCCCATTGCAACAGATCATAAATATAATTTATGTAGGAAACTCTGTTACAATCAAAATGAAGTTTATTCATTTATTGGACAAATCAAACAAATATAACAAAATGTGCACGTTTTCTTCAGCTCTAGTTGTGCGATGATCCCACTTCTTGACAGAGATTACGTATGGGAATGGGTGATATGTTCCTGTATTGTATATATTGTACTGTTATGCCAGGATTAGAAAACATCTTAGAGCTGACTTTTTCTGATTCAAGTATTGATTGTGATTCCTCAGATTATTAAAGTGCTTAACTTGTTAATGAAACTTCATCTCTGTAACACTGTTAAACTATTGATATCAAAGTCCTCATAATCTTGCCAGAGAATAAGAGCAAACATGGCCAAAGTTAGGTTTACTCTCTATCAAAAAATAAGGTTTTTGCTCATCTCTGACTGCAGAAATTCTTTTTCATCCTCCTGGCTTATCTCGTGATCGGCGGACTGACGTGTGTCATGTGTGCGTAGGAATTGCCGCTATCGGTCTGATCAATGAGGCCCTGGACGAAGGAGACCCCATGAAGACTCTGGCCATGCTTCAGAACCCCTCGGCCAAGCTGACCGACGTGGATCCGTCTGTTGCCCAGCACTACCACGACAAGCTTCTGGAAACACGTAGAGAGAAGGCTCATGTAAGACACAACCTCATGTTTCTCACTGCTGCTAATAGAAAAAAACTATGAGGTGTAGAATGAGCACTCGCTGAGAGCCTCGTGCGGGAATTTGCTTTTGCACTTACACGTGGTGATCATGCGTTCACTATGCAAACACTTTATTCAAACACGGTCCAACTGTAGCTACTTCAAGGTGCGTTTTCACAGCAGCTCGTACACATGGTGATAATCAGGTGACCGTACGATACATACAAATGTATTTCAAGTCATCCGATGAATGATCTCATTTCACAGTTAACTGCAATAAAGATTTGCCGCTTTGTTAGATCATTTTCAGAATGATCCTCAAAAGTAGCAGTATCATGCAGGTATACACAGCAAACCCGCTAAAATACACCACCAACAGTATATCCACTCAAGATGTAAAGTGATATGCATCTGTATAGCTTAGAACTTTGACTAATACAGGCAAGGTAACAACTCTTCCACAGAGGTTTGTAAGGCTCCCTGAAGCTTATATTTGATTTTCTATATTTTTCTATTTCTTTTCAAAATAATTAAAAGTTGCTATGAAATGGCTTAAAAAAAGAAGACACCATGTTGCTGCGGGATCCACAGCCAGCCACGGGTTAGGACTCCACCATTTCTCTGAGGGGTTGTGAAGCACATCAGAGGCACCGCAGATGTCTCCGTGTGACTCAGGCTTTTCAGTCCTCGAGCAGACGCTGATGTCATGATGTGATCATCTTTTCTTCCCGCTCGCTTCCTGTCATTTTTCTGAGTGGAACATGTGCTCGTCTGAGCTTCTCGTTCTTTCTTTTAGCCTTTCACGTGTTTTCACGCTGTCCTAATGTTTTTTCAAGTTGTTTTTCCTCTTCAGTTTGAGTCAGATGGGATGGACACACACTGTAAAGAGGCAGCGGTCGCTCGCCGGCTGTTGTCTTTCTCTGCCAATTCGCCTGTCTTATCGGTACTTGAGGGACATGAACTCATGAATGTCTTTCTTGTGTGAGTTTATACAGCATCATTTGATTAAGCTGCTATGGGAAAACAGTCTCTTTTTTTTAGGCTTCGAAGATGATTGAGTTGCAGGTTAGAGAGCGAGATCTGGTTGTGGCAATAGGTGAAAGTGCAAACCTTCAGCTTAGAGGTTTGTTGCTCACAGTTGAATGTTGACATAGATTTTTATTGAATTTTATTTTTTCAATTCATTGCAGGATATCTATTTCTGTACTAAGTCTGTTTTTATCCAGTGAATAGAGCTTTTTTTTTAATCACATTTAGAGAAAAGGCATTCTCAAAGCCATCCTTTTTGGGTTCCGTTTTTAAAAGCAAACAAAAGTGCATAGGAAAAAAAAGCAGCCTGTTTTTCCTGCTCATTTCACAGGCAAAGGAAATAACAAGCAAAGAGCCAGCCACTTCTTCCATAAAAGGGCAGAAAAGCTGACCACTGTGAAAAAAACTGGGCGAGACCTTTGGGCACACCGTCCTCTGGTTGCTGGTGAAAGGGGGCTGATGGAGGTGATGAGCAAAAGGCAGGAAGTGGTTGGAGGAGTGTGAACTTCCGGTAAGGTTACAAAGGGTTGATGCAGCCGAGGGATTCCCCGGCTGAAAGAGAGGGCTCGGCGGTGCTTCCAACGTGGTTCGAGGTGGAGGGAGACGGCCTGCACGGCTTCGACGAATTAGAAACTGTAGCTGTCTCCAGGTTATTTGAGGACACGAGGGTTTTCGGAAAAAAGCTGTGATGGGCTTCTCGTTGTGGCGTTATTAACTTGGCAGTAGTAGAGCAGTTAGTCACATCGACGGTGAGCCAGGCGATGACTTTGACTGTAGGCTGAGCGCGGTGCCTAGAAAAACAGCAGGAAGTCCTGCCCAGACTCCACTGACTAACAAGCTAAATATTGTCCTCCGTGCCTCTTCAGATGATTATCACTTGACTTTGTGGCTGCAACAATCGCTGCTGGAGCTGTGTAGAGTCATGTGCTTTTTTTCTGTGTGTGTGTGTGTGTGTGTGTGTGTGTGTGTGTGTGTGTGTGTGTGTGTGTGTGTGTGTGTGTGTGTGTGTGTGTGTGTGTGTGTGTGTGTGTGTGTGTGTGTGTGTGTGTGTGTGTGTGTGTGTGTGTGTGTGTGTGTGTGTGTGTGTGTGTGTGTGTGTGTGTGTGTTTCCACCATGTACAGACATGTATGAATGACCTCATGGTTTCTAAACAAATTGGACCATAAAACTCAAAAGAAGCACAGATCCCTGTGGGAAAAGAAATACATCCTAAGAAAATAAAAATTGACCTGTTTTTATTTTGCACAGAGAGCAAACGCTTAGTTTTCATTTCATTCAAATCAACTGGAAAATTCACGTTTGTCTTGCCATGTAGTAATTATTAAATTATTGAAAAATATATCTAAGTCTCAATACATTTTACAAGCCAGCACCAGGGTTTTTCAAACTAGTAGATAAAATGCTATGATTGATTTTTTTTATTCCATCCTTGAGGTATCGCACCAACATAGTGAGGCATCAGGTTATGTCTTGACCTTGAGTTTAAGGAACCTCGGTTTGAATCCCAGTTGCGGTACCAAGGGCACAAGAAGTGAAAAGGAGCCAAGTGTATGGTGCAAATTTCAATGACTTGCTGTGGTCACCCTTGTAAAATGTGCCTTAAAATGTTTCATTTTAAACTCATTTAAGAATACCTGATTGCCCATGCCATGATTCCAATTTAAATGTTTGGATTCTGCCTCATCCTAGAAAAAAAACCAGAAGTAGAATCTGTTGTTTCCCACCACGGTTTCTAAGGAAGTAAGAAAAAACAGGTAAGTTGACGTAGATAATTGTCTCTCTTAACTACACGATGTCCTGAACTTCTAATTTCCTCTATTCCTGCAATTTGTCGTAATATTTAACGTACTTCATCAAGCTGCATCTTAATTCTTCCTCCAGTTCCCCGCCAGCTCTCTGCACCACACCCTGTCTAACGCCTCCCGCCAGCTGCATTGACTCATCAGCCACAAATACCCATTATACTGCACCAAATGCAAATATATAAACACCAATCAGCACCTCAAGGTTTTATTTACTGTATAGACTGAGCCTGCTGGAGTCCTCCATGTATGCAGCTGCAGATTTCAGACCAGCTTGCCCTCCTCTTGCATAACAACTTGTCAAGATCGAGTGTCAGTTTTTACCCGCCCACTTCTTTCTCACACACACACACACACACACACACACACACACACACACACACACACACACACACACACACACACACACACACACACACACACACACACACACACACACACACACACACACACACACACACACACACACACACCTACATGCACATGTGCACGCCTCCCTTCCTTCACCCCTAAGCACAGCATGAAGGGGCGGGAAATGAGCTGCCTGTTTTACCAGACTCTAGAGACCAGCAGCAGAAGCAACAAGTAGCTGCTTCACAGGTTGTGCAGAGGCAGAGGGCGCCACCTGGATGCTATGCTGCATCATTGCAGATAAGAGAGTTGGTTGGTTGGTTGTTTTAATCTTGATCATGAAGAAAGAGCGGCTTCAGTACACCTGGTTGTAATGAATGGTGTGTCTTTAAAAAAATGTTGGTGATGAAGCAATTATCGTAGTTAGGTGGGAATAAGATTATATTAAGCATGCAGGGCAATGGTGCTATACGAAGATCATAATGAAAACCAATGGGATTGTCTTTTGTCTGCCCACTTCTGGGGTCGCCTCGGTGGATCACATGATTGATGATTTAGTTTTACACCTTTCTGCCCTTCCTGATGGGGATTAGAAGTGCGTGATTTAATATCCGACCTTTCAGGCACAAGTTTGGCACTCTTAACTTCTGGGCCTCTGACACAGTCTAATGTATAACAAATAACAACCACTGTTGGTGTAATTTTGGTATATTTTTGTTGCCAAGTTTGTGGTTATTTGTGATATGATTAATGAGTCAGTCCTATCAATCTTTTTTTTTTTTTTTTTTTTTTACTTTTACTTTGATACATTTACTATTCACCCCTCAACACTTTAATAAAGCATCATTCAGGTACAAGGCATTGTAGACACAGTTTGTTTGTCTTTAGCATTTCAACTTTAAGGGGAATACAAAGTCTCCAGCATTAATTTGCTGAGCCAATTTCAATCATCACATAAATTGCAAAGTAATGTCTTGTTTCTAAATATATAATGTTTTGGGTTTCCATGCTCTTTTGTCTTTAGTATTTAGTGTTCGTGCCCTAATTTCCCTTCACAGGGTTTGTGGTATAAATCTATCAGAGTGCCTGCATGTCATTGTTTGTTTTTGTTTTCGATTCTCAACACACTTTTATTTTTCTGTCTCTCTAGGAGACACAGGACCTCTCTGCTGTGCTGTGGCTGGATGAGATCCAAGATGCCGTTTTAAAGGCGAACCAAGACACCAAAGAGGCTTTATTGTGTAAGTTTACAGACATTTATGTCACGTATTTTCTGAATTGCATCCACACATTTGTCATAGGAGTCTGAAGCTGATATTTGTATTTGCAGTCTCGCAGTCCATCCAGGGTATCAACGAGGCAGTGGACACCGGGGATGCAGCTCAGAGTCTGGCCGCTATGCGTAATCCTGGAGCAGGACTGTACGGCGTCACCTCCGAGTGTTCACAGACGTACCAGGACAACATGTCCAAGATTAAAGATGAGAAGAAGAAAGATGGTGAGGAGAGAAATACGAACAAGCAAAAACAGAATGTTTGGGCACTTTTAATTAATAAATCTTGACCTGAGATAAATAAACAAGCATTTATCTATGTGCTTCCAAATTACAGCGCTCTTTCTCTTTTTAGACCCAGTTTTAACTAACTGGGCATTTCTTTCTTTTTTCTTTTTAAACTTCATTTTTACTTGATTTTTGATCGATACATTTTTTAAAAAATGAAGAGAATTCTGATCAGTTGTCCTCACAATTCCGGGCAATGGTGCAACATCTGATTAGCCAAATATTTTAACACGCAGAGCCTGAACGCACCGTGCATGGAAACATAATGTTTTGCAGTTCAGGCTAAATGCAAAATGAATCCTACAGCCTTTAATATATTACTTCAAATATATTATTTATTTATATGTTGAAATGTTATTATCTACCTGTCTCAGATCCACCGGAGGACTGTTCCTGCTACCTGCAATATAATGGTTAAAAGCAGCTTTGACAAATATGCTATTTAACACCATTAAGATCACGTTTTATTGACAAGGTTTCAATGAGCAACCTATTTTAACTCAATTCTATTTGAACATGCCCAGATTTTTATATTCATTTAAATATATATTTTGGCACAAACCAAGAGATAAATGTACAATTAGTTTAATAAGTAGGTAAATGTATGGTGATACTTTCTTTTTCTTTTCTTCCATGGAATACTTATGAGTTACTACCCACCAAGAAATTGTTCTTAAAATGTTCCTATTAACTGAAAGAAGCTGGACTTTCATGTCACTTACTGTCACCCTGCTTGCTCAGGCGATAACGGCAGCGAGTGGGTGAAACACTGGGTGAAGGGAGGACACGACTACTACTACAACCTTAATACCAAGGACGGCACCTGGGTGGAGCCGGAGAACTTTGTGGAAAACAACACGCAGCTCAACAAAGAGGACATCCAGGTAGGAGCATCTCCAGCTTTTTCTACTTCCTTTATCTCATTATCTGCATACGATTAACTACCTGTGTGTAAAAATAGAAAAAAGATTGCATCGTCTCTGTTTTCTCAGACATTTGATAATATACTGAAATAACTAAGTATACATTCTAAACATAAATAATAGAATAATGGTAAAAGGTGGAATTTTCACTCATTGTTTAATGTGTCATATGTTTCTGTGTAAGAATGATGATTATGGTCATTAACCACTATACTTTGAAGATTGAATGCTTTCCTGATTTGCTGTGTGTTAATTACATTTTGAAAATTGATATCGATCAATCAATCCCTGTCAGGGCGTGGTTTCCGGGGTAACCACAGCCTACAATCGAGAACAGCTGTGGTTGGCTAACGAAGCGCTGATCACCAAGCTCCAAGCCCGTTGCCGTGGCTACATGGTGAGGAAAGGCCTAAAGGAGCGGATGGACTTCCTGCAGTCTCAAGATCCAGCTGTCAGAAGCATACAAGTGAGATAGTCATGCTTTCATCAATCATACAAATCCACGTTGAAACAAAAACATCAGCCAATGTTTGAAGTTTATTGTCTTTTTTCATACATTTTTTTTCCCCCCCATCAGGCCCACTGGAAAGGCTACAAGCAGAGGAAGAAGTTCAAGGACCGCAAGCAGTATCTTAAAGACCACTCTGATGAGGCTGTCAAGGTAGATTTATCAGGCATATCTTATCAGATAGATTAGTGCAGCATTGTAGGAGCCGGCCATGACAGAGGATGACTGTGCAGTTCCTGTTGTGCAGATTCTGAAAACGGTCAATGCCTCACACACCCTAGATACAAGGCAGTATCTAGGTTGAGATAGATTTAGAGAAAAAAAGCATTAATTCGGTTATTAAACATAGATATGATTGATTTCTTGACTTGATTGAATACAGTGACACTGTGGAGCCGTGTTTTACAATCAGTGGGGAAAATCCAATATTCTAATCTTGATAATAATTTCTCATTAAATAAACTTTATTTGCTCCATTTTCAATTCATAACCTGGTTTGTCATCAGAATCAACATTGGATGGGTTGTTTTCTAAGCAAGCTTTTTGTTTAGAAAAAACTTTGCTTTCATACAGCAGTGCATGAAAACGGAGTAAAAATAAATAGAGTATGTTCAATATGAAAAAGTGTAAAAACACAATGAAAACACAGTCCTGTATAGTTTGATTCTATTGAGAAAGGTAACTACAAAAAGTTGGTTTTGAGTACAAAATTTGCAGCATTTTCCTCTCATAAAATGAGGAAGAGCACATTTTATATCCTACAAGTTGGAAATTTAATTCCTTTTTTTAGACCTGGACTTTTGGAAAATCAAATCATAATAATTCAAAAATAATTTCAAAGTTATAATTTGTTTAAATTGACGTAAGATTAAAAAAAACAAACAAACAAAAAACCAATCCACTTGGAACATATTACAATGTGGCCCAGCTGGGATTGACTTATGATAAAGTTATGTTTAGTACCCTGTAAAAAAACCTTAGAATGTTTATTCTCTTTAAAATAATGTTTTTTTCCCCCTTTACATATGAAGCCAAGTTACGGCAGTTTACTGGAGGCGTCTTTTGATTTGTGTCCGTCTTCCTCAGATCCAGGCCATGGTTCGGATGCATCAAGCCCGAAAGAAGTACAGGGATCGTCTGAAGTACTTTAAAGATCATGTGAGTATCAAAACAAATTAGCCATTGATTCAATTTTGGACAATTTCAATTAACTGACAACCGGCATTGTACATTTCCTGTCTTAATGATTGGTTTGAAAAGTCAACAAATTGCTTGCTACTTAATGAAAGCTTTAATCAAGTTGCTTGGACGTGAGTTTGCCTCCACGCAGACGTTGACATTTACACCTGCCCCTCCGGGACAGACGTCTCCATTTGACATGTTAGGTTGATTTCTCTGTCGGTTCCTGTGGTGTTGTGTGTAATGAGGACTATTGATCATTTGGTCATGGCTGGTTTTTTATCACAGATCAACGACGTGGTGAAGATTCAGGCTTTCATTAGAGCCAACAAGGCCAGGGATGACTACAAGACGCTGAGTGAGTAGGACCTGAAGTATGACCAAAATGTCATTCCCTGATTTCAGTGCAGCTATAACTCCTCTAATGTTTTCACAGTCAATGCCGACGACCCTCCCATGGCAGTGGTGAGGAAGTTCGTCCACCTGCTGGACCACAGCGATCAGGACTTCCAGGAGGAGTTGGAACTGATGCGCCTCCGCGAAGAGGTGGTGACCAACATCCGCTCCAACCAGCAGCTGGAGAACGACCTGAACCTGATGGACATCAAGATCGGCCTGCTGGTGAAGAACAAGATCACGCTGCAGGAGGTGGTGTCTCACAGCAAGAAGCTGACCAAGAAGAACAAGGGCCAGCTGTCCGACATGATGATGATGAACAAGCAGCGCGGCGGCCTGAAGGCTCTCAGCAAGGAGAAGAGGCTCAAACTGGAAGCCTACCAGTACTTATTTTACCTGTTACAGGTAACAACATAACGATGACTCTTTGTTATAGCTTTACTCAGAATGTTTTATTCAGGAGGGTATAAACAGTGCTGTGCAAGTTATCAATTAGTAATTTATTACGGTTACTAGTTTAATCATTTAAAACATAGTGGGGTTACTTTATCAGTTAAAGCAAATACAAATAAACTTTTGCTTAAAAGTGGTTTAAACTATTTCTAGATCCCAGTTTCTGTCTTTTGCGAACGGAATCTATTGTCTATTTTTATTATAGAGTTAAAGGTGTGGTACTGAAGCTAATCAGTGAATTATATTTTTTACAGATCAACAGTTATAGTTATCACTGTGTTATTCACACCACGTGAAATTAACTACTCACTATCTCATTCAGTCTGTCTGATTTACTCATTATATTCAACTGAAGTTACAGTATCATACAATAAGGTTTTTTGTTCGCTGGAGTAAGAGGCTCTATAATTTAATGGTTAGCACTTGATAGAAACAGAGTTACTAATTAATGACAAAGAATAGGACTAAGTTCATGGATAGTCTGGTGATATACCTCGAGTAAACAGGAGTTAAGTTATACAGCTGATCTTTATTGGAAAGCTTTGGATATTGCTAATGTGAACAGTGAGCTCTGTGCTCTGCAGCTGTCACATATGAAAGAATTGATTTATAATGAGCTCATTGAATCAGAATCAGCCTTTAATGTTTTATGCCACATCAAGTACCTCAGTACAAGTTATTAATGTGAAAAGGTTTTGAGGCCCAAATGCATCTTTAACACAATGTGTTTCTTCTCATTAGACAAACCCCACATATCTCGCCAAGCTGATCTTCCAGATGCCTCAGAATAAATCCACAAAGTTCATGGACTCCGTCATCTTCACTCTGTACAACTACGCCTCAAACCAGAGGGAGGAGTACCTGCTGCTGAAGCTCTTTAAAACCGCGCTGCAGGAGGAAATCAAGTGAGAGTCCCTGCAAAAACAAATCACACGTAAAAACGCTTTGACTGCTGCTCTGATAAAGCCTAACCCCCCCACCCCTCCCGATGGCTGTCTGCAGGTCGAAAGTGGACCAGATGAAGGAGGTTGTCACAGGAAATCCCACAGTAATCAAGATGGTGGTGAGTTTCCACCGAGGTGCGCGGGGACAGAACGCGCTGCGGCAGATCCTGGCACCAGTCGTCAAGGAGATCATGGACGACAAAACGCTAAACATCAAGACGGATCCGGTGGACATCTACAAGAGCTGGGTGAACCAGATGGAGACGCAGACCGGAGAGGCAAGGTAAGCCTGTGATGAGGCTGTAGCTGGGCTGTGACGGGGTGTATGGCTTCGTTCTCCAACACTGATTGTAGGGCACTCCTGGTCCAGCATATTTTACATGTATTAATGCTACAACATACCCGGGTCTAATGAATGTGGCATTATGACGGTCTGCTGGAAGCCTGTTGGTCACACACTCATTACTCTCAGGCGTGTCACTGTGGACTTTGGCCCACTGGGATCAAGGGTGTTACAAGTGTTACACCTGGTCTACCTGGTGTTTAGTCAAACTAATCATGCAGCACATCCCAACAGCAATGACTGGCCATAAATACTTAATTTATAACGATTAAATCCTGACCGCACAATATGTTTTAAAAACATTTATTTTTTTAGATTTTATCATGTTTGACAGGAACTGTGGTTGCATTTTAGGAGACTGTCTGCTAAATAAATGTAGAATTCTTATTTTTGAATGTCAAACATAAAGAAAAAGTGTGGAAAAACTTTATTTTGATTTTAATCTTGCGATTTCTACTTTTCCTCTCTACGGTTGAACATTTATCTCCAAAGGCAAAATAGGACCAAAGAAAATGCACCGGGGGAACAAAAACATTTCAGACGTTTGAACTGTAATTAAAATTATTCAACCCAAAAGGATAAATTCGATCACTAATACTTATTACACTCACACTGTGCCACAATTTGATTGGGAAGGGAGACAAGGGAGAAACACATGTAAACATTCTAATATTAAAATGTAAAATCAGATCAAAACAATAGGTTTGTGTACTTAAACACATTGTTTTTACTCTGGCTTACTCTCTCTCTACAAGACATGCTTGCTCGGTTAATTGGCGTCTCTGGATATAGAGCATTCAGCACTGATTGTGTGTCCCTTTGTGTTATTTTTTTGATAGACCGGGATGGACCTGCTGCAACCTTTTTAACAAACCTGCAAACTTTGTTTTCTTGTAAACAGCAAGCTGCCGTACGACGTGACTCCCGAGCAGGCGATGGCTCACGAGGAGGTGAGGACGAGACTGGAGGCCTCCATCAAGAACATGAAGACGATCACCGACAAATTTCTCTCTGCCATCATCGTGTCGGTGGATAAAATACCGTACGTTGGACTTGCGCAGTCTGAAATCGGCTCCCGTTTCTTCCCTCCCAGCCCCGTCGTCGTCGCCTCACTGTGTCTCTGTTTTTCTGTGTCAGATACGGGATGAGGTTCATCTCCAAGGTGCTCAAGGATACGCTTCACGAGAAGTTTCCTGATGCCACTGAGGATGAGCTGCTCAAGGTTTGTGATTTGTCGGCTTGATGCCAGATACCCTGTGATTCCTCTCGTTGTTAACGAATCGATTCACCCCAATCACAAAGAATACGTAGCTTTAGCAGAATCTATTTGGTTTTGTTTGATGTGTTGGGCTTGAGATTTTTGGCTCATTAAAATTTACCAAATCAAATCACACAAAATCCTGAGAAAACCTCTTTCTCTATAGTAATATACAGCTTGCCTTCAAATTTTGACTGTCAAAACTGAGTGAAGAGAACAAGTGCTTGACGTGCGTCGCGTCTCCTCCTTGATCCTCCTCATTCAACAGTTTCTTACCATCTTCTTCTTGCTTCTGCCCTCACCGTTGGTCACACATATCTTTCCTTTTCCTCTGCTTTTGCTCTTCTCTTTCCATCTCGCCAATCAGTTCCAGCCTCTCTTTCCGAGTTACGGGTCTCCTCCTTCTCTCTGTCTGCTGACATCAAGGTGAGCCTCGCCACTCTTCTGGCTCTCCTCTTCTCAAGCTGTTTTCAGGCACTTGGCAATTTTCTTCCTCATTTCCGGAGGGCATGTGAATCATTTCTGTTGTGATTTAATCCAAACCATCTTATAAAGGAAACATACACACAAGGACAACAGTCCTGAAAAAGACGATATGTCTTTATCAAAACTTAGCAAGGTTAAGTTGTCCCATGTTTTAAATACATTTAACAACATTACTGGAACTTCAGCGGATTCTCAACCCAGTGTGTAAGGTGTCTACAATTTATTTTGATTAATGGTGTTAATGTTGCTTTGCTCACTGTCTCTTCACCTGCACATGAAGTTTCAATCTCTACCTTTGTTTCCTGATCACATTTGTAATTCATTCCACCACTTAATCATAGGTTTTATTGCTTTTTGGGTTTCTCTTTTTAACGTCAAGTTTAACTGACTTTAGTGAGGTGCTTTGAACACGACCAGTCACACACTTTTTTCATCCGTGAAGTTGCAGTTGTTTTCTGAAATGATCCTCTTATAACAGACAACAATTTGACTATTTAAGTGCAGGTGTCACAGTTGTTCATTTAAGACCAGCAAATCTCTCTTGGTCAGGATTCCTCCTCAGAAAAGCTCAGAAAGTATTCAGAACTTGTGGTTTAATTATGTGAGTTCTTTACTTTGGCTCTTTCAGATTATTGGGAACCTTTTGTATTATCGCTATATGAACCCGGCCATCGTGGCGCCTGATGCCTTCGACATCATCGACGTGTCCGCTGGCGGCCAGCTGACCACCGAGCAGCGGCGAAACCTGGGCTCCATCGCCAAGATGCTGCAACACGCCGCCTCCAACAAGATGTTTCTGGGAGACAACGCCCACCTCAACCCCATCAATGAATATCTCAGCGCCTCCTACCAAAAGTTCAGGTCTGAAATGTTCAATTGATGCAGATGTGATGTGATTGACCTTTTTTTTTTTTTTTTTTTTATTATGTTTGACAATAATTTTATTGTAGCAGTCATTAGCTTTGTCATTTTGTCTCATGTTTTTCTTTAAAGCTCTTTTTCTTGACTCATTTCATTGTTTTCGCTCCATCAGACGCTTTTTCCTGGCAGCATGCGACGTTCCTTCACTGGAAGATAAGTTCAACGTGGATCAGTACTCCGACTTGGTCACAGTCACCAAACCTGTCATCTACATCTCAATTGGAGAGATGATCAACACTCACACAGTGAGATTCAGTCTTTGTTCTTATTTATTTATTTTTTTTTTTAGATATACTTTGAATCTGAAATCTCACGACAGGTACCAAACGTAAAATTAGTTAGAAACACATTTCAGTGAAGACTGAGGTGAGTCAGGGAATGGCATTTGTTGAGAGATACAAAGAAAACGCTCCTTGATTCATACTGCCACACGGCTGAAGCCCATAACATCCCCCGCCTTTATGAATTAATAGCTCAAAGGAAAAGCAACATAATTCAATTAGGTATTTGGTTATCCAAATGGTGTTGCAAGCTTTACTATCCATAGCAGAGGTTGAAGGTGGGTGAAGAGTTTCTGAATGAATCAAACTAGAATTACAAGATTCATCAAAACTTGAAGCATACGTACCTGTAACGTGTTTGACGGAGAAAGGTGGTGGCAACAGTATTTTAAGACAGAGTGTGTCTTAAATATATCCATGGAGACTTTGGGGTGTCAACCAGTTAACACATCATTGTTTAAATCCTCGGAAGTCACCAAAATAGAAAGGGTTCTAGTCATTTGGCACATTTGAGCTGTTTTGAAAAACAAAATAAAATCGTCTATGTGGTTTCAGATTTGTAAAGCTCATTGAAATAGGATCAGCCGTAAAGTCGTCGGTCAAGAAGCAAACTACAGATGTTTGTAACTGGATTCTTGGGTTTGACAGTGGTTTAATTGTATTGGTCGTAATACTGACAATGATGAATAGTAGCTTGGTCCATAGCAGGGTTTAGCAACCTGTGGCTCTTCCGCGCCTCTGTAGCGGCTCCCTGAAGCTAATAAACATTTTTTTATTATATTTATATATTTATTTATTTTTTGCATAACACACTGGTTTTCAAAACTGGTCTCATTTCAAGACTGAAAATAGCTGAATAAGGTAAAACGGCCAGAACAGATGGATTCGCAAAAAATTTAACAACAAAAAAACTAGAATTTTTAATAAAAAATAACTAAAATGATAAACATTGCTAGTACAACTTTTTATTTCACAAAAAGAAAGAGAAAAGTGAGGAAAAAACAACAGAAAAACTATAAGTCAAGTCAGCTTTATTTATTGAGCACTTTAAAATAACTGGCAGAAGCCAAAGTGCTTTACACCTTATAATAACAATAAGCGATAAAACAATAAATACAGGAAGACAAACAATAAGATTGCAACAATACAAGCAGATGCAGAGTCTCAAACATGATTAAAAGCTAGGGAATAAAATGTGGTCTTCAGATTGGTTTTAAAAGTGGACAGTGAAGGGGATTGTCCTGACGAGCAGTGGTAGCTCGCTCCACAACAGAGGGGCAGCAACAGAAGAAGCTCTGTCCCCTCTGAGTTTCCGTTTGGACCTCGGTACCTCCAGAAGTTTCCACAGGAATAACTGACTTGTGGCGGCCAAGTGTTCCAGAAGAATGGAAAAGGAAAAAAGAAAATAGAAAAGAAATTTAACAAAATGAAGAAAAGGGGAGGAAGTAAAAAGCAATCTCTTATAGTCCAAACTGCTCTAACATTTGGAAGCACACAGGGGCTGTAAACAACTATAGATGGCTAAAGTGGGAAATCCATGAAAAAAAAAGAAGAGAAAAAGGGTCTAAAAATGGCTACAAAAACTAAAAACATAATAAAATATATCTAAATTGTACCTATGTCACTCCATAAATGCAACCCTAGTTTTGGTATGTAAAAGCATTCTTTCTTGTCTTTTTTTTTACTTATTTTAAAACTTACAAGTTTTATTTGGTGGAAAATCCAGAAAACGGCTCTTATGGTCATAAAGCTTGCAGCCTATAAGATATTTCAGGATTCATGAGTTAACTGGGGAGACGTACCGTTCAACATCAGACCCCAGCGCAAACAAGTGATTTTTTGAGAGACTTTTGTCTGCTCCAATCTGAATCTCCTGATGTGTACTTCTGTCTCGTCAGCTGCTGCTGGACCATCAGGATGCCATTGCCCCCGAGCACAATGACCCCATCCACGAGCTGCTGGAGGACCTGGGTGAGGTTCCCACCGTGGAGTCCCTCATTGGTGAGTGCATTGGAACAGGGGGAGTTGGCGGTGTCGTCAGTGCAAGTCCAATGAAACTAACATGAACAACACGATGAGCTTTAAAAGCAAGCCAGGTGCTTATGAAATCAAAAAGTAGTCATCAATTACTTTTCTTTTATATTTTGTCTTTGAAGGGCTAATCTTACAGTCCTAACATGCTGTTACCCAAAGTCTCCAGTCTGAAGATTAATCTGGTTACTTTAGGAAGCGTTATCTTGTTCTACACACTGTAGCTCTAATCACCACCCCACATTTTGTTTACTGATTTTCATATTTTACCCGGGACAAGAAGAAAACGTTCCGTCACCTAAAATAGTCCAGTTTCATCTTGTTGCTTGATCTCACTCAGGCGAAAATCCTCTTCCTGCTGACGACCCTAACAAAGAGCTGATGGGGAAGACCGAAGTCTCACTCACACTCACAAACAAGTTTGATGTCCCTGGTGAGGCCAATGCTGAAATGGATGCCAAAACACTTCTTCTCAAGTGAGTTCACACGTTCAGATTCAGGCCCAGCACGATTGGGTAGCGTGTTCACTTCGGAACTGACTGAGGTTTCTTATATTTCATGGGTCTTTTTGTTTCTCCAGCACCAAGAGGCTCATTGTGGATGTGATTCGGTTCCAGCCCGGAGAGACTCTGACTGAGATCCTGGATTCATCAGCCAACACAGAACAGGTCAGATATGAAGCGTGAACTACAGATATTGTAAAGTTATTGTAATACAAAACAGAACATCAATCATAAGTAGCTGTAATTACTGTAAACAATCCAGAATCCCACGAGAAGCTCAGCAGCCTTTCTTAATGCCGACACTGCATATTTGATCTGAGTGGAAAACTACTGGATTGCCTTGTGGCAAAAAAAAAAAAAAAACAGGAACTCGCTTATTAAACACAAGTCAAGACAAAAGAGAACTGTTTTGTGGGCGACGGCCTGCACTCTGAATTGCACTCACCGCCTCTTAGGCAACGTCCTCTTTCCAACAAGAACTGCTGAGTTTTTAGGAAATGGGACAATTTTTAAGTAATACCACAAAATACAGATGCAGATTGCTGCTGTCCTTTGTGTGAATCACAAACATATTTATTATAGTTTGTCCATTAAGATAATTGAAATAATTTGGTGAATTTTTTTTTATAAATATATTAGATTGAACATTTTTAATACTAAGATAATTGAAATATTTTGTAAAAAAAATATTAATGAATAATTTAGATTGAATGGTTTTTATTATGTTAATATTTTTTCGATGAATAAGTTTATGGCCAAGAATGAAATTTTAACAATTTACTCACCTCAATCATAACTCTATTTATTTACTTTTTATTGTTATTTAACATACATGAATTCCCTTTTGAATTAATTCACATAATATTGCAGTAACACTTACATTTTTTCATCCCCCCTCAAATTTTTTTTTTTAAATCTATAGCATTGGTGAGCATGGTCTTTCCAGTCGTCCCCCCAGCCACACACACACACACACACACTTGTTTTCTTGTGTTTTCTAAAACACATAAAACGAGACAATAACGAGTTTTTAGTGATCAGAACGGTTCTTGTTTACAGGAGACTCAAGAACTACATGGTATTTTTCACATGTATAAAACTCCACAAACAACTTCTTCATGGTTCCCAAGCTACAAATACGATGGCATCTATAAGGGGGTACTCTCATCAAGTCATGAGCCCGTCACAAACCAGTCACCCGTTAACGTGGAAAAAGTAGATCACACTTCCACTGTGTGAAATTACATGTAAACATCAAAGAAGCACACTCTGCCACACAGGGAACGCCTGCAATAATTGCACGACACAAAATTGTATAAATAAATTTGTTCACAATACTGTACTTCAATCACCTGATAGACACATGTTTTAACAGCACATGGTCCTCTGATTTAAATCTATTGTCTGCGGTTGTGTTCAGGAAGCAGAGTACCAGCGTGCCATGCAGCGGAGGGCCATCAGGGACGCTAAAACCCCAGAAAAGATGAAGCAGGTCAAACCAGTGGTGGACGACAGCCTGACTCTGCAGGGCAAGAAAGACAAGATCAAGAGCAACCTGCAGCGGCTGGCAGAGCTGGGAAAGGTTCACCCAGAGAACCGCTATCAGGACCTCATCAATGACATTTCCAAGGTAAAAAAAGGAAATGATAATAAAGAAACGGATGAGATCTAGTGTGTATGTGGAAGTACATTCTCCTCTGTCTGTATTGCCACAGGACATCAGAAACCAGAGACGGTATCGGCAGCGCAGGAAAGCCGAGCTGGTGAGACTTCAGCAGACCAACACTGCCCTGAACTCGAAGGCCAAGTTTTACAGCGAGCAGTCGGAATATTACAATCGGTATATCAAGTCCTGCATGGAGGGCCTCAACAGAAAGGCCAAGTGAGTATCCTTCTATAACCATTATCACAATTAAGTTAAGGAGTGCAAGCATTGTATTGAAACTCCAGATTAATGAGCTACATCATGGATGTCTGAACTTTTTGCAGTCCTGCAGGTTTTTGCCGTGCCCCAGCTTTAACACTCCTCGTCATAATGAATGTCTCATTAACAGGATTATCAGGCTTTCTGCAGAGTTTGGTGATGACACAATCATTAGGGATTGTCATCCTGCAGGACCAAGACTGGACTTTTTTTTTTTTCTTCTGTTTTTCCCAGACTTGCAAATGTGCTCCGCAACTGATTTGAAAATATTAGAAAATGTATTGTTCTTCTTTGCAGTTGTTCACAACATTCACATCTGAACTGCTGCCAAAAGCCCATTTTACTGGCAGTGGTTCATATCAAGATCTCGGGGTCTCAAAGCATTTTCTTTACTCCTAAAATGACAAAACTTATCGAGGGCGGCTGCTGCCTGGTTAGAAAGAAAACCCACACTGCAGGTCCAGGAGTTAAATCTCCAGAGTAGAGATCCTCCTCCTCTTCAGATGGAGTGAAGTGTTTCTTTACTGTTGGATCATATACCAGCAAAACAACTTCAAGTCAATGCAGCAACCTTATATACTTTACCATGAAGGCCAAGTTATTCAAAGCATAATGAACAAGTTGCTGTTCTTCTCAATACAAAGCATGTTTTTTTTTTCCCTCTTATAAATGTCCTACTATATAATGAATGCAGTTTTCAGTAAAGGCTAAAGCAGAAATATTTTTACATGAAATGCTGAATGCTGCGGTCAAGACGACCAGAAGCAAAATTCCTCTATTCTCGTCTTTCTCTCCACAGATTGTCGAAGAAACCCGGCGACAACAAGGCCAAGAAGAGTAAACAAGTTTCGCAGAAATACACAGCCTCTCGCCTCCATGAAAAGGGTGTGCTTATCTCCATAGACGATCTGCAGCCCAATCAGTGAGTTCTGCATTCGATCAGAAGCGGTTATATTTTCTTTGAGGCAGAACCAAGCTTCATAGTTTGCGTCTGTCGGGCACCGAATATCGATTAAAGATTCATGTTCTCCAGCATAGATGCAGAATTGATATTCTGATGAGTCTTTTTGAGGCACAAACTCTCTGAACACTTTATATGTCTACAGTCTCTACACGCTGCTGTAACAAAACTGAACATATATATATATATATTTATTTATAACTTCATGCTACACAATAATCTCAATCAAATGTCCTGAATATCATTTCACCTTTGACTCTTTTCCTTTTGTTTGCTGCGTTCGATTGATTCCTTGTTATTTAAAAGTAATCTGGTTTAGGGTTTTTCCCCCAACTTATTGTGCAGTTCTTAAGACAGATTTGTTATTAGTACATACCCAAATGTGGCAAGTCCCCGCGTACGCACAACTCTGCAGATGATTCAGACATCGCCGCATGACTGGTCTTCGACCTGTAGGAAACGACTCACGCGAACCACATATCCCTCCACAGGCTCAGAGGTGCCTGCATCAAATGCTAATTTTCTGCACTCACTTTTAACAGCCCCCCTCAATTCCAACTCTTCATCATCATCATTCAGCTCACTCCGACAGTAAAAGCTTTTCTACCCCTGTGTAGGTTCACCTGTTTAGTTCCACCAGCAGTGCAAACGGCTATAAATATCTGTGAAGCCTGATGAGTCTATATTTATTATTATTTATAAGAAGAGACAAAAGACTCTCTTTCTTTCATCAACATCGGTGCACTCAATGAAAATAGATGATGCACTCTGTATATTGCCTTTGTGCACAGTCAGCCACTATGTCAGATCAGACTCTGGTTCAGCCTCTGCCATGATGTGTTCACACTTGTCCCGTTAAAACAAACACCCAATGGGTTTGCTGCATTAGTTGCTGCAGTTTATTTGTGGAAGTGTGAACACTGGGTCTTGTTACTTTTGGAAATGAAGTCTGGTGCAGTTCAGTTAAAGTCCGATTGGAGTGTGAATGCAGCACAGACCAAACTCGCGAAGTGACGGACTTTAAAAGTGCCATTTATTGTATTTGCCGTTCAATCTATAGGAATTCCCGACGCTGTTTTCGCACATTTTTCAGGCTGTTGGAAAATTTTTAAAATTGCACAACAATTATCCAACATTCATTGTGTTGCAACGTCCTCCACCCCCCTCATAGGGTCGTGGGCGCTGTCATGCGTGGTTTGCAGACCTACAGAACTAAGTCTTTGAGCGCAATATGCTCATGGTAGAGTCACCCAAGATGCACAGGTGTGAAGTGAAGTGAACTTAGACGTTTCAAAAACGTCTTAAGGATGGATCCTCGTGTTGCATTCATTGTAGCACAGAGCATTGTTGTTGAAGCTATGTTTATACAACATTGATGTACCTTTTTACAGATGTTTATCATATTACCTGTTTAGATTCAGTATTGAAATACCAGTTTAAGTGCTTAATGACTTTTACTAGAGTGCTAACTTTTCTATGCACTCTCTTCAGCTTTGATGTTGTCCAGCTAACTGCTCAACAAGGTGAACACTACTTTACTCAGGCTGTTCTCCTCTGACATCAGGTTTACTTGTGTGACTCCTCCGATATGTTGCTTTGAATAAAAGCAGCTGAAAAATAAATGAGTTATTTGCAGAAAACAAAACTTTCCAAGTTTAAGCACAACCTGAACTGATCTGCTGGTTGTTTCTCCTCTTTCATTCTTCCCTTTTCCGCTTTTGTCTTCACAGGTTCAAGAATGTTATTTTTGAGATTTCCCCATCAGAGTCTGTTGGAGTTTTTGATGTGAAGGCCAAATTCATGGGTGTGCACTTGGAGACATTACCGTTAGAATATCAGGTGTGATTTCTCTTTCTTATACATGTTGAAGTAGTTCTCCCGTAAAGCTGCTCAGTTTTTGATTAAGCTTTTTTTTTTTGTTTTTGTTTGTCTCTCAGGATCTCCTCCAGCTGCAGTATGAAGGTGTGGCGGTGATGAGGATCTTCGACAAAGCCACCGTCAATGTCAACCTGCTCATTTTCCTGCTCAACAAGAAATTCTATGGGAAATAGACAAAATCAACAAAGCAAAAAGGACCACAGACACTGAATTAAAACCACAAAACCCCCATTGTAGGGTTGCTTTAAAAGCCTGACCCATCCCATCTCCTTCACATTCCCTACTGCACTTCAATGTGCCTATGCAAACCATCACCATATGTGCTTTATTCTTGATGCATTGTGCAAGTTTTTTTTTAACTGTCTTATTGTTCTGTAAACTGCAGCTAGGTCGAAGGTTTAAGTAATGTATTTTTTATTTTTTTTTGCTTTTTAAATATTATGAATATCTTGTGCATGGGCTTTGATTAATTAAAATTATATGTTTTATGTAAAGATGGAGATCTATGTCTTTCGTAGCTGTTTAGTTGATTTGCTCAAGTGATTGGCGGAAGCCTGTTTGCCGTCTTTGTTTCAATCAATATGCTGGCATTTTAGCGTTTGGCTAGTCCAAAGTTTGACTTTATCTCATGCAATTTGTAAAAATAACAAACAAATATTTCAATGAGGAAGAGAAGTGATTACACCCCTTCTTTGCCATGTTTTTTTTTCCTTCCCAATTTTGAAAACCATGTATTTAAAATGTTTTTGTCATTGTCTTGATCTGACCTGGCCAAGCAAACATTAAAATTTGTTTAAGCATGACAGAAAACGGTGTCAGAGAAGCATTGCACAGCAAAAAGCAGCGCTCATATTGAGCTGTTCATCACTTTTGAAGAACCTAATTTGATGTGTGAGTATATCAGATTCAATTTGCCCAACTTGAATCTGTTTTGTCATGGAATAAAGTTTCGTAGGTATTTAATCGTCATGTTAGAATGGATTTTCCACAAAGCTGGGCAAATATGTTCATTTATTGGTTTTCAACAGAGGACTTACTGGAAATGTTTTATTATTGTTAGTCTCTGTGGGGTGTTTCTGTTGTGTAAATAAAGTGCAGATTTATTGTGGCTTTCCAAAAACAATCAAGTAATCACAACATATTTGTTAATTTTTGAGGCCGGGTAGAATTTGGAAGTTATGTGGAACGATGAGATTTAGAAATTCTTCTTGTTGAAAATACTTCAGAAAAATGTATATTTTATATGTTGTCAGACTGCAGCAAATGTTTGCAAAACATAAGCGGGATCAAACAAGTGTACTTGAGGTTGTGCATTATTACAGTAACTAGTTTTTCCAGTAGATGTCACTCTAACCTCCTTGTCAGTGCATTGAAGTGGCTTGATTTATTTCAATAAGCCTAAAATTGAGATTCCATGCACACTTATTGAATTTATTTACTCTGTCATGTAGAGCTGCCAAAATCCAAGGCAAGCACTTCATTTGAATTGATGATTTCCTTCACAGTCAGTAAAATGTACAATACCTGTTATTAAAACTACCAACAAAGTGCCCGTTTCCTAGTCTGTCCTATATCTGTCAGGCAGCGTGAGACTCCAGAGAATCACATGGCTCCTTTACTGCATTTCCATTCTGAAACATTATTACATGTTTTTAGCTCTAGAAAGGAGATATAAAGATTTTTTATGAAACAGGACCAGTTCATTAAGTCAGATCATTAAACATTTGAACATTGATATGTACATGTTTCTGTATTTCAACTCTTTACACATTTGATTTAGAATAAAACAACTTAGGTGTGTTTGAAGTGTAGAATTCTTGTTTAATTTAAGGGTATCCCCGTCCAAATCAAGGGAACAGTTGAGTAGTCACAGTACTTTTCAGATGTTTCATTACGCCATGTAAAAAGTTGACAACATATTTATGTAATTGGCCATAGATTAAGGTCACCAACAAAGTGTAAGGTGTTTAAAAATTAAACTATAAAAAGTGCAAGCCATATTGAAATGTTTCACAAAACCAGGGCAATGCTGGCATGACAAATATTAAATATTTTTACTAGAAATATCGTCTCTCCTAAAAAAAAAAAATAATGAAGGAAATTCTCTTGATTTGTCTTCCACTGCATGCAACTCTGCCATGTCTCAGGCCAATCAAATGTAAAGTGGAGCCATAGATGGGTTTGTATCTTTTGAGTAACACAATTTGTTATTTTGGAAATGACAGGTTGTGTAAAATGTGAGTACAGTAATATTCAAACTATTGAGATCTTCTCAAAAGTTAGGAAGATAAGTCTGTCTGGAGTTTGAAATTGGAAACTGTTGCACTTGAAAAGTGTAAGCATTCTTGACTTCAAAATAACCTATTCTCCAATAGTCCTGCGAAGGGAACCGTAGACTGAAACTATTAAACATAGCAACAAACCACAGTGTGCGGAGATGCTGTGTTATATTTTGTTTTGCTCTTATACTTTCACTTTCATCCTGTTCTCTGCAAGAATCCCAGAATCATAACACTATACATTTATTTTAATACAATTTATTTTTTTTTGCTGGTCCAAGTGTCATTGAAACATTTTTTCGAGCAAAAATTTATTAATGAATTACCTCAAGTACAGAACACTTTACGTAGGATGCCTACATCTGAAAATAGTGAACATGAGAACAATGATGCAGAAAAATACTGAATGAAATAATGAAAATTGTAAAAAAAATGGATTTATGAAAAATAAGTAATTTTAACACATTGTATGAGATGGTACAAATCATAAAGTAATTAAAACATAAAATACTGGAAATATTAGTGAAATGTAGACGGAACCTAGAGATGGAATACTGGATGCATCACAAGAAGAGTGATGTGGGTTCTTCTGTCATTTGAAGTAACTACTACCTTGTTCTAAAACTGTTTAAAAAAAATTATTAAATTTAATTTTTTATGGCTGCATTTGGGTGGTGGGAGGAAAATGGAAATGTTTCTTTAGGGAACAAGTTTATTTTTCAATTATCTTTTGGAAATTATTATAATTAATATCATAATTGTTTGTCAAAAATAGTGAGAGTATTTGGGAGTAATCCCTGGTTAATGTGATATTTTGTCGCCGCCCTGCTGGCCACCGGGCGGAACTGTTCCGCGTTTAACGAGGTAATGTTTTTCTCGCATTTGGATGATAACAACCCCGCGGATCCGAGTTGCTCCTCCGAGCTCCCGACAACCGAAGGCAGGCTAACTGAACAAGCGTGACGCGCATTTTTCTCCAAAGGCTGTTGTTCCGGCTGTGGGGAAGAAGAAGAAGAAAATAAACCCGCAGTTTGTTTATCTCCGTGGAGTTTGCCTGAGATCTCCCCTCCGCTGCTTGTCCCTGGATTAACGCAGGACTCCCGACGCGCTGTCATCCAAATAACAACTTCACTCAGTCGTGGAAATCACTGAATGAACACCCGGAGGCTGCTTGTGAGCCGCTAACATTTTGTGGAGATCCAGTGGAGTCCACGCAGGGGCGGCGGACACTTGTTGAAACTCCGATTACCGAGCAGAAGTGAAGGAGAGAGGGGGGGGGGGGGGGAGAAAGAAAACCTTTTGCCCAACTGTTGGTGAGCTCCGTTAGCCACATCGAGCTAACCTATGCTAACAACTTTCCCAGACGACAGCGACACATATTTCGGCAGGAGTCGCTTTGAACACGGGCGTGTTGGATGGTGACGGGGCACGAGCGTCGGGGAGCCGAGAAAGTGTTCAGAAGGTTGTTGACATGGATCTGACAGCAGCTTAGCCGAGTCGGCTAACGTCACGTTAGCAGCGACGGCTAACGTTATTATGTCAACGCTGGATTCAAACAAGTGGTCCGCTGGAAATGTGTCAATATGAAGTTACATCGCGCCTCTAACTCGTTGTAGACGCCACGCCGTCAACCACGAAAGTGTACAAAGTTAACCTGCGAGCGCAGTTAACCAAGTCCAGATTTGTTTTGCCCTCTCGCTTGTTCGGTAGGAGAGCAACTTTTTTTTTTTTTTTTTTTCTAATCAACGGGAGCTTTCGTGTAGCTTAGCCGCGTTAGCTTCGAGCTCAGCTCCGTCACTGCAGCCGTCCGAGTTCACTGCACCGATAATGTGGTGTTGAAAACTCTTGATGGGTTTGCAACCGTGGTTGCTGAGAGACTCTGGGAGGTAGACTTCCAGTGCTGTTTTCACCCCCACCTCTTTGTTGCAATTGCAAGTAGCCGAAGTTTGTTAGAAAACTGCGGCCCGCACAATGTCCGGCTCCCCGGGCACCGGTGGCTCCAACCCCAGGAAGTTCAGCGAGAAGATCGCGCTGCACAACCAGAAGCAGGCAGAGGAGACGCGGGCCTTTGAACAGTTGATGACAGACCTCACCGTTTCAAGGGTAAAAGCACTTCATTTTCTCGTCATTGTTAACAAGTGGTCTTTTATTTTTTTATTTTTTTTAACTGCTGTAACTTGGACGCGTGTTCCAAAGTTTGGCGCATCCATGTCTGTCTGGCAGGAGATTTGTGGTGCTCAACCTGTACTTCTTGTTTCTCTTCTTGCAGTCATTCATCTGTGGTAACGATCTCTTATGTAATGTGTAACAGGACATGGCTCAGATACAGATATTAAGCTGTCAAAACAGTGGAAGATTGGATGATGTGACAGACTTTGCTACTAAGAGTGTAGGAGTTTACAGAAATACACTTTTTTTTAAAAAAAAAACCAACAACGTTGTTTTCAATGCATTCGAGAGCAAAATGCATTTTAATTTGCCTTCACATTTGTAGAACATTTCCGAGGTTGCTCTGCTTGTGCTGTCCCTAATATACAAAGTCAGCAGAGCTGCATTCTGAGATCCTTTTAATCAGATTTGTAAATTTCCCAGCATATGCACATTGCATCCTGAGTGCTGTTGACATTATCCGAACAGAAAATTATGAACAAAAAACAAAACGACTAAGAAGAAGAATGAAAACATGACAAATATATGAAGAAGAATGAAATAGAGATCTGTAGATAAATAACGTGATTCTGGCATTATTGCATCTTGGTCTTGGAGGAGGTAGAAGGGAAGGGAGGGGTGAGCTCCAGAGGCTGCTTTTCGGTCCTATCATCAGTCATTGCTCTCACATTTGACTCAGGTGATGCTTTCATCCTTTTTCTCTTCAGATCTTCAGCTGTACAGACTTGATTGTCGTGATATATCTGTGTAGAGTTATGCACCACACCAGTCATACACATTTATAAGTCATAAGTCTATATATCGGTTTGTCTTAACCCCCCACCCCCCTCTTTTTATGGCACATCATTATTTTTCATATTCACATCAAGTCTGTGTTCATTATATTAACATTTGGAATATTTCAAAATGCAAAATGATTCAAAATAGTGCAAGTGCATTTTGGCACCCGACCAAACATTAGAATGCAAAAAAGCACAGAATCAGCTTATGAAATAAGCCTGGATCAGAGTATGTTATGGCATGTTGTTACCTATTTGACGAATTGACTAATCACGTTTCCATAATGACGGCACTCTTTCATTGGCTTCATAAATCGTGAAAGACCTCAAAACAAGTACAGTGGAATAAGCAGTCACCGCTTCAAATATATTTATATATTTTTTTACCCGTAAGACCACATCTACACGTACCTGGGTTTTTGCAAAAACAGATATTTCCTCCTCTACGTTTACAAAAAAGCTTCATTGACACTACCCGCATATACACCGGGTTCAGAGCTACTATGAGCAGCCAAACCTGTAGGGGGCAGTGTAACGAGAAGCATGAAGCCATGATGGCCAATCAGAATCCTGGAAAAAACACAATGTCAGGAATTGTCTACTCCCCTTTAGATGCAAACTGAGTTTATCTAAATCTTCACTGTGGCCGGAGTTTTCGGGAATCATCCTTTGTGGTGTCTCTTAGTTGCGTTTATGTGTAAATCCAAGTCCCAAATACATCGAAATATCACCGTTTTTTTAAATAACCGGGTACATGTAAACATGGCCTAAGTTGTCTGCACGGTGTGCAATTGTTCAAAAAGTCACTTTAATAAAATGAGTGTGTGGCAATTGTTTCTGGAATCAATATCCATCCATCTTTTATACCACCTTCATTTATTATTGTGGGAGCTGGAACTTGTGCCATATATCCATCACAAACATAAAAAGACAGGTTTTCTTTTTTTTCTTTTTTTTTTGTATTTGCATTTTACACACATGCTTTATTGGAGTAGCTTTATTTCTTTGCCCCCCCCCCCCCCCCCCCCCCCCCCCATCTAAAACATGATACAGTAACCACTCAAAGCAATGAAAATAGTTTGTCTTGGAATGACATAAAGACCTTTTTTTTCACATTATTTCCGTAGCATTGATTCACAATGTGCTCCTTCTATGAGTGGGAGATTCCTGCATGGCCAGTCAAAGAGGATGTGGTTTTGAGGCGGCACTGAATAAAGTTGGCCATAAGGTATGAACTGGCGCTGACCTCGGTGAGACAGAAAAGCCCAGTCAGTGAGGCTGAATCAGGCCTGGGCAGAGGACACACTGCCAGCAAACATCTGGAATTAGAAGTAGCTGCTTTAATGTTTATACCGACAACTGGAGGACCTAATTTAAACCCTGAAGGGACTCGGAAGAAGTGTACATTGTTCCCTAATGCACAAATGGACTCCAGCGGCATCCAGGCTACTTTGACGTTGCTGCAGGGTGGTTGCATCTTTGTGAATGATAAATGACTGAAGTATGCATGCTGGATGTTATGCAACAGCATCACCAACGTTCAAACGCTGGAATATTTTATGTCTATATTTATATCTATCCTCATTGAAATGAAAGTGTGCACAGATGTTGCTTTGTTCAAGGCATCAGGGTCATTTGTAACGGCTTCTGCTTACAGAAAACAAGGACTGAATCATGGAGTTACGACATAAAAGCAGCATTCACACGTAAAAGCGATATTTGCAAATATTGCATCGATGTTTTATATCTATGAAGCTTTTCTATATGTAGTGGATTGTGGTGTAAAATACTCTCTCAGCGGGAATAACCAGGGAACCTTCAACAAGGAAGGACCTTGCAAAAGCCAAATCAGGCCAGATTAACTGCACCCCACAACACAGTGGTGGTTGGCGTCACCCCAGTCCAAATTTGTTTAAGCATGTTGTCTAGTAATCAAGTCTCATATCTTTATATTTACCTTGTCAGTTCATCAACAAGATTGTGTCTGGGGAGGGGGTGTAGTACTATCAAAACATACAGGCTGTGGTTTTTCTACTATGTAAAAAAAAAAAAGTGCAGAACTGCTGAATGGCCAAAGAAATAATAATGATTTAAAAAAAAAACTGTATTTGGTGGAGAAAAAATAGAATTTGATGAAAAACTAAATGGATCTTTTCAGGCCGACGTGTATCTTAATTATTCAACTTGTGTTTCGGGTCCATGCAGCATCTGAAGATTCAAAGAGCATATCACATTGTCGAGGTTGGATCTAGTATTGGGTGTTTAATGAGCATTCTTTTCCCAAAAATCAAAGCAACATATTTATTAGTATTGCAAATTCATTTATAAGTGTGATGTTTTTCATGTTCAGGCTTGAGCCTACATGTTTTTGGTTCATATAGTGTAAGGAACTGTTATTTTGTTGCTGTAACTGTTGCAAATTAATTTGGCTTCTGTATACCGGCCAAAGCTTCTGATCAGCTGGAGATACAAGTTGTTTTTGCAAAAGTTACTGGCAAAAGAGTATAATTATACACTGCCATCTGAATTATGAATCACCACATTACCCCTTGTTTGCTTGTCACACACAAATTATCTTGTTTGCTAGTTACAAGTGTCATAAGTTCTGTTTTTGGAGATTTAAAGTTGCACCAGTGACTTTTCTTGATCACATTGAAGGACTGGCTTGATAAATCTTACCTTTGCAGAACAGACTGCCCACTGTTTTCAGAATCTTTGTATCTGTTGACACATTGCTTTTTTGGATACCAGGCTGCCTTTTCCAAGAATGTGTTCTTGGTGCCCTCTGAGCGTGAAATTTGCAAACATTTCTTCTCTTTGATCTGACTAATCACTTTTTTTTTTTTTTCCCTCGGTTCAATTTCAGAATAGTATTTGAAAACAAAGTTCTTGTTTGTGCCGAATACATCTATAATTTCATACATTTTCATACAACCATACATAGTAAAACTGTCCTCTCTATACACAAGGACTGCAAATCCATAACCTTTATCCTTTGTCCTGATTGACAGGTGCAGTTTCAGAAGATCCAACAGCTCCGGTTGTCTCAGTCGCGGGCGCAGTACTACGGAGGCTCTCTGCCCAACGTCAATCAAATCGGCCACACAAGTACTGAATTTCAGGTGGGAACTAATGACAGTCAGAATATACAGCACCCACACAAACCACCAAATTAAAATGTATCAACACCTCTCTTATACAGTCATCACATTAAATATCACACACCGCTTAAAAACTGGCCCAAGGCAGATCTTACAATTTTCATTTAATACTCAGTACGTTTCTGTTCATTTCAATGGCTAAATACATTTCGAAGAGGATTTTCACAAGTCAGAACAATGCTTTGTAGTTAATAGCTAAATGGAACTGGCATTTATTTAACCTCCAAGGAACACTGATATATCCACCAGACTTACAAAAAAAAAAAAATGTTGGACATATTTATGAAATTTTGAAAATAACATCTCAAATTGTTAATGATCTTAATGAATTCATGGGTTAAAGTCAAGGATAAAGCTGCAAATAACTTTGTCATACATCCATTGAAGTATTGTGTGATGGCTGTGTGAGTCCTTATTGGGTTGTATTACCCTACTTGATTTTATATATCTCTGTAATGTTGAGAGAACAGATTTTGTCCTCTGTTCTGTTGATCATGAGATAAACTCGCTGATTGTGTGAAGTGATGTATCAGGAATGTGAAATTGAGCCTATGATTTCTTTATTGTGTCGCACCAAAGTTGAGCCAGGTCTTTTTGCCTGAAGGTCCACTATGTCTTTTTTTTTTTTTTTGAATCTCCCACAATTCAGTCACATGCTAATTACAATGTCATCATTTCACAGCACTTTACATTTTTCTAAAATATAGAGGAACAATCCATCAATCTGAGCAAGAATATGCTAAAATAGAAAGTGCAAAAAACAATTTTTTTAACAAGAAGAACCCGGCAGCAAACGGCAGCCTCAGAGGGGGTGACATCTGCTCCAACCGGCGGGGGTTAGGGAATAGCAAGGAGTGACAACAACAGGACAGAAATGAATAAACAACTCACGATTCAACATGTTTTAGATGAATGAGAGTAGGACCTGCAGATCACATACGTACAGCTTCACAGCCAGTAATATCTGCATAGATGCATAGAGGGGAAGAAGGCAATAGGAGAATAAGGGAAATGTAGAGGGTGAGATGCAAGGGTGGTTTAAAAAATAAATTAAAAAAGTGATGAGAAGAGAGACATTCAGTACATTGAAAAAGTTTAAAGCCGATTACAGCAAAATTGGAAAACTGTCTTCGGTGACCTGAGCCTCGATTGACTTTTATCAGATTGGGCCACTTGAAGCCTGGGCTTAAACATAAAGACTATTCTGACCTCCTGAACTGGTTCTACATGAGCAGAAAGTGATGACTGAAAGCTCTGCCTTCCATTTCACTCTGGGAGACGTGAAAAACTTCCATTAAGCAACAGTCTGACAGTGAGGTGTTTTTCCCAAATGATATGGTACAGCTCTCTCAAAGATAAGATGGAGCCTGGTTGTTAAGAGCTTAGTATGTTAAATGAAGAATTTAAAGTTACCATTTTGGATCTTACAGGAAGCCATTAAATGGAAAGCCATGTGGGGCAACTATAGTCTATCCTCTTTTTTCTTTTTTTTTGATAGAGACTTGTGCTTCAGCACCTCATCTGTATTGCTGCAGCCGCCCTGTTTCAATGAAGCAGCTTTTGCTCTCGCTGTTTTAAGTTGATCTGAATGTGTCTTCAAAATGTAATCTTGCAGTATTCAATCTCTCTGTTGGAAGAGCTAGTCGGATCCTTTCATTTGAGCCAAACAGGGCTTGATGTGACACTACACAGGGATGTTTTCTTTAAAACTCTGCTTTCCTTGAGATTACAATCTGCCAAACTCAAGGTCTTGTTCTCATCTCTGGCTTTTTCCAAGGCTAATTGTGTTTGACCCCCATTTCTAACAAGCAGTGCAACCGCAAAACAGTGGGATGGACCTTCAGAAGTGCAAACAAGCTTCTCCTGAGAGTGTTAAATAATTCAAAAAGAGTTTAAGCAGACTGGAAGAAAGATGGAGTGAATACCAACGCAGTAGTCTTCAGCACTGCTTCAAGCAGTCACTGCTTTTGTGTGATTTATCGGCATTTCTCTGTTGCACTGGGCTCTGTATTTGTGTCAGCTCCCCAAGGAGTTTGCAGGGTCCAGGCAAAGGTGCCCTTGTTAACCATAAGAATAGCCCTTTGAGGTGGAGCAGTCATTGCAACACTGCTCCAACGGCTCGAAATCAGAGACCTCTTTTGCTTAAAGAAGTATTTTAAATCAGTTATCGGGGAAGAAAATTCTACAATCTAATAGGCTCCTTCCTATATTCCACTTCCTTCTTATCGTATTACAGCCCTAATTCTGTTACATTAGTATTGAGCAATCACTGTTAGAATATTGTGGTGGTTGAAAGATCAGTACTAAAGTATTTGACCATTACCTAACAGGGAAAGGCTCTATTCACGTCCACTATTGTGTCTGTTGTGTTATTCAGTTATAAGTTTGAAGAGTCAGCTTGATGACATGTGGCATCTGACATTGTTAATGATTGTATCAACGAAATGGTACAATTTAAAGAAGAAGAAGAAAAAAGTATCAGACTCCTCTTTCTTTTTGCCTGTCTTTGATTAACTGCTGTGTTTCTTCTCTGATGTGAACGTTTCCTCCTCACCCCTTCTTGCAGGGCGGCTTCCATTCAGGGTTAGACTCGGTCAGAGGGACCCGCCACCACGGACTGGTTGAGAGGGTCCACAGAGATCGCAACCGCATCAACTCTCCACATCGCCGACCCATCGACAAGCACGGACGGCAGATATCCTTTTTCATGCTGGACCACCAACAGTAGGCGACCCGACAAACGCGTTTTCCATGTGATGCAGATGCTTCCAGCCTCGTAAAAGGTGGACGTGTGTGTTGTGGCTTCCAGGTGGTTGGTCTTTGGTGCATTTTCTTTTTCCTTTTCTTTTTTCTTAAAAATGGCATTTGTGTTTATGGTTTCAAATGTGACGATACTAGTGTAGGCAGCTGTTTTGCAGCCTCGGGACAGAGTTAGTCATTATGTTAATTTGAAATGTGAAGCAGAGGTAGTGTGCTTTACTCATGCCTAATGGACGTTGACAGTAGGGGATTCTCTGCATATTCTGAATGCAAACTGAGGTTGCGTGGATGTTAAGCCTTTCTGTGTTGAAGCCTATGTGATTCTGAAACGGAGGTAGAATTGGCAATTTTCCTAATGGTGATGACTGAGGAACAGATCAGTGAAAATAATTACATTATTTTAATTGTTTAATTTTCTGCAAGTTGAAGATGGTCTTTGTTTTTGCAACATTTTGGAAATAATTCAGGCTCTCCAAGGCTTTATAAATCAGATTGTGTTATATAAAAGGATCTCATTTGCAATGCACAGCTAATCATCATGAATGCTGTTAGTTGTCACCAGTTACATGTGTGACGTTTGTCATAATTCATCACAGCTCTGTTGGCATGTCATATATAATTTAAGCAAAGACCCAGAAATAATCAAAGACCAAGGCGTCCTCTGTGACTTATAACGCTACAAAAAAGTTAAAGAAAAATCAGTTTGTCCAGGGGGCCTACAAAAATGTAAATATAAGCTTGGTAAATGTGCTTTTCAATAAGCTCCTTATCAGACTAGACCTGATGGATTATTGAAAACACTCAGCTCCTGTGCTCTACATCCTCCCACTGCATCAAATACATGCATTAATTGGTAATTTTATTCAGATCGGTTTTAAATGTGTTTAAAAAAAAAAAAAAAACATTATAGAAGGCCTGTGAAGACGCAAAGGGCATAACATAGATTTAATGTTCTGATCTGGATTCACGCTGAATATTTAGCATTTCCATTAAATGCCATTTTGCCCACTGATCCATCAGTACGCCCCCAACTTAGAGCACTTTCACAAACTGATCTGTTTAGTTCTTCTTGTCCCCGAGGCAGAGATGATTCAGTGACCTGTCTCTATGGTTTTCTATAGCTGGAGAGAAGTTTATCCTTTGTCCCAGCATGTGATGTCAGATCGGTGTATAGTTCTGGGAAGAGCAATCGATGCTGATGCATGAAGTGATGTTCTTCAGGTTGTAATGCCTTTGAAGAAAATGTCCAAAATATCTGGTTATTTCTTTTTTATCGTCGGTTGAGCATCTCCTCATTGACCTTGTTGTTTCTGCATGGTTACGTCCTTTTCATATTTTGGCTGACCGCTTAAATTTAAACAAAGTTCAGTCAGTTTGGCCAAGCAATAGGCACACTCCACTGTTTGAAGGAGTGTCTGATTGATCAAGGGTGGTGCTCAATTATAAGCTGTATTTTCATGCTCTCTGTAACGTAGAGCACAGTATAGTCTACCCTATATGCACCCTTGGTGAAGGCACCCTCTCTCGAAGTCTGCTTTTGTTAGTATCAACACAGAAGCAGTTGCTCCATCTGCTTCTGGGTGGATGGTGTCAGTTCCACACACACGTGCATGTTGCGCATTCATCTGTTCAGCACAAGTCCACTCCGTCAACATCGTGAAAAAGTTCATTGCTGAGAGATAGTTGGTGGTGTTCTGGCCAAAATAGGGCAGTCAACAGGTTTCCATTTCGAGAGGATCTCTGCTGCTGAATACGACATAAAGAAACATGGTCAATTGTTAGTTTGTGTCTGCCTGTTTTGTCAAGATCAGCAATTTGTTATGTGCCAGCAACTCACGGCTGTGGCATTTCCCATTAGTTTGTTCACATATTCAAGCCCGTGCGGGTTTTTCCCTATTTTAGTTTTTGTTTTGCAATAGATATCCAAACAGACTGCTGTGCATAGTGTTATGACAAAACTGAAAATTTGTTTGGATTTTGCTTATTATTTTGAAAGAATGTTTTCCATTTTAAAACACAATAGGGTGTTTTTTTAAAAGAACGCAGTGTCAAGAAAACAGGTCAGATTGAGGTCCTTGAGTGACCTAATTCCAATTAGCAAAATGCCACATAAAATGTCAACAATAAGGAGTTTGTCTTACTGGATGAATAATCCTATCGAGAGAATTTTTTTATTGAGACCTCATCAAGTGATACTGGAAGTTCTTGATTCTTTGAAAGGAAACAATCTCCTTTCAAAGTTGCTGATGTTATTTTCTGAATGTTTTCTTAAAAAAATATGGCTGTATTAAGAAATACCCATGTAGCAGCTATGGGAAAAGATCAGGAGTTTGTTACCTCAGGCATGGGTACCACAGTTGACATGCTCTGAAGTAATCATTGGCACACTGACCCATTGCATACTTAGAAGGCTAAGTATGCATACTGTTTAAAATCAGTCATTATTGTGGCTCATCCCTGATAAAATCCACGAGCACTAAAAAGATTGACACGTACAGAAAGGAGCCATTATTTTTGCTTTGGGCAACAGTTTTCTATGAAACTCGCTTAAAGAGCAGGGTTTGATTCTGTTTGATTATTCTATCATCACATACAAATGCCAGTTTAAATGATAACTTTACCAATTTTTCTTATAGTTATCATCTCTATGGTTTAAAACGGATCTTTTCCACTTCCAAGGAGCTTGATGCTTTCATTTACGGTTCAGTCTAACACAGATATTAATCTGTCTATTCTGTCAGGACTCTGATTTGAAGAAGGGCCTCTCCTGAATCTGGCTGCTGTGAATGAGACCATCACCGACCAGGAAGCAAGGCTGAATGACAGGTTGCTGGCAGGGAGCAGTCAAACCTCTCCAAAAGGAAAATGTGTGGTGTGGTTTGTGACTTTGGTTGACCCATGTTTGTGCTAGATTTTGAAAATGGAAATGTGGTTTGGGGCTGTGACGGGCCAAAGAAATAAAGGTTTGTTTTGAGATATTCTTGCATTTTACCGTCACTGATCGTGGAGAAGGCAGGAATGGCTGCACATTCGTTCTTTTTTTAGGCTGCATACCAGACACACAACACAAATGTGTCATCTACGGTTTTACGTTGTGACTTCAGCATTGTAGTTGTTAGAAGGTGTTAATCCAGTTTGACAGGATTGCACCCTCTCTTTTGTTGTGGAGAAACCACAACAGTGTCTTGTCTACTGTGCTGTGTTTGTGTACGTTTGAAACGAGGCTTAGCCCGTATTTTGTATGAGGGATGATGAGTGACAAGAAACCTTCGGTCTCTGTATCTGTCCCACGATTGATGATATTCTCACAGGCCTAAACAGGTGCTTTATGGAGCAGTGATTGATTCTTTTTTTTGCCTCTAATATTATTAAAAACATTACTAAAAAATAAAGCACCAAATTTGTCTTCAGGAAGTTACTTGTTTTTCAGGTAAAATGTTTCGGCAAGTTTTTTTGGGCATTAAATCTTGAACTTTTGGAAAGTGTGTTTATTTCGCTTTTAAATGCTGTCATATTTGTAAGTAAAGGTGCATATGTGGGATGAACAGCATAACTGAGTATGTAGATTGCCTCCATGGCAAATTTGTTATTCAATAATTTATTGTTATTACTATATCAAGCCAAACAGCCTATTTTGATGTTGACTGTTTTTGGATGTATTGGATGATAACATACAGTTGCCATTTACCTGCTTTGTTATTCAAAAGAACTGGAGCTTCAGTAGCATGTGGAAGGATCATATACAAGAGAAATGAACAGGTTTCCAGGAATATATAATTTATTGCCAAAAAGCATTGAAATGAAGAAATATTCTACTGAACACAAAAATGTTTTTTTGTGCTATAGTTTATGTTTTTAACCTTAAATGCGCGCGAGCAATCGGGAGTACAGTGACGGGTTATTGTTCCTTAAAGTTTTTTTGTTCACACTCACTGCCGTGTTTTGGCTGTTTTCGAATAAAATATAATCTTTTTGTTTGGCCTTGATTTTACGAAGTGCTCTTGTAGTGACTGTGATAAGGTTTTGTCACATTTTAACAAATGCCAGAGTCAGAATTAAGGCTTCACCTAATTTGTTTCACTTCGTGGCTTTTATTTTTTTTCCCGTTCAGTTTTCTTGTTTCACAATGTGTACGTATAACACAGATTTTGAATAGGAAATTGCAATGCAGGTTTTTTTGTTTTTTTTTAAATATGTACATGAACATGTAACAACAGCTAATAGCCTGTTGATCATTTGTATTTCCGTCTTGTTAGATGAGATGTAAACGTCCTCAAAGGGTGTCCAAGAGTTTCACAGTAACCCCTTCATTGTTTGTAGAAACGGCTGTGCTGAAGCTTCCTATCGTGTACAAAGAGGAGGAGTTCATTGTGTTACAAAATGGAATGTTGCCTTCCTTTTTTCCCCCCCCTCTGCCACATTGGATAAAGGGGACATCATGAGTGTTAAAACGGTGTGTTTACATCTGATGGGTGCTCATATTATGTGTTTTTCAATAGGTCACTCATTTTTGGAGAATTGGTATTCAAATGGGTGTTGCAAAGCTGGTACCGGGTGAGGTGCATCAACAATTTGTCCTGAACAGCTTTTATACCACACAGTGTCGTTGCGATGTATGAATGTAGAGGAGCGGCTGAGGTGGAGCTCCATCTTCTGAACAAGACAAGTTTTTTTTTTTTAATGTTGTTGGTTTTTTATTTTTAACTTTCCTGCACTGTGGAAGACCAGACCCTGTTGCCGAGATCGTTGTTAAGAATTAAGCTTGTGTTTTTCTCTAAGAATTTTTGAATTTGAAATTCCTCACAAATTTCTACAGACTCTTGTATGAGTAGTTTTGATGCGAAATGTTCTCTAGAAATCAGTTTACATTTTCAAATAGAAACTTTTTTTTGTTTTTTTTTGATATTTAAAAGCTTGTGGATTAATCTGATGGAAAATATATTTGTCATGTCTTTGCCTTACTTGAATTGAGTGATATTACAGTGATGCTTCTCTGTTTGTGACAAAGCTTTCCCTAACCACCACTCACATAGATAGCTCTCCGTATGGAGCTGTGTACCTTTCCCCACCTCCGGACAACAACTGGAGAAGGTGAGTAGCGCCTCTGTTAAGCTGATGAAAGAATGCTTATTTTCCTGTGCACTTCCTGTAATGACATTATTTTACAACAGGAACTGTTTCCTCTCGCTATGGGGCTTCCTGTATGGAATTGTTTTGTTTCTGCTAATCATTTCTTTTTTTTTTTAAATAAAGTTGCCAATCGTCTCTTTCAAAGGCATGGATAATCATTTAATGTTCTGGGTGACAGTAGAGGCAGGCTAATGAGAGCCTGTCTTGATTGTTCACTTGTTTTCATGCGGGAGAAAGCTGTGTCATCCCCAGAGGGATACATCGAACTAAAGGTGTTTGACAGATAGCCTTTTCTTTTAAAGGTCATGCCCTACAGTGGACATCCCACTGTTTAGGGATTTAATGTTGTCAGTGCCCTGTGGTGGAGAATCCTCCACTTACCTGAAATTCAATCTCTGTGTAAACTAGTTGCTCTCCATACGAGTTACTAGATAGCGTTTTCCTCTTTTTGCTTGTGCCTGCATCGAGAAGCCAGTCTGCTGTTGGTTGGCGGCTTTTCCCCAGTGTTTACAGGAGAGTGAATTATAGGCCTGTGATAAAACAGCTCAACCAAGCTCCTCCCCACTCACTCTCCTCAGTCTTGCTCTGTCTCCACGCTTGTGTTTTGTGTGCTTTCTTGGCGGGCTGCCAATCTCCCTGCCTCGTCTTCTTCCACAGCACCGACACACACACACAGCACTGAGCTTGTTTGTATGGTAGAAATGAATGAGGCCCACGCCCTCTCGTCATTGTTGACGGCGTCGGAACAGGTTGGCTGACAAACGTCCTCACAGCAGCCAGACGTCAGTATTCTTGGAGTGGGTGTGTTTCTTGCGGAGCCATGTGGCACAGTGAAGGCACCGTGAGCAGACTCTCACGTTTAATTTGAGGAGTAGTACTTTGTTCCCTTATTGTGACTTCCTATGAATGACTGATGCCCAAATAATCCAGCATGGCAGTCTGTCTCTGCTTTATTCCGCTCTTCTCGGATTGTATTTCTCCTTCACTATGTTAATGCTTGGCTTAATCTCTGTCAAGTCTATCCAGGCCAAATCTAAACCATCTTACTTCAACCTGCAGCAGATTGTAGACATACTGTGCAACAGGAATAAACTCCCCCCCCCCCCCCCCCGGAAGTGGATCTGGACCTTACTGTCACATGCAGAGATACACATATTAGTTGGTTTTTTAGTCGTAAATGAATGGTAAGAATAGGAAAACTTGGAGACCGCTCGGATCCATATGATTCTTGTCTACTCAAGGAACTTTGACATTAAAAAAAAAAAAAAAAAAATGCATTTCCCTTACAAAGGAGATCATTTAATTTGGTTCATGATGTTTTTTTAATTTGTTTTTCATGTTGGTGGATGGTTTACATGAAATTAGAACCTGAAGAAATGAGGCATTGGCAAGTTACCAATTTGTTAAACAATTAGCAGCGTTAGTAGTGTGTGGGAGAATCACGTACAGCTACATAATGAGTGACACCACCTCCTCATGCTGCCTGCTCACACTCTGCTGTAGGATAGCATTCCATTCTACAGCTGGATTTGTCCCGAGTCACAATATGGTTGTGTCGGTCAGTCCAGCACAAATGGCTCACCTAAGCTGATCCCACAAGTGTTCAATGAAGTTGAGGTCAGGACTGCTGGCAGGCAAACTCATCCTTTCTGTCCTCCCAGGGGAAACCCACTCTGAGGGTAGACCTCTTTTCCAGACAAAGATTCTCATCACAACATCTTAATTTTTTTATTATCGGCAAGAAACCATGAAGCTCAAAATAAGAGTCAGTGGCATAAGTGGCATAAGAGGAAAGCAATTCACAAAATGCAGCTCTAAAAATGCAGGTATAAACTACCAAATATACATTTCCTCACTGTTTCTCTGAGTTTAGAACATCGAACTGCACACATGGATGTAAGCCTCACGCACCAAGCGTCTTTGAAAGATGTAGCCCACTCACCATTATCAAGCGGATGTTTCCACTGCTGCCTGGTAATTTCCTAAATTGGGTCAGGGCTATTGTCATTACAACAACACGGTTTTGCAAGAGTATCCTTGTCTTGTAAGCCTCATGTTTGAGTACATCGAATGAACTGCTTTTAAGGTTGCTTTTGCAGTGTTGTGGTTTTAGTTTCAGCCTGCAGATGGAACTTGTAACTCATAAGGACACAATGCTGTTGGAAGGAAAGAGGGGGGATTTGTCTGGGCTGACATGTTGCCAGATCTGGGAGTTGATTCTTTTAGTAGAAGTAATGTTAAAGAACATTTTCTGTGTTGTACTTCTCAAAATTGTCTATTGGTAATATATTATGTTATTGAAAAAGCGGACGATGGGCTAAAGTTAACCATCTCTGGAAAAGGTTTTAGGCTCTCGTGTTGCTGCAGTGAGAATCAGATTCCCTGCTTGTCCGTCTCAGGGGAGAGTGGGGCGGTAAGTGTTTACAACGCCAGCTACATCTGCACTGCATTATCGTTAGTCAGTCGAGGAGACAAGCCACAGAGCTCTTTAACTGTTTCATTGCTTTCACTATCACAACAGTGTGCTCAGCTCCCTGCCTACACCCAGCCTCTCGAGCACTGACAAGTGGCAGAGAGCAAACATCTGTCAGCTTGCCTCCACCAACCAAGGAGAACGGAGAACAGAGCAACATTTTTTGTAAGAGTCATTTTGTACAAGATGGTTAGGACTGTTTTGAGATTTAAAAAAAATCAAAAACAAAATTTGTCATAAGATACTATCGGCGTATCTCATCATTATCGGATTATTTCAAATCTAATTCACACATCGGTTGTTATAAAGAACCATTTCTTACAACAAGAAGTCATCCAGGAGATGGTATAGCCTCTATTGAGCCCTGAGTCACGCTGAAATAATACAAAGGGAGATGAGACGTCCTCAATTCACTGATGAAGTCTTGCAAATTCTTCCAGATGTCCACTACAATTAAACAAAAAACTACATGCACGTCTAATTCACTATACTCTAGTAGCATGCATCTGTTTGTATTAAGATGATTGGTGTCAAGCTTTCCTGGCCGGATTACAACACCACTTTGAGGCACTGGGCCAGTTATAAGGGCCTGCTAGGCATGACAGAAATGCAGGGGAACAGAGCTGTTCACATAGCCTTTAACCGCTCTGTGACCAGAAGTCTTGCCAACAGATTTTATCATCTCTCTGGATTTTTCTTTTTTTTTTTATGTACAAAAACACGTAATTTCCCAACTTTGTCGATCTCTGGTGAGGCAAGCCATGATTTTTGATATCCTCCATCTGTCCTTAAAAGTTAACTCAAGTATGTTTGTATACAAGGGGTGTCAGTACTTTCAGTGTGTGCTGGTGACTGAGACCTTCTAAAAGAGAACTGGGGTTTTAAGGGGTCCAGAGACATTAGACCTGAGTCCGGCTCGGTGTCTTTTTAGAGACCATCTGCTTCAGGGTCAGACCCTCAGTCCAGTCCCACGCCCTTCTTCTTTCCCAATCGCCCATCTTTGGCCTGCTGTTCTTGTACCCGCCTCTCTTGGGATGAAATCTCAGACCCTGGAGCTCCCTGGAGGCTGCAATGGGGAAAGGATTTCCAGAGGAGAGAGCTAAATCTTTTCCAACGCTGTCCCTTTGGGAGGACTTTCATCCTCAATCTAGGTGGCCTAATTGCTGCTTTCATATTAAAGAGCCTGCATTTCTGTTTTGCAGCCTTAAATCGCATGATCAACATCATAAAAATACGTACTGCTCCTTTAACGAAATGTATACACTCCTGCTCATACACAGCCACTCCCGGATAAAACTAGACTACTTTACCAATCAATTTCTACATGTTGATCTTATTCTCGATTTGGGATCAGAAGTTCACAGGTTCCATCTCCACAGCAAACCGGTCACCACTGTGGTTCCCTGAGCAAGACCTCTGACCCCTATCAACTCACCACATACTAGAAATAACAAACATAATGACTGGTTCAAATATAGAAACACAAAAAGACTATAAAACTACTGCTGCTTGATTCTCTTCATTCAGATATCTTTAGGGTGTCTTGTGTCAGAGAGTTCCAGTTCACAGGTATTGAAGTTCACACTAATAGCCATTCATTTTACAATGGGATCAATCAGGCTGTGTAGTAATGGCCACAAAACCACAGTATTTGAGCAGGGAGTAGCCTTTTGCTGTGAGGTGGCAGTGCTAAGTACTACTCCACCCTCAGATGTTTTTATGTTTAATCAGTGTACCTTTCTAGAGTGATGCGGTACATCATTTTTTTATGACCGGAGTGTTCTATTTAAAGAAACCATGCTTAAAACTTCAGTCGTTAGTGCTGTGTCTCTGATGAGTATTTTAAGGCAACAGGTTGCACATAAAAGCAGAGGGAGTGGACGGAAGGTGTGCTCAATACAAACCTACATCCTATTTTTGACCCACGGGGACTAAAGGGTTAATCTGGCCCTGTTGTCCCACATTCCAATGTGGTTACCAAGCTAATTGTACAGACTTGTGAATGCCAACACCATCCATTAAAAGTTTTACTTTTGCCTGAAGTTGTTGGAATCAGCGAGTGCTTCCAGTCCGGCATGTTTTCTTAGATGTCTTCTCTTCTCTAACACACCTGATTCAAATGACTGACTTCTCAGCTCGCAGACCACGATGGAGAAACGCAGGTTGTGATGATGCAGTCTAGCGAGGTATCTAGTCTACAGCATGCTTGATTGCAAGTCGTTTGTCTTTTCTCAGGTAATCCCGTGCTCGAGATGCTGATCCTTCCCCATAATTTAGCGGTTTATTCCAAGCACAGATTTAAACGTTCCACAAAGTAATTGGTAATTTTTCTGTTGTCACAATTGTTGTATGTTTGTTTTGCTTTATAAGTTATATTTGTATTTTATGTTTTTCCACGGCTGACTGTTCAGATTTGTTTGGCAGATTGGATGATGGAAGTCTGAAGGACATTTTTGACAGTTGCTAAACAAGCCCCGTGGCTTGTGGAAGAATCACACACAACCTTAACGGTGTTGCAGAACATCCGCATGCTGCTTACCACACAAGCCTGCTCACACACTGCAGTGGGCTGGCACAACAACCATTTTTCCAGAGTTAGCCAACTTGGATGTTTTGGTAACCCTGGCTCGAACAGCTCACCCAAGATGATCCCACAAGAGTTTAATGGAGTTGAGTTCAGGATTGTTTGTCAGGTCGTGAAGTACCAGAAACTCAGTAGCAGTACAAGCTGGCTGAGAAGATTTCCCAGTTTTCTATAAACACATCTTCCTGCTGTTAATCTCATATAGAGAATATTTTTTTCAAATGTGACACCTTTTGGGGGAAAAAATAGCAAACAAATGTCCTTACTTTTGTGTGCTATGCTTCATTTTGATCACATTCTGAGGGTTCTCGTTAATTCATAATTTTAAGTTGCACATTTTTTTCCTTTAAACTTTGAAAAGGTGTGTTTCAATTTTTCAAACCAAATGGGAGTGGCAGTTTACTGGTTGTTGATGTAGCTTGACCACCTGCTCACTTGTGGATTTGTCAGCCGCTTTCAAACATGCCTCAGTCACAAACCTTTTTTTTCTTGATCTTATCAGCTTGAAATTGAAAGTTAACATTTTTTCAAGCCAGCAGAGAAGCCATTTCTGACACTTGTGGTCATTGCTGTATGTGTGTTGCACTGTTAGTTTTAACATAGCCAAAGAAATGAAATCTAATGAACCGAATAAGAATGCATAATCCTTTGTGTCTTTCATTCATTGAAGACGAAGTCGGTACACTTAGTTATCAATTGCTCTGGGAGCGTCTAGATACTCTGGCTCTTAAAAAGTCTATTTCAGTTCTTTGGTAGACCTTTGTATTTTTAAATAAAGACTGGTTGCACCAGTTAGAATTGAGCGTCTTCTCTCTGCTTTTAGCGTTGTAACAAGTCAAGACCCCTTTTTGCAGAATACCTCAGAAAAGTCCACTTAGTCACTGTTTCCATTCCACGGTTTCAGACTTTGACAATGAGTCTTCACATGGAGTTGTTTACGCTCTTTCTCTGTGTGCCCAGCCACTACTCTGAAAGCTGGTTGTGTTGCACCATTTTTTATAATAAAAAAATTTGTGTTGTTTTACATTAGAAACAGCCGAGCAGCTGTTTCCAGCTGCTCGGCTGCAGGAATATATACTGGGCTTGTTGTCATTCTTTTCAATGGTATTCTTTTCCTTGCGTCTGTACTATACCTTTCTTGAAAAATTAATGGGTCTTCTACTGTATCCCAGTATTTTCCTGGGATTCTTCCTTCCTAAGCAGCTCCAAAAAGAAATATTTTGTATGATTAGTTAAGTCTGTATCGCCTCGTCTCAAAATTTCAGGCAGGAGCTCAGGGGGACTCTGCTTTCAGCCACTAAACTTGTCTGTCATGGTTTTCCTCTTTCTGTCTTTGAAGGGAACAGCAGCCATGGACTGAGGAAAAACGGCCTGGGTTTAGATTAATATCACAACTCAACAGGTGACCCTTGACCCCTCGTTTCCCTCCATCCCCCTCTCTGTCACTCCTCTTTGCCCTCAGCTTCTCTTAACCGCTTTATCCCTCGCTCACAGAGGCCAGCAATTCAGTTCTTTGTCTTTTTCCAATCTCTCTTGGCCACATAACATCCTGGATTCTATCCTTTGTAAATCTCTGCCTGATTTGTAACATCTCAATAATCCTCTCCTTTCTTCCTTTGAAGCACTGCGATAGATGGCCGCAAAGTCTCAACTACAAACTGTTATGGTTTATTTTATTGATGCTTTCTTTTTCTTTTTGTACTTTTCCACTCATGTTTTTGGTATTTCTGAAATATTAATCAGTAGTTCCTGTTGTACTAACCCAACAGTAGGACTCCTGGCTCATTTGCAGGCTAACATCAAGGCTCTTAATTCACATTTTACTTGCTTTGATCCTTCTGACAACCTTCTCAAAGTCCTGATTTGATATGGTTTTTGAAAATGTTCTTTTGGGGTTTTTTTCAAGTTTTTTGTAAACAGAATACCAGCCGCGCTATGGCGTGAGCGGAGATTTATTAATTCCCAATACTCACAATTTGCACTTGTTCTGAATATAGTTCAATTGAATGTGTTCCAAATGTAAAAAAAATGGATCGACAGTCATTTGACTTTCTTCTTTTTAACCTATTTGTAGTCTCCGAATTTCTGGGTGCTGCAAGGCTCCAGTACATGAAAGTTTGGTTTTGTTGAATATTGAGAAAATGTTTTGACGACTTTTTTTTATTATTATTCAAGAATAAACCTCTGCATTAATTGACTATATAAAATTCCAACCTGGAATGAAACCCAGCAGGTTTAAAAGCATCAGAGTGGATCAAACGGAAATGTAATTGCAACACTTCTACAGTGCACTCGAAGGAAAGCAGGAATGACGCTTGAAAGAAGCCATTGAGGCTTAATGGAGCACAGTAAAGAAAGCTCTCAGCTGAAGTGATATAGGACTCAGTGGTTTGTGTGGGTTGGCCTATGGATGTGTGTTTGAGAGCTCATTATAATTGAAAGCTGCCCATGTGTACATGTGTAAATTTACAGCTCATATACACTCCAGGATATGGCTACCTCAAACCAAATAATATGTCTCTTTTAAAGTCAATGTATTATTTCAAAATAAATTGAAAAATGTATGAATAATGCTTCATTTTTACGTTATGTGAGCAGGTGTCTTCTTTGCATTTACCTGAATCACAAGAGACAAGATGGCAAATCATGCATTTAAAATAGGTGTTTGTTTCTGATTGTCATCACGGAGTGAAAATGTGTTTCTGTCCCAGACTGACAAATATTTTGTGTGGTGTTGTGAGGGTGTTTATGTCTAAGGTCAGTCTGAGCCTGAAGATGAATGCAGCTTGTGTGGAGGCAGAGCAGGAAGCAGAATGATTCACTGACCTCACGGCTTTTACAAACCTCCTGCCTCTGTCCAAGGTGCTGGAATACTTTGCATAAATTCCCTCTTCCTCCTCCTCTTCCTCCCACACAGAACTAACTCAGACTCAGCTCTGCATACGAGCGCTATGAACCCAAACCCCCAAGACCCATTTGGTATGAACCAGCAGATGGGCAGAGGTCCCCCACAGCGCAATGGTGAGAGTAACATACACACTCATTCACAGCACAAGTGCTTTGCTCTCAAAGAGAGCAGTTTCTTTATTTATGTGTCTATGTTTAAACTTGTGTCTTGTCATGAATGCTCGTCCTTCATGTGGCTTTAACTTCATGCCAGCTTATAAAGTATCATTTATCACCTCCATCGTTTGCACGTTGACTCATCCCTGCTCATTTTAAATTCTAATAGTGATGGACTGTGTGATTTATAGCTATCAACTGTAGATTGTGGTCCACAGTATCTTAAGATAATATTTAAGGGAATTATTTTTGACTTCTTTGTTGTTGAATCATACTTATCTTTAGCTTACTAGTTTACCATGAAGAGAGTCCAACAGAATCTGTTTAGAAAACTGAAAGCATGTAAGCGTGGCTTATTTAACACTTTGCCCTTAAATCTCGACTGCTTTTGTGACAATTCAAAACAAATGCAACTGAGTGGGCCATGTTCAATATGCAGCCAAAAAGCATGACCAAAGATTACTTTTGAGAGTCTTTACATCAGATCAGACTGAATTTAGGCAAATTGAGGCAGACTGGGTAACATTGTTACTGTGTATTAGCTGAGATAATCGTGACGTTACCTATCACAGCTATTCTGGTTTACAACACTGCAACATGTTGTATTTTTGAGGAGATTCACGTCACTTTTGGGTCAGAGTACAAATATTGATTTAATGGGAAAGTATCTCCCTTTAAATGTGATACTACTTGATGCACAGTATCACACACTTTAAGGTAAAATGTTCTGGAAATGAACAGTGATTTACCTTTTCTGAATTTTAGTGAGAGGAGTTAAACTTCTGTTGTAAAATAGTAACAGACATAAATTATCCTTGTCACGTTGCTGAAAAATACCTTACAGAACAAAACCTTTAACACACTGTTATGTGAAAAACACATCATGAAATTGCAGAATACACACCGACACATATTTGACAATAAAACTGGACATTCTTTCCAGCTGAAGTTGATCTATTTGTGTTTTTGCTGCTCTGTTGTGAGACACCATGCAGGTGTGTGTGTGTGTGTTTTTTTTTATTTTTTTTATTTGACTTTCTAATCATTCATGAAGAGCAACACTAACAGTATCTATTAGTAGGTGAAAAAGATGGAGGGATATTAACAGTATGACACACTCCACCAACAAGGGCAGCAAATTGTCTATTGAGAATAATTAAGATCCACTTTTGCATTAAGAAATACTTATCTCTGTCCGCATAATATACTAGAAGTGAGTCAGAGTACAAACCGGCGCGGTTACTGCTTAGAGCTGATGGTTTTTAATCACATAGTCCCCTGGTTGCACATATCATGCAGGCTGTTTTCTATACTTGGCTCATGTCATTGTAATCGTGCTACTTTATGGTGTTTGTGTTTCTGTTCTTCTGGTTATTCATTAACAGGGAACACAGTCCATCCAGCCAGCTGCCTTTCGGTCCAATAAGCCACACAGATGCACAGTTACACAAATCACAGTGGTCCTTAGTTGGTTTAAAATGTTCTGTTTATACCTTTGCCACTGGGCCAAAGAGGAACATTTGTCTCCCAGTCAGAATAAAGAGCCCTCTCTCACTCTCTCCCTCCCTGTCTCCCTCCCCTCACACTCATCTTCCCATCTCTTTGGCCCTGCTCTGTGTTGAGGAAGTATAGAGTGGATTGGAGAAGTGTTCCTCCAGTGGATTACTGCTCCCCGTGTTTAGCCAACACATTTAAACAGGATATTGTCTCAAGTTCTGGCCCAAGAATGAGTTTTGCACACAGAAGGAATTCACACTGAAGAGGTCCATGATATACAAGCAATGTATTCTGTTCTTTGGGTGTTGCTTTTAATTTGAGCTTGTCTTTAAAGATTTCATACAATGATGATGTATATCCTGAGTTGTAATTGGTTGTCTCTAGGCTACTATTTGATATTCCTCTTACTGTGAGCCCAATAATGCTTCAACAATGAATATTGCAGTAATTTCACCTAAATTGCCCTTGTTTTTTTCCCTTTTTGATGAGTCAAATGTGTGATGAGTCATCCTGTGCTCAGGGGTATTTTGTATTTTAGGGTAATTATGCATCCAATAGAAATATTGTGTTGCTAATGTGCCATCTGTCTGAATTGTCTAATGAAGATGTCAGTCAAATCTAGGACAAACCTACTCTGCTTTCAAATGTTTTACCCAGAAATGCAGAAATATACTAAATCAAATATCCACTTCTTAGCGCATACTCCTTGGTCTCAATTATTAGCGACTGCAGCCAGTTAATGCTTCCATGATTAATTACTGTAGTGATTATTTTTGTCATGAATAATCTGGTTCAGGAAACAATTTTAACAGTCTTATGTTGGCTACAAAGTTTTCCCTGTTACATATATTTATGACATCATATATAATGTACAGAAAAATTTACTTTATTCATCGAACAAGGCTATGCAGACATTCCAGTGTATGTCGTAAAGCAATGAAGATCATCATTGAACAATCCTGATTTGGATTTTAAACTTTTATTGGACTTATATGGATTTGCATTGCTACTGGTATGATTTATTTGAATGCTAAACATGTGCTTTAAAAAAAAGTGTGTGTGTGTGTATATATATATATATACATACACACACACAGTTCCCCCCTGGTCTCCGTGTCCCCTCCCGCAAAGTCGTGCAAAAGCATGTACTAAGTGAGACTCCTGCCTTAAATGCTCAGCTCAAGCATTTCAAGTGTCTCGTGCCAAGCACTTCATTTTGCTTGAATGCCAAACTTCCTGGAGCAGTCCAAATTCATACAGAGTTAATTATGATGGCCAGAAATAAAAAGTTTTGCTTGTGGAGAATCACATCATGTATTATCTGGGAATAGCTTGTTGTATATCGTCCAGAAATGCATACTACACGTTGCTCCTCAGGCTGCCTATTCTTCCTTCTAAAAGTGAATAAGGCACATTCATGGTTCATTTCAGCAGCGCAGTCTTGCGGCTCTGTGCATGAGCAAAGCCCGAGGGCCTCGTTGACACCTCTCAAGGTTTCAGCAGGTTTTGAGTGGTGTAAGCCCTGGCTGATTAAAGAAGCATCTAACTAGGAATTACAGGTATGAGTCACTCTGCCAAGTAGAAACACTTACAGCAAAGGAGTTCAGCAACAATGTCTTACGGTGTGGGATTTCTACCCAGAAAGGAGCAGCCTTACAGAGTGGAGATCTAGTGTTACCTCTGCCGCTGAAAGAGCTTCGATTGATCATATGTTCCCAAAGGAAACAGCAATGTTATTTTCTTTATCCAGAGCATTTACAACACCCATATTGAATGCGTTGCGTGGCCAGGGACACGGGCTAGACATTTTCCATCCCGGTTGTCCTCTTTCCGTCCCACTTTCAGCTATGAGCTGCAGCCACTAGACACCTTATGAAGGGGCAAATGCAGCAATGCCAGACTGTTGTATCGCCTCATTGTCCCATCTGTTCCAGCCGCTGAAAAGCTGTCTCTCAAAATGAATGGGCCTCAGAGAGAATGAGGGCATGGAAGGAGAAGGAATGGGTGGGCAGAGGATCAAAGGCTAATGTTAAGAGAAGCTCTATTCAACTTGGAGCCACGAAGGGACTGGAAGGACACGTCAAGAGAAACAAAAAACGATTTTCCTCATAAGCAACAGAAGTATTGAACATGAATTGTTATTGCAGAAGTCTTACTCAAAATGAATGAAAAGTTAAAAGGTAAAAAGTCAGGCTTGTGTATCTGGTATCGAGTCTGGTATAAGGAGGAAGACAAGAGCCTCTTTGTTGTGCAAGGAAAACAATGACCCCTCTCTTTATTCCTAATCAGTATTTGAACCCTCCCGTGCCCACTACATACGCCCAACTTGTATTCTTCCTTTCCTCATCTGTCTGATTAATAACATGATGCCAGGTGCCAGCTGTTGTGTTTATAAAACTGCACAGTAATTGCAGAGTATTCCAGAGGGCCTGTTCCTGTCAGTAGGGCTGATTATTGTTCCAGACATGCTGGGATTAGTCAAACAGCTGCTTAAAATTGAATATTCTCTAATGTTCCTCTGATCTTGTTTTCATATCTTTCTTTTTTTCTTCATCAATCGTCCCTCCCCCTTCTCCTCTTTGTGTTTGTTTGTTTCACATGGAGGCTGGCATGCAGCCAGCGTGAATGAAGCCGAGGTGGATGGCTCCGGAGACGGTGAGTGGCAGTTTCATCTGATAATCAAACTACACAGTGGTGGAAAACATTTTTACACAACCTAACATTTTTACACAATCTCAAATGGTGTGTTTGCAGTAGACATACACAAATACAAATGATTTTTTTAAATTTTTTTTATTGTTTACAAGAAAAACTAACAAAACTAAATTGTTGACAGTTTCATATGTCAGTTCTCAACATTGTTTTAAAGTCAGCAAATAATAGAGAATGTTCAAAACTGAACATAAAATAAATAAACCATCTCATTTGAAAATTAATATGTAGTTGTCTTGCCATCAACATTCAATAGAGCTCCAATCCTGGCTTTTACACTGTTGAGGAGTAATCTGGTCCCGTTCTTGATTTGCTGCTTTTATTTCTTCTGTTAACACTTTGAACACGACCTTTTGATGATTCACCACAGGTTTTCAATGTGGCTCATGTCTGGGGATTGAACTGGCCCCTCTAAGACCTCCACCATGCTTGACAGTAGGATCTGTACATGCTGGCGATAATGCTTGACCTGGCGTTCTGCGTACTCTCACATTAGCTGTGAACTGGACTTGTCTGACCACAGAATCTTTCTTCAATTCCCTGCCATACAGTTCTTGCGTGCTTCGGCCAAACGCCTCCGGGCAAACATCTGGCCATACAGCCATACAGCGCAGATGGAACACCTGTCTGGTTCGACCACTGCTGCTGAAGCTCCTGTGATGTCATTCGGTGGCATTCCCTGCATATGCAGATCAGTTTGTGGTCTGTGTCTTCAGGCGTGTTTCTTCCATTAAGTTCCATGTTTTAGCCATTTTTGTCTCTGAAGAACTTTCAAATGTGCTGACTTTATATTGACAAGAAGCACGGTAGCAGAAATTGCCTTTAAATAAAAAACACAACATTCACAAGTGGATCACAGGTACCATAATGACCCAATACTCATATATTATCAATATGAATACTAATATTTATTGAGCCAATCAATTTTAAGTTTTTACCGGCTTTTTTAGGATATGTAAATATATCCTAAATTGTAATTTGGCTGTGACTGTTCCAAAATAAATTGCACTTAAAGGCCTAAGAGTGATTCTTAATGCAATATTTCACAAATGTATTGGGAGGCCGACAGCTGTTTTTCCGCCACTGTAATTGACAATAGATTGTTTGTGGAAAACACATTTAATGAAAATTGTTTTATTTCCCTTCGCAGTCTTTTCCTTCCCGGCTCTGTCCAACGAGGAGAATTTAATCTGCGTCAATAAACCTCTTCCCAAGCAGCTGTGGGAGGCCAAAAAGGTGAGATCTTTTCTCACATCTGTGAAACATGGGAGATACCTGACTGGAATCATGGAATCTGATTTGACTATGTCCTCTTTGTTTCCCCTTTTGACATCTGGATGCATTATTACTGTGCTCAAGTTCCCAAAATAGGACAGAGGAGAATCAGATTGAGCAATTCTTTTTTTATATTTATATATATATAAGAATGATTGCTATGTCAGATTTACATCTTTAATTCCTGCATGATTTGACAGAGACTGGTTCACGCTGAACCAGTATTTCTTGTGTAATCGCAAAAAAAACCAAATGATCTGGTGATAAAATATCAAATCAGCAATCTTTGTAAGCTTGATATCTGAGGCACAAAGACGGAAAACCAATGGGAAATATTCAGACAGCATACGTGGGTTTTTGTAGGCGACACAACATAGAAGCTGTGACCTTTAGCATTGATAATAACACCCTGCGTTTTGTGAAACATGCCTGAGGTTCACAACCATCCGTTACAATGTTATGAGAACTGTCATGTACCATAATAGAGAAATCACCAGGAATATGCAGTGCACCTGTTAGTGGGTGAGATATGTTGGTAACCAAGACCCCCCCCCCCCCCCCCCAAAAAAGTTGATGTAGCAGGATAAAAGATAGGTAGTGCAACAGTCTTTTGAGTTTGATTAGGGCCAATCTGTGATTGTTAGATAACTGATAAAACTCCACAGTAGCTTGGAGGATGCCCAGACTTACACTGCTGTGGTATGAACCTACTTTATTTTACAGACAACAGAATGCCTGCAATGCTTTAAAGAGAGATAAAAGTGCAGTTTTTGCTTTCTTAAATACTGAGGATGTTTATCATATTGGAAGCGCCTCCTTGCCTAGCCTTATTTTGTTTAGGTATTTTTGTCCTGTCCTACCAATCTTGACATCCAACCTCATAATAGCTGTGCAACCAGTCAATAATGGAACCATATCATAACATAATGTCAAAATGCAGTTGTTGTTATTATTACTGGTTCAGGTTGAAAACCAGTTTTTTTTGCATATTAATGGTTGTGTTGTTCATGTGTCAGGTCCAGTCGATGGCGTCAAGGCCTAAATCATGTGAAGTGCCGGGAATCAAGTGAGTCTAAACCAGAATCAAAATGTTCTTATGCTCATGTGTTGTCTTAACTACTTTTGTTGTATCACATTAACACTACTGTGTTGTTAAACAAAGTATTTAAATGTCTTGATACGCCTCCCAGATTCTGTGATTTGAAGTAGGATGCAGGTGTTTTCTACTGGCAGTAAATGCTGGAGCTGTTCAGCAGAAACAATGGTATCCCAGAAATGAGATGCCACACATTCCCACCGCTTCAAACAGGATGTCTGTGTTCCTCTTTACACCTCTGTCATAATGACTGTGTTCCTCTTATTTTAAAAGGGTCAATCAGACACCATGGGCTTTGTTTAACATCATTTTGCTCAGTCTATTGTCCTCCCACTACAAACCACCTCCGGTGACATGGTTTAGGGGAGAAAAAAAACAACAAATGGCTCCATTATTTATTAGCAATTCATTAGCTTTGCAGCAGCAGTTGTGCATGTGGCCAAGACATGGCCTCAGATGGGGCTTAATTTATAGGTCACGTATTTATCACAGAGAAAGCAATGTAATTTTCTTAAAGGGTTGTGAAGATTTAAGATCCCTGGATTTATAGTCTCATGTTCAATGTTGAAATAAACAACGACCAACAGACTTCGAGCTGTTTTGGCTTCTTCATGTCACGATCGCCTCAAAGAGAAAGGGGGGGGGGGGACCCACAGTATTTGTTCAGTGTTTCTGTGCTCTCAAAATTGTTGTGGGTTAAACATTTACAGTTGCCTTTCATAGTTTTGTTCAGAAAATGTAAAAAAAATCTAATGAAATACAAGAAATAATCGTCAAATTGGAGGGTGGGTGGAAAAACATTGTGGACGAAACATCCCGGCAATTTCACATGGCAGTAGGTGCACACACAGTGACTCATCTTTTTATTTTGGTTTAACTGCTTATATTCATTCAAGTGTGTCTGGATCATTAGTGTTGTTCTATTTCTCCCTCCGTTGCAGCATATTCCCATCTCCGGAGCAGAACCCTGGACTGTCCCACTACCAAGGTTCACTGAGTACCGGTGGCTCGCTGCCCGACCTCAGCAACCTGCAGTTCCCCTCGCCGCTGTCCACCCCACTCGACCCTGATGACAATGGAGGATACCCCAACCTCAGCGGGGGCAGCAGCACCGGGAACCTTCCTGCCGCCATGATGCACCTCGGCATCGGTAACTCACAGGGTGAGTATGTGCGCTAAACCGCTCATTGTTAGTAGTTTGTTTATAATCATTCCTTTATAATAGTGCTCAATGAGTACATCATAACAAGAGGAAGAATAAGGGTGATTAATCTCACCTGACTGCAGATTCTAATGGATGTAAAAACAAAGAACATTTGGAAATTAATCAGGATCTGTGTGTTCACACGTATAAAAGCTGACTTTAAACCAATTTGGAACCTCATTAGTTCTTTATCTTGACTTTTGCTCCTCTAATTACACATTTTATTATTTTCCAGCACAATGGCTAAGCCATAAATTCTGTGTTTATAAAGCTAATTGATTTTTCCTCTTGAGATCACTAGAGAACTTAATTGGCCTATTTATTTCTAAAATTGCAGTAGTGTTGATTGTTTGATTGATTATACTCTTCCTAATAATGTGGCCACCACATTCCAGGTGCATCCACAAACGACAACCTGAAATTTGCTCAGTACTTGGCAGTATACAGATCTTCCCATGATCTGTAAGTGTCCTTTGAATCAGGCGATCTCCTTATTTAGATCTCCTCAAAATATCTTTATGATTTATGCAATGAATAGTTGAGGGTTAGCAGTTAAACCTACCTGTATATTGATAACTGTGCAGGTCAGACACACGCTGATATTTACATGATTTTGCGATTATTTCCTTTCATTCAATACAACATTCTGTGGTGTGATGAGATCACAATGCTGAAATATTCTTTTCATTATACTTTAATGGAACTGAGGACTATCGTTTACAGCAATGGTGTCTCATAACTTTTTATTTTCGTACATTCTCAGTATGTGAGCTTATATTCAGTTTTTTCTTGCCATTTGGTAGAACTGCTCCAAGAGCAGATATCTAAGCTTTCTCGGAATGGATCATAAACTAGCAGCTCATAGCCCGAAGCAAATTAGATTCTGTGGTAGCTCAGTTACTAGAATGAATAAAGCGCTTCTGTAAACTGCACTCTTGTCGCTCCAAAAACCATTTCATCAAAATTTGATGCTATTGTGTCATTCCTCCGTTGTTGTTGTTTTTTTTTCTTTTTTTCTGTATCATTTTGTATTGCTTAAAATTGGCAGCACATATCGTATTGATGGATGCTATTACAGCTGTGTGCTTAATGAGAATCTGTCTTCTTGCTGGGTTTGGGGGGGCCGTTGCCCAGCAACACCGCTCGCAATGTTGACTGTCATCAGAATTTACGCCTCAGCGTTGTTCAACATGTGCCTCTTGTCAATGTCGGGATTAAAAATATCGTTGCATGTCAGTGGAATTGAAGCGTCATCTGGAGGGGGTTTTAGTCTTTTGTAGGTTTTAGTCAGAAAAGTTGTTCAAGCTTTTTGCTTGAAGTTTAGAACAATGGCGGTTGATCAGTGTAAGCGTCACAAACATTTTATCCTCAATACGGAGCGCACAACTGTGACACAGCTCAAGTATTTTGAAGCAGGTTCATGGTTTTTGTCTTTGCTTACATGAGCGACAGGTCTTAGGAAGATCTATGAATCTCTGGATGTCAGATGTGATCAGACCCGCTGCCGTTCCTTTTCCCTCCCTGCTTTTGGTATTTTGGGAGAGTAGTTTGGCTCCCATGACAGCTTGGCCGGGCACCAAAGTCACAGAGGAACTTTGACCCTCTTTTGGCCTGCTACAATCAGCTCTTTTCTATTCCCTCAGTTTCTCTCGGTCTTCTCATTTTTCTCTCCCCTGCTCGCCATGCTCTTCACCCTCCCCAGTCGCACAAAACAATCTAGTGTTTTGGGTAACAGCTTGGCGAGCCCGCCGGAAAATGTACATGCCGCCTCAGAACTTCCACATGTTCCTCCCATTAAATGCCATAATGAGTTTGGGATGTCTTTGATTAAGTGGTACATGTGCCGCCTGTCTTGATTCTTCCTGCAGGTCTATCTTCCTCTCTGAGCAACCCCTCAATTCAGGCCTCCCTCAACAACTGCCAGCTGCAGTCGTCACTCAGCAATCCCTCCATCAACTCATCCCTGCGCCTGTCCAGCAACTCCCCGCGGCGGCGGCCCGCTCCCATCAGCCCCCTCACCCTGTCACCCGGGGCCGAGGCACACAGGGGTCTGGCCAAGCAGCTGTCTCCCACCATGTCCCCCTCGCTGTCCCCGATCACACAGGTATGCTCACACCACACCAAGGTCTCACACTCCTGCATAACTAAGTGTGTAACTAACTGAGAGAGGGATAGCACTGTGGTGCACTGAAACATGATTAGAAAGAAAGAAAAAAATCCTGAAATTGAATAGGATGGGTTTTTTTTCTAGCTGAATGTTTATATTCATTGAGTTGCACTTTGGCGCCACCACTGCGATTTTATTTTTAAACTAAAAACAGTTGTCAAAATTAATTAAGCTACCTTTCCAGTGATCCTTCATGAAAATTGGAAGTTGACAATGACATAAATCAAAGTATGAGTAAAAAAAAAAAGCAGTTTTCCCCTCTCATTTCACAAGGAAAGTACTGTGAGTAATGGCTGTACAATCATAGTAAATAAACCAGATTGCCAAGATTTGATTAGAATTGCCGTTTGTCTTAAGTGACTCCTGCTGGCTTTCTCTGCCCTGTGTAGGGAGTTGCCTTGGACACTAGCAATATGCCAAGGGAGCCACCCCCGCCCTATCCACTCTACCAACAATCCCAGCATGCAGTGGACCAAGGCCGTCAATGCCAACACCCTCATCAGCAACAGCAGCCACAACAACAACAACAGCAGCCTGTGTCCCCTCTTCAGAGCATCCCACTAGACTTCAACACAAGCCAAGTGAGTGAACAGCGTCTTTACACATCGTGCATGGGTGCATGGGTTGGCAGTTGAATGAATATAAATCTGTTTTCTCTCAGATTTCTAGGGAGAGATTAACATCTCTATCTTAATGGTTAGGGTAGGACAGATATGTGGTTGGAGTTCGAGAAAATCTGAATACAGTGTATCAAAGTTAATACAACGTTCTAAAAGGCATGAAAAGCCAACCTGTGTGAGACTGTGCACAGAAAACATAAAGGTGGACAAATGTTTCACATTGTGTTTACATGGTTGTGGATTTCTGTGTTTATACAAGGTTGGGCTTCAGTTTACTTTCAACACAGTTTCAATTGTTGCATTTGCTTTCCCAAATCAGTCTACTCTTAATGACCTTTAATGTTGATTTTTTTTTTCATGACTGAAAAAATATACAAGTGTAGATGCTCTAAACATTGACTCTAAAAACCTTCCTGCACATAGTTTTCATGCATGCACATGACGAAAGTGTGGTACAATAGATTGCATTTAGGCGAGAGACATTGTCCATTTTTAGAAGATCACTTTTGTGATGTCAAATAACATCATTTGTGTATGGATAAATGTGCTCCTCCAACAAGCCCACATTTGCAATCCTATCCTTCCTGGACCCTTTGACATTTTTACAGCCAGACATTCTTTACAGTAACTGCAAATTTTAAAACCTTGTATTTTGAAATTTTCAATATTTTTTGTAAAACTAAATAAAGATTTAAGGTACATTATACAGTATGAGAACCAACTACAAATTGATTAATCCAAGAAACTGATTGCACACGACAACTTCATCATAGATATTTCCTAAAATAAATATTTTCTTTCACTTCCGTTTCATTTTAACCTAGTTGATGTTTTATGCCATCCATCCACACGTAGGCCCTGTTCCTTCATGAACTATATATATATATATATATATATATATATATATATATATGCTACTTACATAAAGGATATTTGGATGGAAGTTGATGGAAAAGGTAAGAAGTTGATGCTACAGTGATATTATATCGTGAAAGTAGGGAATTTCAATTGAAGCATGTAGTGATAATTTCTTCATGTCAAACAAATTACTGAAACAAGAAGGGGCACTCAGTAGAACGCACACGCTCGCCAACGCCATATTTGTCACCATGGAAACCAATGGATGACGAGGTGATCCACCGCACTACTCCTTCCATCATTTGCCATGGTCGTTTGAATTGCTTCATGTTGTTGCAATGTTCAGGTTAAATGCTGAAGTTCTGTTGGTTGATGACAAATCATCCCTGAACTGTTCATGCAATTTGGGTTAATAGTTCGGCCTAACTTTTGTTGGCGAAGGTAACAAAAACCATCAACGGTGGGTATACCACAACAAAAAAATGCCTCAATAACTTGTCATTAGCTCTTGAGCATGAATTACAGCTTGACCATGACGCCCTTGTGCTGTTCACAAGTGGAGCCGTTAAGCTCGTTAGAGAACAAGTTGTGCAAAAATGTGCAATCAAACGTTTCGAGAGGGTTAAATTAAGTTCAACTGTAAATGTTATAGTTCAGGTTCCTCCAGAGATTACCCTGAGTATTCTGTCCAGCCAAAATCTCTGAATCATCCCGTTTCCTATTCAGATTAAAGCAGTTGTCCCACGTTTAACACATCACTTTGGTTCGATTATGTTGCTGTGCTGCTGGTAATGCCTCGTGCTGCAGGTGTTGCACGACTGCATCCTCCCCGTTCTGCTTGGCTGTGCCATTGCTCCTACATCACACCAGATGGAGCTGCGAGTGTCGCCTCAACCTTTACACCTCCTGAGGTCATTGAGTTTGAACTGATAGAAAGAAAATGAGCATTTTATTCATTGTAACTTAAATACCCACAAATTCACTGAAGCTTCCGTAAGATGTTATTTTGCGGATTTAATCAAAATTGATCAAATCACAAACTCAAATACATAACACTTTATTTCTGCAAGCTGCTAAGCGTTTACCCCTTTTTTTTTTTCTTTTTTTTTCCCGATCTCCTGACAGCACAACAGTATGGCTGCACTGTTCGGTGACCCCTTCATGGAGCAACAGTTCTCTAATCGTCAGACCAAGAATCTCCCCTATCAGGTGAAAACGATAAACACACCGATCACGTTTGTTTATGTGTAACATGAAAGCTTTACCACATCTCCAAAGGCAAAGACAAATAATATTTGCTTCTACTTGACACAGATGTAGTAAGAATATTCACACAGCAACATAAATTAGGTTTTCTGTGAAAAAGCAGAAACTATGTAGAGAATCAGCTGATGACCCCGCTGGTGTTGTGATATTTGTACGGTCAGTGTCTCTTTATGCTATATTGAGATCTCAGCAGTGAATTTCCACATCAGTGTGCTCCGCTGCAGCGTTAATAATGTTTTCATTGTACCATCAGTGTTTTGAGAAAACATTGTAAATGGCTGGAAGTCATCACATAAAAGACGCTGCCAGGGTGAATGTGACGCCAACTCAGCTCACTAATTCGCTCTGTTTCCTCTCGATTGCCATTTTCCCTCCACCATCTGCCGAGTAGTTGGATCAGTTCAGTCTTTTGGAGAACGCAATGAGCTCCACAGCGGGAGGATCGTGCTTCGATCCTTCGTCGTCGTCCTCCTCCTCCTCGCTCTACTACTCCCAGGCGGCTCTGTCGGGGCTGGGCGGCAGCCATGGCAGCCTGCAGGACCCGATGCACATGAGGTCCAACATGTTGTACTCAAACTGCAGCGGAGGACTACCGAACATTATTCTCACTGGTGAGTCCCAGCAGTTGGTTGCTTGTTCTGGGCTCAGTAATAAGCTGGTTTGTTTGTTTGTTTGTTTGTTTGATCCTCCTAAACAAATATTATAAATGATACAAAAAGGACAAATACACACATCCAACAACAAAAACTTTACAGTAGGTTCTTGATATATAATGCTAGACGTCCATTCATCCATCTGCTCTATTGTTTTTATCTAACTTATGGTCGTGAGCCACTGGAGAAAATCGCTCCTGAAAATGGGCAAACGTACCAGAAGTACCACCCTGGACAATTTGCTAATCTATCAGAAAGATTGACGATCACACACATGATTTACACTCACTGACTAACCTCGATTGCATGCTTTTAGACTGAAAGAAACAAAAACACCTGGAGAAATCCCCTGCGTGCACAGAGAAAACATGCAAACTCAGCACAAAACCCTTTCCTCGTGAGGAAACAGTCCTTCCCAATGTATCGTCGTGTTTCATGCAAATATTCACTGAAAATAAGAAGTAACTAGTTACTCATGTAATGTTGTCATTCTCACCCTGTTGGGAATTCTGTTATTATTATTATTATGTTTGCATTTTTGCTGTGGTTAGAACAGCTCGTTACTGAAAAGTGTAATGTGACGACGGTTTCCGCTTCTTTAAAACAGTAGTGGAGTTCCTTCACTCGTTACTGCAGACTGAAAGCAAATAGTTACTTGGATAAAGTTGCTCTATTTGATGTGACTCCGCTGTTGGGCATGTCTTAATAATGTGCACAGAGTGGTTTTGTTGCACTGGGAAAAAAGCCCTTCATAACAAGAAAAAAAAAAAACTAATTTCAAGGTACTTTTAATTAAAAAAGTTTTTGGGGAAAATCTGCCAATAGAACAAGTGGAAATTGTCTTGGTAAGATTTCTTGAACTAAGATGTGATTTACAATATTGAGATGTTAAAATTAGCAGGGAAAACTTGAGCTTTAAGCTATATTTTACCAGTATTTTTCAACACTCTGTCTTAAAATAAGTCACAAATTCTAAAATCGGAATGATCTATCTTATAGAAATAAAACCTCAGCTTAGAAAATGTACGTAATATAAAATAAACCGTGCTTCTTCTAAGATACAACTCAAAACAAGATCATTTTGTGATTGTTTGACTTATGATATTTACGGTGCTGAAATATTCCTTGGTATGTGAATCATCTTAAATCAAGTGGGAAGAGACATTTTGACAAGACTAATAAACTTGGTAAGATTTTGAGTTTTGGTCGTGCAGCTAAGTTGTTTCCACTGCATTCCAGTGTGATGACTGATTCATTCATTCCGTTCTGTGGAAGTTACATCAGTTGGAGGAAAACCCTCTAAAGTTTGGGTCTTTGCACAACTTGCAATACAATCTAATGACAACAAGAAGCAACGACAAAGCAGCAAAAAGAAGCATCTGAACGAAACCACCAGGCATACAGCTAAATCTGCCTATTTAAAGCTGCTGTTGCATCTCGGTGACTTTGAATAAACGTTAATATTAATCTTGCTGTCTTATATTTTGGTGTCGGGACTTAATTGAGAATTTAGGCAGAAAACAGTTCAACGTATGTCAATGTTAGGTATTAGTGAAGGTTTTCTTATAACCATATATATTATCCTACTTCCGTGGAGAGGTCAATTTATTTAGTTTGTTATATATATATATATAAAGTAATATTTTAATAATAATAGTGAATTAATCTCTATATCCCCTTGTTTGTTTTCTTGAGGGATTATCTCAGTATTTGTTATTTATTATTATTGTAGGATTCGTTAAAGCCCGCCTCTCCGCCTATAAATAGGCGGTGTCTAAAGCGTTCGGGGCTGCCCTCTCTCGATGAATCCCGTACTGACACGCAGCCCGGCGGCTTCTCTACTTCGACCTCTCCCATTCGTACCCGCAGTCAGGCGGCTTCCTTCTCCGGCTCTTCCGCCTTCGTTGTATGTTTGGGGTTAGCACAGATCCTTTTTCCCTGGTGGGATCGGTGGTCCTGTTTTCGTTTTTTGTTTGTCCTGCAACAGTAGGTTGGGGGTTTTGTTTGTTAGATTGGGTGTTGGTACCGGCTCCGACGGCCCTGTACAGGGTTGGCCCGGTACCGCACCTGTTTGTTTGTTTGTGCCAGCCCACCAGGTACTTGTTCTTTTGGATATTTTGATAGTTTGGGACACGGGGTGGTTTTGGGTTTTGTCGGGGTCTAGTTTGTACATAACCCGCTTGTTTTTCAGGTTCAACGTTTTTTTTGAATTAAAAACCCACGAGTGAATTAAAAGAAAATTAAATAAAAATTGTAAAAATCCAACTGTTTCCCAGTGTCCTACCAGATATGTTCCGTCCCTCCTCGGGGTGTAACAGTCAATATCACTTTGATTTTATTAATGCCGCTCAAACTACAGTTTTTTGGTGAATATGGCAAATTTATAAGGCGTGTCTGTCTTCATTTAGTTTTTCTCTTCCAGACTGATTTTGTTGGTGATAAAATGGCTCTTTGGATTTCAGACCCCAGGCCTCGTTTTTACTTTTATTTTTGGTCAAAAAGAGTTCCACTGATGTCTTAATACCGGATTGCAGAGACGTGCTCTAAACTCTGTGACTTTCTCCTGCTTGTACATCTTGTCCTGCAATCTTTGAACGTCACATTTCATTCTTTAATTCATGAGACATTCATACCATCATCAGGAGAAAATAATTTAGACAAAACCCACCAGTCTTATGATGCCAACTTCACCGACAGGCTCTACTTTTACATTCTCTTCACATTTCTTTCATCCAAAGTACATTATTTATGTACTACAATCTGTGTAATATGTAAACTATATACTATGTATAAAACAAGTCCGCAATTATCACATTGGTTTAAGTCAACAAACGTGCGTTTCATTCTGGATCTTTGGTCGTTGGTTACCTGCTCCACACCCGCGGTGATCTGAAACTTTTCACTTTGTCGCTGGAAAAGTTGAGAAATGATGTGGGCGGTCTCCGAAGAACGAAGTGAACGAGGCAGAAAAGTCCCAGTGAGCTTCAAAGTAGTTTTTTTTTTTTTATAAACTGTGTGACCTCATTCACTTTGCATGCGGCGATTCAGTTAATTGTTTGTCCCATTGAGTGATTATGATGAGGGAGGTGAGGAAACAGCCTTGAATTGAAGGTAAGGGGAGGAGCCACAGTGCTCCCTTTTGGCTCGCTGGCCTCGGAAAGAATTGAATCTTTGACGAGTTACCTTTTAAATGCACAATGTCCCCGAAAGAAAGAACTAGGCAAGTTTCTTTTATTCTTTCTTTCTGAAGCTCAAATCAAAAGGTCAGCAGCTTATTTATTGCGATTACAGATTGTGTGTTGATTTTATTTTTACTTCACAGGGATGTAAATATGGCTTCAGTTTGTTTGTTTGTTTTTTGTATGTCCTCATCCTGAAGCGTTGATATTTTGGTCGAATCAGAGCTGAAAATATGTGAACACCACGGTCTTGTATTGAGGGGAATATCAGATGGACTTTAAAAAAAACAAAAAAAAAGGGCTATAATGACTCATGATGAGGGCAGCGAGAGTGTTTGCAAGAGGGAATGATTTTCAGAGGAAGCTTCACCCACCATCATCTGTCTCCTTCTCTCCATCTCTTGACTCTTGTTCTTTCTATTCCTTCTCTCTCTCTCTCTCTCTCTCTCTCGCTCTCTCTGTCAGATGACTCCAACCCCAGTCTGTCAAAGGACATAAGCAGTGCGCTCTCCACGGTGCCTGAATGTTTCGACTCGGAGGGAGGCTTCCCATTGGAGGACGAGCTGCGCATCGAGCCCCTCAGCCTGGACGGCCTGAGCATGCTCAGTGATCCCGACATGGTGTTGCCGGACCCATCTGTGGAGGATTCGTTCCGCAGTGACAGACTCTGAATGTAACGAGAGTGTCGCACGTTTTCAAGAAGAAGAAGAAAAAAGAAAAATTTAAAAAAAAAAAAAAAACAGACACACACACGGAGTCACACTTGGATTTGCAGTGCATAGTGTACAAAAGTCAGAAAGTGCATGCAGTCGATCACTTTAGGGCCACTCTGCATGCACCCACTGCCACTAATATCGATTTAATGTGAAAGACATAAACAGCATGTCCGCAGTGATCCGTGCTTTTTAAGGACAGTTGTGAACAAGTACAGTTTACACCTACTTTTTGGGCAGTTACTTTCACGCACGCTTCAGCTCACGTTTCTCAAATATTACTTTAACAATGCAGTTTTGGGTTTAAACATGTGAAGCTACACACGGCAGCAAAATGCTTGGTGCGTACATAATGGGGACTCGTACCAGCGGATGCTGATATTTGTGGCTCTGCTGAGATTTGTGTTTGCGTTACGAGATCTGTGCGTACATAATCCAATCTCTACACGCGTAATCGTTTTTCTGTGTGTTTACTGAGATCCGTGTGCCCACAAGGATCTGTGACTATCTCTGTCGACACCTGCACCTCAGACAGGCCTCTCACTGGGCTACCTTTTAAGTCTGGGTTTTGTTCCCCCCTGGTCTGGACTTGCAGGCTCACTCTGTCGGGCTGAAGGTCGATGGGTCTTAAAATGCGTTTCGTTAGCGACGCAACCTTCTACTGTAGTGCTCAGTGATTACAAACGTGACGGTGCAGGACGACATAGTCATCCATTTTCTTACACCTGTCTTTCAAATTCAAAAACGCAGAAGAATAAAACCCAATCATGCACAGGGATAACTTGCAACGGGAGATTATATTTACCTTCCGTGTCCCCTGTGCCCAATTCTATATCAAATTCTGCAGACCAAGCTGTCCTCGTAGTGAATCTGTGAGTCTGGACTACTTAAACTTGTGTCCTCAACAAATCCTAAAAATATACTCCTGTGAGGGGGAGGTGAAGAGAAACACACAAACCTGACTTCGCCGACGCACAGATATGCTTCACAAAGCGGTTGGTGTACGCACAAATCGAAGTACGCACACAGATTACATTACAAACACACCGAGATGCACTCGTACAGCTCCCCGCAAGGACGCACAAATCACTGAGATACTCTATTGGCGGCATAGAAACTTCAGCGCTGGGATGTGACTCAGGATCGGTCCTGAGACGCCACGCCTCCTCCACCACCCCCAAACCAAAAAAAACACTGCGAGGAACATGCGAGGTGGTCCGTGGAGGAGCCCGAGTCCCCCTGCTCCTTTCCCCTTCATCACCAGCTCACCACACATGCCCCCCCCCCCCACAATCTCCTGCCCCTTCCCCGTAGCCGTGGCAACCTCGTCACCATGGCTACGCACCATAGCAACCCCATCGCCATGCTGAGGAGCAACCGAAATGCCAGCGCACGTTTCCTACAGCTCGGGAGAGGAGAGGAGCCCGGAGCCGGCAGCCGGAGCGGCGATGACGCTCGTTGTGGTGAAACATCTGGTAGTTTTCTTCAGGTGAAGTGAAATCCAGCTGGACCGCGCCTCCGGAACAATCATCAGTGGAACTGAAGACTAGAGAAGCTTTTGTTCGCAAATATATTTCCTTGCAGATTATTTTTTAAGTGTTTGCCACAGATTTGTGTATATCTCTCTCTCTATATATATATATATATATCTATATATGGATCTCCAGTTCGATCTGATTAGAATGTATTTTCAAAACTAGAGACAAAAAGGGCAAACTGTTTACAAACATGAGATTTTCTTAAGTAAATCCTACTATGGAGTATACATTTGTGAATTTCTAATTGAGAAATACAATTCTGAGAAGTATTGAATATATTTTTCCCTCACTGATGAGTCGGCTGTCATGTTTGCTGGCAGAACTCGGGACAGCACTGCGAGGAAGGAGCATCAAAATCCAATCAAAGAAAAGAAAAGGAAAAAAAAAGGAACAGATTTTTTTTTTTTTTTTTTTTTTTTTCATAAAAAAAACTTCCTTGTACATCCATCGCATATGACTTATTTTACATTTTGTACCGACTTGTTATGGCACTTGTACTTTAAATCTTGTTGTGAATAAGGGCATGCGCTGTGCTGATGTGGATACATTATGTCCTCCGTCTTTTTGGTTGCTTCTGTGTCCTTTTGTTACAGCAGTACCCCCCCTGCCCCCGCCCCCGCCCCCGGCCGGCCCCGCCCCTCCCCCCAGCAGCAGCACCAGCACCACCACCCTGTGGCTCCACAGTCAATGAGGGACTCAGAGCAGGTAGTAATCATGTGGACATCGGACATCATGTAACATTGCACTTAATCTTTTGCACTAATTGGGTCACCTTGTGTCGACTGAGATTTTTTTTTTTTTTTTTTTTTTTTTAAATATACCTAATCATTAGTTCTTTTTTTTTTCTTTCTTCTGTTTAACCCAAAGAATTCGAACAAAGCCATCGCTTATAAACTTCACAACTAATCACTTAAAGTCAATGTAGAAACACACATTTCAAAACGGGAAGCAGGTGTCTAATTTTGGGGAAATGTTTTATGTTCTTGGCTCTGATGATGTTTCGTTTTGTTTGGTAAAAGTTCCTATTTGCATTTGATAATGTATTGACTCAAGCCATTTAGAGCACTGAGTGCCCCCTAGGGTCTGTTTTCATCGAAATCAAAGAGCTGTCTTTAATATATATATTTTTTGCTCTTACCTATGCAACTTTTCCACAGAGAAAGTAAAAACCTGTTGAACAGGTGCAACTTGTATATTATGCAGTATAACACGGCTTGCACATTCATTTTGTTACTCACACGCTGTGCGGGATCAAATCTGCTCGAAATCACAATTTTACATGTGTCCAGTGTCCACAGAGTGACGACTCACTCACCCCGCCATCCGTCAGAGAGCAAGTGTTTGTTGTTTATCTGTTTGTTCTTCACCTGCACTGCGCAGACTGGGGTTTCTTTGTCAAATACGAAATGAAAAGGGGGACTTTGGGTTTATAATGAGATTGTTTTGTAAGAGTTTCTATTAAATTTCAGCGAGTAAAAAAAAAAGTTTGACCTGCTCTCTTATTAACTATAATGCAGTGGGTGAGTAAAGGAGCCACGTAGCACTCAATACTTTCTTTCTTTTTTATTTTGTTTGTTTTTTATATAACTTGACTCGTTCCTCTCAGTTCTTTCTGTCCCGGCCTGTTTCCTGCTGTCTAAACGCCTTCTGCTGCCTTACTTTATTGTATTTTTCATATTCCAGCAGTAACCTGCATTAGCTTCAGCTTTGTTTGGTACCTTTTCTTGTAGTTTCACTGTTTAATTTGACTTTTTTTTTTTTTTTTGGTGTCTTACATTTTTTTAGATGCATATTAAAATGTACAGTTATGTTATTTAAAGAATGTTTTTGTCCACTAGTGTTAGTGACTTTTTTTTTTGTAATGTCATTTGAGTTTGTTTCTCCCCAAGGTATAAAATTGTATTGGTTTGTAACGTATGTTATAGTCCTTATCTTTCTGATTTAATATAAACAATAAAACTCTATACTGTGTATTAATTCAAAAGGTTTGATTGTCTTATAGCAACTGGTGTAGCGATTAATCCTGCCAGTAGGGGGCACCATTGTATTACTATTCAGACCTAACAAAAAACCCTAATTTGAGAGGTTTGAACATACTTCTGAATTACAATATCAACTCTATAGAATTATAAATGCTAAACGTATGATTTCATGACATGCAGTTCTCAGGTTTTAAAGCCAAAAAATGTAAAAGCTTTTAAACAAACAGCTTCAGAGACTTTAAGCCAGAGATGGTTTCAAACCTGTAAGTTCCACACAAATAATTATTCTAATTTAAGTATATAAGAATAAGTATGACTTGCTTCATTTCTTCGAAAAGACAAATGACTTTATATAAACCTGTAATGACGTTGGTTTTGCTTCTATTTCCATGAAGTCTATTTTATTTAACGTCCACTTCATCATCAGTAAGTCCAATCGGGTGAAACTGACGGAGGCCGTGCTCTGTTGCCGAAGTGACTCTGAGTTTAATAAACTCACAATACTGCATACTTTGTCAATTCATGTGCCACTTAACCCAGAACCCAAACAAGGAATTACAGGACAGATTCACTCTTCTACCTGTCCCCTCCCCACATTACATATGTCCACTCGTATATCTTTTTATTTCATTCATTTCAATTGTGACATTTCAAACATTTTGTACAATCACATAATCAATATTCCTGTACACACACACACGCATATCCAAAAATATATACACTATTTGATAACTGATTAAATTATAGCAAATGAAAATATAGTTATGCAAACTATATAACCTTGGTTTAAGTTTACCCCCACACACACCTCGTATATTTGATTAGCATGCCTGAAAAGTGGTAGGAAGAAGTAGACTTATCAAATTTTACCCCTTGTCCAATATTGAAGTTATATTTTATAACTATCTTTCTGTATTAATAATAGTATCATATATGTAAATATAACATCTAATATAGAAGACTATACACACACATATACACATATATAAACAGTAGTGATGCACCGATGCCGCTTTTTTCCTAAATGAGTAGTGTGAATCAGTACTTGCATTTGAGTACTCACTGATACCGAGTACTTAGGCCAATACACATATTCATATTTTCCCACAGAAGTTATTTGGACAACATTCCTGCATTGTGATGTACTGACATTCAAAATTTGTTATTTTATGGCACTGCCACATATACTGTAAGAAAACATTTCAATAAAACTTTTATCAGCGTCACTAATAAACACAAAAATCTGCTTTCATGTACATTCTGCATCACATGCTGGATCTCGATTTAGTGTTCAGAATATGATCTAAATCTCTTCTGCCCCTGCACATAATCACAATATTACATTTCCACATTTTTTAAAAAGTTGTCTTCTGGATCCTGGGTCCAGAATATAATCCTGATCTCACACAAAATTATATAACTTTTTTCCCTTTTCATTTAATCTGTCAAGTTTTTCAAATTATCTTGTTAAACAAATGAAATCACATTCACTTGCAGGCTTCCTTTATTTTTGGAGCCTCAGCAGTGCTAAATGGAGATCACTTTCACAATAAGGCAGTTAAATAAACTGGAATGCAGAAGCATTGGATTAGCTCGGGTTTAACTTGAGAGAAAAGTTTGTCTTCAGTAAAGCTCAGTTTGTTCAGCCTCCAGAAAAGGAATCACTCCAGTTTGAGTTCTGAAAGCTATTTCAGCATATTATAGGGCACCCTCTGAAATACTTGAAAAAACTATTTTATTGTCATTAGTGGCTTATTAAAGTGCATTAAACCACAATAATATACATTTTCGATGTAAAATGGCTAAAGTTCTCAGTTATGTCACAAAGTCTGTCGAAAGTTACCAAAACTGTGCGGTTGCTTGGGAAAGGGTTGGAGGTGCATTAAGTTTGGTTTTAGTAATGCTACTCTGGAGCTTTGGAAGGTGTCGGTGCTTTAGCTTTCAGTCTGTCCTCAGTCTTAACTGGTGGTCTGGTTTTCAGTTATGACTCTCTCTGAGTTTCATTCATTGTTGCATGTACTGTTTCAGTCTTTGCACTTCCCGTTTCTTTAATTTGACATCGACACAAGAGTGACTCGTTTTATCAGCTTGTGCTAAAAGTTGATGTGACAAGATTAAATTTTTTATTGCGCTTACAAAAGTCAATCACATTTCTTTTGTTTCTGGACTAAACACAACATTTGGTGGCCAGTTGGTGGGAATCAGCCTCCCCACATTCACAAGCGGTCTATACTGTTCACACATCGTGGTGTGTGAGGACCGTATATGACAGATGGACCATGCGGCTTCCTGGAAACCATCCGAGGCAATCTGGACGTGACTTCCCCAAACACCAGCGTAAAGACACGGAGTGAGGAAGCAGACGTTGAAGCAGTAGCCTCATTATTATATTATACGTTTGGTGATGATCTTTTGATAGAACATTTATCTTTTATTTCTTTTAAAATCAGGTAAAATCACATCAAATAGAAACATGACATGTATTTTTAAGTCTGTTGTTCAGCTCAGAAACTTTTTCTTTCCGACATAAACTTCTCCAAATTTAGACAAAAGATATCCACATCACCAGCTAAAGTGATTTTCTGACTGATCATTGATTTGCTTCATAATTGATATAAATAATAGGAATGCATCAAGTATGGGGGGAAATTTTTAACCGCCACCTTCTTATGGTTTTGAATAATGGATGTTTTCACTGTCAGCATTATATTTACTTTTGCTAAGTTGTGAACAGTGATGCCGGTAACATGTTACTCTCATGTAGTGTTGCCAAAGTTACCTTGAAGAAGTAATCTTACTAGTTACTTTACTCATTACTTGTTTTTAAAAGTAACTACGTTAAATTACAAGTAACTTTGTAGTTACTTTCAGCAGCTGCCGGCGACAACCCCCCACAGCCTCAACATAAAAATGACAACCACTTTTGCCCAACACTCTTTGCTGACCACTGCCTGGCCTCCTCCGCCATGTTTATACATATTTTCCTTCATTCTTTGTTGTATTTATATCTGACTCACGCTTTTATTATCATATTTTTACTATTGCTGGTATTTATTGACCCGGCAATGTAGTTGTAGTCTGTTGTGGCATTATTTATCTATTTATCTATTTGCACTACTTGCTCTATATGACCTTTCAATTACTGCCCTGGTGATGATAAAGCATTTGAAAGTATTTGATTGATTGATTGATTGATTGATTGGTTGATAAAGGGGGGGGGGGGGGGGGGGGGGGGGGGGTTCGCCCAGGGCGGAAAACCAGCCAGGTCCGCCACTGTAGATAGATACGTAAACTAGTTAAAAAGGTCTTAATCCAGCTAATCGTTGCAACACTGACACCTACTGTTGTAAAAGTGCAACTACAGTTCTATCTCGGGGTTGAGGTGGCAAAGCATTGTGGGTTAATTCTTTCACTGTAACGAGGGAATTACTGCAGGTAACGTGGCTGAAAGTCCTGAGAGAAAAAAATACACTTAAAAATGCCCATAATGATTGAAATAATGGAAACTACTCTACCCAAGTTATCAGTTGCACTTTTAACTTTATTTTTTTGTGAGGTTTAGCCTTTGTTTTTGTTGGGTTTTATCGCTTTAAGATTAGGTAGGTATTAGTATCGTGCTGAAGCCATGATTCCCTATTGATTGTATTTGTCCAGGTATGTTGCACTGTGCCATATGATTATTGAAGTTCATAAAAAAAAAAAACTGTTGGTGGGATAAGCAGCTTCCTTCACTGCTACGAGGGAATTACCGCAGGCTGCTGTGTGTACCTTTACCACCAGAAGCCATTATTCCCTGTCGATTGTATTTGTCCAAGAGTTCCAAACATTCTTCGAGAGCAGACGACCTACATCACAGATGGATGGATGGATGGATGGATGGATGGATGGATGGATGGATGGATGGATGGATGGATGGATGGATGGATGGATGGATAGATAGATAGATAGATAGATAGATAGATGGATCACCCTCGGTGCATCAGTGGCTTTTTGAATTTTGAGGTTTAAATTAAATTTGGTTTAGAGACAAATAGCCACTTCAAGTTTTTATTCCCTTCACATTGGCTTAGTTCAGTCAAGTCTATGCATATGGTGTGGAAACTATTCCTCTCTTCTGTCTTTTATTTCTATGTGAATTGCGTTTTGCACAAATGAGAAATCCTAAACATTTTATTTAGAATCATTTGTAAACTTGTCTTGTAATTGTCCAGTACCGTCCCTCCTGTGGAGACATGGCTGGCATTATGACTCAGTATCGGTGCACGCCACACAGGTTGCTTTGGCAGGATCAGTTTACCTTCTGAGCAGTTGAATTGTTATGCCTGTTGCATCATATTTGCGACTTGCCTCATCACCTTTCGGGGGGGTTTGTGTTTGTTTTGTTTTGTTTTTGCGTCCTCGTCAGCTTTTTCTCTTTGCCTGCAACGTGTGGTCCGTCCCTGTAGCGTGAGCTTCACATTTGCATACAGTAATCCGGTTTGGCAGTATTATTGCATTACGGATCGCTAGAATTTCTCGTGGTTATTCACTTTTCCTCCAGGTTTTTCCACTGTATTAACTTCAAAAATGCATATTGTCAACTTGTCATTATACTGCAAGCTGCTATTTCTTTCCTGGTTCACTTGCCATCAAGCCCATGGTGGTTTTCTGCTGTAGCCTGACAGCAGACACTTCCTCCGACAGGAAGTCCAGGGATTTTTTTTAATGTCCTCCAGATCTTCCGTTGCCTGATTTTTTGGCCCCGTCATGGCACACACACTCCTTTAATATTTATTATTTAAGACAAATGTATAGGTTCAAAAACATGCCATCGTGAAAAGAACGTACATTCCTGAAATGAATAAGCAACATGTCATTGAAGAAACAAAAATGCACGTGAACCTATCGCGTGACATTTTGCTTCAGCCTATTCCGACAAGTTACTGATCTTTAAATGAAATAAACATGTAAAGGTGTCAGTAAATGAAGTGCTGTGTTTGACTGTGGTTTTCAGTCTGACTCCTGAGCACATATCACGATTAAAGTTAATATTGTTTGGAGCATCGAACAGCAGAAAGAAGAAAACGTCTCAATCTGAAGCTGTAAACTATAACTTCAGTATCAGCATCAAGTACGAACTAATTGTTCTGCTGAATAAATACATTTATTGAGGGATATGGCAGAAAATTCAGATGAAATACCAAATCCTTTTTTTAAATCTCACTGAAAATAAAAATTTCTGCAGCCGTATATATTAAAGTATAAACGTTCATTTGCACCTACATTATAGCTGGGGTTAGAGTTAGGGGCACAGGTTAAAGAATACAGTGTCTCCTCAGGTGTAGTTTACTAATTTCTTTATGTGAGTTAAGGAGTTTAATAACCATGCACATTTACATTTGACAGAAGTTATCGGACATTATGACTCAAACCGTCAGAGCTATGATCTGGCAAACTAGTAGTGTGCAGTTGTGCTGGTGGCTTGGTGGCTGCGTGATACTTGAGCAACAGGACGCAGTGGTGGAGCTCAACTGATCCGACAACTTGCTGTTGCTGTATTTCTGGCCTGAACATACATTTCTTCCTCTTACACTCTTCGCTGCCTCTGAGTCACATGATGGCAAAGACAAGAGGACAATGAGAAGGAAAGTGGGCCTGTCGACAGGACTGATCCTTAAATGGTAAATGAACTTGACATGGCCTTTCAGCTGCGTGAGCAGCCCCAGAACACTTTACATTGTTCATCACATTCACCAATGGAGGCCATGCAAGGCACTGTCCCTCCAATAGGAGCAGTCCGTGCTTTGCCAAGGACACTTTGGCATGTGGAGATGGGAATCAAACCTGCAACCTTCCGATTGGGAGACGACTGCCCTACCATACAGCCAGGTCTTCGATCAAACTGCTCCATTGCACTGGCATCAATACTAGAATCAATATGCCACTACTAGTCTCTCAATAGTGGGAGGACAATGCAACGCTCAATCCCTGTCTACTTGACAGCAATCGACTGAAAACCACGTTGCTCTTGCATTTTCGTTGCAGAAATGTCTCGTGTTCTAAAGGCAATGTGTTTTCATGTCAGGTCAGTAGGTAGGTCGGGTGCGGTACAACCACCCTGATATGCACACATGAAACAATAGGATGTAAAAACTCCTGTTCGTCGTATAGGCCCACTCAATATCTGGTGTATGTAAGAAAGAAAATGTGTCTCCACGTGTGATGGTGGAGTAAACAATCATTCTGCACACATGCAGTGCTCAGCGTTTGAGGAAAGTTGTGTTTTCTCTGTTTACACGGAGACATTGAAGCGTTCCGAAAAAGTTGCCCTGTGGAAGCCATTTTGAAAAAGTTGTATTGACAGTGACTGTGAACATCGTTGTCATGAAAACAAACGAGCTGCCAAAACACGTGAAAGGTTTTCTGTTTTCACTTGGAAATGTGAGAAGGGGCCTCAGAGAACACTGGCACACACACAAGGAAAACAAACTCTACAAAGAAAGCCTGGGAGCTAAATTGAAGCTGGCTGTTTGGATTATCAACAAATACTACGAGTGCCAATTATACTTTCTGCCTAAAACTTGGCTACATTCTCATACAAACTGCTGCCACAGTTCTCTCAAAATCCTTAACAAGAGATTTCAATATTTCAGTTCATTCCTTCATCGGCTGCTTCTAGTTTTTTGTTTTTTTTATTTGATTCCATATCGCTTTTACTGGTTTGTAACCTCACCTGTAGTTCCATCAAAAAACAAAAGTATGTTGTTTTTTTTTGTTCTTAAACCAGATCTTAACTCTTTAAAACCTTTACCAAGATCCTGCATAATTTACATATTCAGCTTGTGTGCCTTTTGCTGGTAATTTACTGAGAATAACAGAAGCATTGAGCTGATCACAAGACAATGAAACTTTATTACTTCCATGTTTGATTACAATTACCATGGAGTGATTGGATGGAGCGCTGAGTCTCCACAAGAACAAAAATGTGGAGTTGGACGCGTTGCTGGAGAAAGATAATTAAAAACAAATACTTGTTAAAATGGTGCTTACCTAGGCAGGAAGTAACAAAACCAGAATCTGGAATTAGTTCATTTCAAATGCCCCCGAACAAGAACAGTGGTTGGATATTGTATGCAAGATTCGCATGCTAAATGTAGATTTGTAGAAATATTTCAGATTAGTTTGTACTTCAAAGCTTTTCTCGTACACAGACCTACGTGTCGGTCAATGCTGCAACCTGCTAAACCAGTAACTTCTGGGTGCCGCAAGACGTTTATGCTTTTCTAAGAACCTTGTTTGCAAAAGAATGCACTTTTTTAAGTGTCACTGTAAATTCTAAGAAATTAGTCGGCGGTACGTGTTGCACAGACCCAAACATCCAGCATGATTCATCCACTCTACATCCTTTAAATTGTCTGTCCAAAGCTTTTTAGGTGAATCTATTAATGGTCAGCTGCTACTCTGGATATTTCAATGAAGGTATCGAGTTAATCAAAGATCACCAAAGGCACATGATTTGGGGAAATCGAACAAAATTAGATCAGTTAAAAAAAACTTACATCCAGCAAATGTCACATTGTCGTAACAAAGTTAGTGGCTTCAGCTTTTGTGTGGATATGTACGGCATAGTGGAGGAATTTACTGTTATTGTGCCTGTTAATATGGCAAATATGCCTGCTGTTACTGCTTCTCATAACTGCTAAGGTTATTAACCTCTTTTCTCAGAAAGATAATCCTGACTAAATTCCCCCAAATCTGACAGGCCTCAAAAGACGATAGAGGGTTTAATTCCACGTGGAAAGACACATTTTCTTTTACCATGATGCAAGCTCAGTCGTCTTTGGTTTGTGGAGAGAATTAGAAATTTAATCAAACTGTAGAACAGCCGAAATATCTCAAACAGCTAGTCATAAAGTTCCTTCAAAAAAACAACGAAAAACAAACAAGCAGTAAATCGAACATGAAGCCTCACAAATACGACAAAGAAACCAAAAAAGACACTCACAGTCACAATAGACCTGCAAGGAAACAAAACTAAATGACTAACAATGGAACTTATTTGTAGTTTCTACAATTAGTGCGAATCGTCTTTACTTTTTTAGTCATTTAGTCATTTGGTACTATGGCTGAAAACACACGTGGAATCAGAGCAAGAACAAATCAAATTCACAGATTTACTGGGAATGCTCCTCACAGTGCTTCAGAGGCAGTTTAAAGTGGCACCATGTAAACACGAGAGTCAGTGTGTAGTGACTTTAGAACCGATCAATCTTTCACCTGCCTTCATCTGTTTTGGCTTTTCTTCCTGGTTATTTATAGTAATGGTCCAGTGGGTAGATGGCATATAAACGGCTTCAGCCATGGTTGTATTCACTGTTCTTCTTGCTGCTTCTTTCAGTGACTCAACACACCCTCTTGTGGTGCGACTTTGTATTGCAATCCGAAAAAGACTGGAGCGCTTTAGAAAAAGTGCAGAGTTCAGCAGGTGTGCCAATCGCGCTTCACTTAACTGTTTTTTGATTGACAAAAAGAAACTGACAGTCAGAAACAAACAAAAAACAGAAAAAAAACAACAACTTCATCTTAGGATAAAGAATAAATACCTATTCAATCGCATTGCTCATATAGAGTGTTGACACTTGTGCCGAGACCTGGTGAACTGTCACCCATTCATGCATATCCTTGGATTTTGTGAGGAAGCTACTATAAAGACATGCAGCCACAGAGCAAACATGCAAACTACTAGAAAAGGCTCTGTTAACCAACAAACATTCTTGACGGTGCCAACTACTATTAGGCCACGTTTGATCAAACAGCATGTGCAAAGGGGATTGAAATGCAGTGAGGGTGAACTAACAAGTTTTGCCTGCTTTTACACAGCGTTTCCTTCCACTGTTGAAGGAAGCTAATACGCTTACTGTTGCGTGCATTAATTAATAAAACATGAATTTTGAACTCATCTTGTCTTCCTAAAAAAAAACATCCATTATCCATGCAAAACACAATCTGTGACTTAAACATAATTTCATTAGATTATTTAAACGTGTCTCACACAGTAATGCACCAGTAAAAAATGAAAACATTAAACAATTATAAAGCTGACTATTTAGTGCTGGGGGGGGGGGGTTCCACCTGGAAATTTCCTGGAAATTTGTATTTCTTCACCTTGATCTCTTGGTGGAAAATGTATTTTTGTTTCTCAACTGTTAAAAAAAAAACCAAAGTGAAATACCTAAGTGACAGCTGACTGGTTAAACCTGATAGTGACCAAGCACGGCCAGCCTATAAGAAGAGAGGAGCACCTGCTGCATCCAGCATCGAACAACTCTTTCAACAGGTGAGCTCCTCTCAGATTCTTCTGATTCTTCTTCTGTCAATTTTGAATTTTAACAATGAAACGGTCTTCATGGTTTCTCTGTGTGAATGCTTTCAGTGCTGAATTTCAGTAGATATTAACCATGAAGTCAGCATTTCTCCTCCTCCTCTCGATTACGGCTGTTTCTCTGGCAAGTATTATTATTATTGTTATTATTATTATTATTATTATTATTATCATTATTATTATTATTATTAGTAGTAGTAGTAGTAGTAGTAGTAGTCGTAGTAGTAGTAGTAGTAGTCGTCGTCGTAGTAGTAGTGTTATTGTTATTGTTATTATTATTATTATTATTATTGTTATGATTACTTGAAACAATGATGTTAAAATACTGTCTGCTGTCCTGTGAACAATTGTTTTCAACATGTCACCTTCGTATGCACAAAACCTTTAAAAAAAAAAAACTAATTTAATGTTATGCATCAGTGAAATGTAACATTTAGTTTTCATGCAACAGCAAATGAATCATCTTGCAAACATATATAAGCAGAAGTTGTATTTTGAAATTGTTTTTGATTCTTTTGTGATGCAGAGTGCTGCCAAAAAACATCATGGTGAGTTAAGTAGTTGAGTACAGAATTCAAATAGTATTTTTGATTTTTGATATTTGCATTGTGGATAATTCCTCCCCAAAAAATACAACTAAGAAATAAAGTAATTGTGTTCTCTGTTTCCTTTTAGACAAGCCTTCGGATATCACCGAAATCATCGAGAAAGCCAACGCTAACTCAAGTAAGATGTTTTTAATATTGATGTACAAGTGACCATAGATAGATCGTCTTCTGCTGAAGCTGCTTTGTTTAAGCATCGCTTTAAAAAAAAACAAAAAAACTAAAAGTATATATATATATATATATATATAAAATTCTTGCTAAAGGTGAAATTTAGATGTTGAGACTTTGGTCAGTTTTTCATGCTTCAGTAGATTTTTGAATGTCCCTAAAGTGACTAAGTAGATCATGGAAATGCAGAATATTAACCACAGGATAAGGATTTCAGTAACTAGAATTACTATATATATATATTATGCTGATGAACATTACGAGACACAGATATTTAGCTTGATTATGAGAGAATTATTTACAAATAGCACTGATAACTAAGTGATCACGGTCTGAATCAACGGTTGTTTCTCTTTGACGATTATATTCAGTAAACTTAGAATAATGTTACTGGAAGCGTGTTTTGGAGTTCTAGATGTAGTATGTCCTAGTTTTGGTGTTGAGAATTTTTTCTTGAAATTGTCAGATTGAGTAGTTATTGAAAAAATATATAAAACTGAAGCTATGTGTGAGTTAAGACTCACAATGTAGAAAGAGATCAACTTTCTCCCTCCTGGTGCTGAAAGAGTAGATAAGATCCTGCTGTGAAAATGAACCCGAGCTTTTCGTTTGTTTGCTGTTCTGCAGAAACAGCTTTGGTGCATGGAGACATTATGCCCTCTTCAGCCAAGAATGCTGTCCCATGCACTGCCTGGGGATGCAAGTGGCAGAAACATTCCCGCTACGTCTACGTGCCTGTTACTTTCTCCAGAGCATACTGTAAGTAACCCTAACGCCTCCTCACCCTGTTGGTCCCCCACCCTGAACACACCCGATCTTAGCTTAGTCAGGGTAGTACTTTGACGGGAGACCATTTAGGAATACTAGTTGCTATGGAGACGTTGAAGGAATTGATGGTCTAGTGGTAAAGTGGTGAGTTTGTGGTTGGAGGGTTAGGCTTTGGTTATCGATTATAATGGGGTATAAGTTTGGGTCCCAGAGTAGAATTTCCTAGTTATATTTTTTGTTAGCCGTGTAGTTGTACATAGTCCTTATTTCACTAATCATAGTTTCGTCCCCTTAAGCTTGTTTTACTGTTTTGTTTTGTTTTTGTACAAAATAATATAATTATCATTATCACTGGTATTAAACATTTCAATCACTTTTTATTCTTTGTTTAATTAGACCATTGTAACTGTCGTGTCCTCAGAATTTCTGGCTTTATTTCTTCAGTCGCTCCATCATCTATGAGGTCCTTGAAATGCTGAATTTGCATTTCTTTTTTTTCTTTTTTTTCATTTCTTCATAGGAAAGAATTACACAATTTTCTTCTCTTTGTTAGCCTGAAAGAGCTGTGGCGGTATTTCCCTCTGGCAGGCAGATCGACTGTAAACCAGATGAAGATTATAGACGCTGTCCATGGTGCTGAAATATTCATAACACCTGATTCCTGATTCTGGCTTGAGTTCACACTCTTTCAAGAATTCAAGGAAGTCTGGTGTCACTGTACTTGACAGCCGTTTAACCAGTCGAAAGAACAGGCCACAGTACAAATTTGACCCTGTCAGTTCAGACGCTAATTATGAACATGTGTTACTGAGATTTCAGAGAAAAATTTGCCCTCAGGCAAACCACACATATACCGTTTATAGTCACGCATTCTATGAAGGTCTATTGTATTGTTCATTTTGTGTGTAATGATAATAAAAGCAGGTCATTATGATAACAACATGATGGCAATTTACAAGATTCATCAAGGATAATCGTTGGAAGGCACAATATATAATTGACTCATCATATGTAATGTTTAATACTTCAAGGTGACCACATTGTTTTATGAAGCGATCTGATGTCATGGGTCATATATTATGCTAATATCATGTTATAACTACCAGTTTAAAAAGAAAACGTAAATATAAGATGCTCTCACAGATCTAAAAGAAAAGAAATAGACAGCATCCATAATTAAATAATAATACCTTACTTACATCCATCATGATTTAGCAAACGTGTTTGTTTTTGTTTGTTTAAAATGCAAACATGATCTGATTTCACTGTTGTACATTAGAGGGCAGTGTTGAGTATTATATTTATTGCTGCTCCTGCAGGAAGAGTGACTCAATACGCCATCTGATTAAATTTAAGTATTCCATATTGTACCTTTAAGAAAAAGTTTCACGCTTTCAGAATTATATCAGTAAACATCAGCAAAACCATGAAAACTGGAAGATTATTAGCATTTCTTTTCCTTTTATAACATCCACCAGCTATAATCCTTAATGAACCTTGGTATAAGTTGCCAGATGTCACTATAAACATGTGTGACAGGTATCTCAAATACACAAATCATTGAATGATAGAAAGTAAAAACCATTTAACAGTTAACACGGGTTCGAGGACAATACATTCTATAAACACTTAGCATCTATGACAGAAGTGATACAGTCTGGTATTGATTTTATTGGTAAATAAATAAATAAATAGAGACAGTTTGAATGATGAGAAGATCAGCCTATGACTTACTATGTTTATCACGTTTTGTGGATCTCATTACCATTGCGCTCTGTATGAACGGCCTTGTTCATGCTGCTTCTGTCTTCCTCTCTGCAGCCAGAGCAGAGTTGAACACCATCATTGGCGCCCTGCTGACCTTTCACAGGTCCACCTGTATCCGCTTTGTCTGGAAGAGGTGGTGGCATAAAAATTACATATCCTTCTACCCTGGCTCCGGGTGAGACGAACACCTGTGCTGACATGAAAAGACACGACTCACACAGTCAATCAGGGTTATGAAAAAGAAAACACAGGGTTCAAACTCTCAACTAACGTGTTCAAATGAATAAAAAACATCTTTAGGTTTTTGAGTTGGATGCAGAAAACTTTCAGCATAAACAAACAATGGTTCTTCTGAGAATGTGTGGTATTATCGGATAATCATGTCGTCATAGGTGGTTATATCTACCACAATGGTTTATTTATCTATTCTGAAAGATCATTTCTAATGGAAATGTTTGTCATTTTTATGTTGAAATACACAAAGAAATACAATCATTTTAAGTCATTTCTGTAGATACCTGGATTGAGTGGTTTTTTTTCTTTAAAAAACAAATAAGACAAAAAGCCCACCAACCTACATAAACAATAATATTTTCATTTTTTGACAATGGGTTCTTGCCCATGTCTGCTATAGAGTATTAAAGCATACCATCATGTCTAAATATGTTTTTTTTTTAAAACTAATATTACCTTGCATGTTTTCTCTAGCTGCTTTTCCCAACTGGGCCGTCAGAGAAGGGGCCAAGCTATCTCTCTGGCAAGACCCGGATGTGTGTCGCAGGGCATAGTCCAGCACGAGACTTTGCACGCTCTGGGCTTCCACCATGAGCAGGTCCGCTCTGACAGAGACAAACACATCACCATCCTGTTCCAGAACATCATCAGAGGTTTGTTCAGCCACAGCTGATATCGTTTCTGATTTCCTACAGCTGGATATTTTCTCGAGGAACACCACAGCCAATCATATCTAATGATTTGTCACAGTCTCTCTCCCGGAACACGAAACTAAAAGCAATACATGGAATTAAACCTGAACCAGCTGATGAATGGGCCTCATGCAAACGAGCGTACACGAGCAGTTTTGTTTAATGAAAACTGCGAGCAACTTAACTGTGCTTTATAAGAACTTAGAAATATATTTCCACGTAACAATGAAGGAACAATTGATTTAACTTTCAGATTATTATATTTTTCATCATCTATTAACTAAAGGTGGCATTAATCGCAGCTAAAAGGAAAGAAAAGCATCCCTTTCAATAAGAACTTTATTTTCAAGGAAAATATACTATTATAGATGTATTCACATGTAATGTTGTTGCTCTTGCGATGGCATCCTCCACTCCCCAAATCTTAAAGTTACAGTGGATTATTTCACTGTAGTATAGATTTTCATCCATGCTGACATATTCCAAATCATATCAAGCAAAAGCTGCAAGAATAAATCTCAACTGTGGTTACATTTCACAACTTTATACAGTAGCACTGAAACTGGCAACGTGGATTTTGAGATTGTTTGTCAGGGCAGTCACCACATAAAGCTAAAAATATTGAATATTAAAAATCTTAAATATTTTTCTGATCATCACATTTGTTTAGGAAGGGAGTTCAACTTCCAAAAGATTAGGACCAACAACCTGGGGACTCCCTATGACTTAATGTCTATCATGCAATACTACAAGTAAGTGTGTGTGTGTGTGTGTGTGTGTGTGTGTGTGTGTGTGTGTGTGTGTGTGTGTGTGTGTGTGTGTGTGTGTGTGTGTGTGTGTGTGTGTGTGTGTGTGTGTGTGTGTGTGTGTGTGTGTGTGTGTTCTGCAGTTACTATGTATGATATTTACACTATACTGTATGTCTGTTAAGTTGATATGACAATAAGAATTTACAAAAAACCTAGCAGCTGGGTATATGCTTAACTAAGTAATTAGTTAAGCATATACAACCAGTGAGCAGATATATACAGACCGAATTATCACGTTGTCTTGCTGTGTTAAGTGTGAAGGAGTCGTGAGAAGAGAGTCAACGTGTGGGCTTTTGTTTGAGTCCAAAATCCAGTACAAATTAAAATGTCTCTTTCTGCAGGTATGCCTTCTCCAAAAATGGTAAACCAACCATTGTAGCCAAATCCAACCCTAACCTGAACTTTGGAACTTCTAAAGTGATGAACCAAAATGACATTGACCGTGTCAACCGGCTTTACAAATGCTGTGAGTATATATATTTAAAAACAAACAAACCTGTATCCATTCCTTCACGTCAGTCATGTTTTAACAAAACAAAGAGCCCTGCTAAGACTTCATGCCACTCATTGGTTTTTCTGTTTTATTCCCAGAAATGCATCAAGAATGAGTTGATCTCCGGAAACTTTAACTCCCAGCTTGACAGGATTTAACCTAAAAGTCCTGATTGGTTCAATCACTACAAACTATTAGCAGCTGATTTTTCTAAAGAAACTGAATGGTACATGAAATGAAATACTGCTTTTTGTTGTTGTTGTTTTTAAAAGAAATTGTTCTAGAATACAAACCCCCTTAAATGTGTGTGAACGTTGTATTAGAATTACTTTTCAAAAATGTCAGAAATGTGTATTGGTTTTGTTTGGAAAAAGTTCGACTGCAATACCACCAACTTCTTCTCCCCATTTATCTCTTATGTCTGTGTATTGATTTAATTAATTTGGTAATGGTGATTGGTTATTTGGTATTTAGATTTGGTTATTTGAAGTAACAAAAAACACTTCAATACCGCACCTTACCAAAGACTATTTTTTTTATGTAAATGTGAATGTGACATGCTGCTGCTGCTATTAGTGATGCAACAAACGGAATTTCATTGTATTTGCACAATGACAATAAAGCTTCTTAAACTTAAACTTAAATAAAGATTACAGCACACAATATATTGTGATGAGTGAAAGTTTAATTAAGCCAAAATGCTTCCCGGAATATAGAAATGATTTATATATATATATATATATATATATATATATATATATATATATATATATATATATATATATATATATATATATATATATATATATATATAAAATCCAAGAATAAATAGCCATTTCTGAAATCAGAGCTGTATGTATATTGATAACACCAACCATGTGATGAGGTAACAGTTGAATCAGTTTGATAAGTAATAATGAGTTGCATCAAAGTTGAATTAATCCACAAAAAAAAGCATGCTATAACTTTAATCAATAATACTATTAGTAAGAACCTGTCTTTTTTATTTTTTTAATGTTTGAAACATATTGTATGATGATGTACAATCAAAGTTATGTTCTTTTGTTTTTCCAAGAAAATGTGCAGAAATGCTCATTAAAACCAAAAGGTGGCAGTCATGTTCCATCATTTTTCCAGGACTGTATAACGCAGCACAGCGTTCTGGGGTCTTTCAGGTTAAGCCAAGAGAGATTTGATTTTTAAAGCTTGACGGCCACTTTGATAAGATTTTTACAACAGAACAAAAGAGGTTTTCTCAGAGCCGAATAAAAGCTTTTCTCTTTGTAAGCAGTAGAAACAGTAATAATCTTTCATTAGACAAAATGGTCGCCTTTCACATAGACGATAATGTGTTTTTGAGTGAGGCCCACGTTTTCTGTTCCGTTACATATTTCCTTCAAGGATTTCTTCTCATTCCGTTCTAAACGCAGGCAGCTCCAAAAATCTGTCGCCAGGAGGTTCCGGAGAGGCCTGTGACTCACCGCTGTCAATAATAGCAGCTACGATGTGTTTTGACAGCACCCTGCCTCCGTCTGTGAACATATGTCTCCGTTAGAGTAATATTTTCTTTATTTATTTACAGACGGTGTGATGATGAGCTCATTGTTTTAACAGTTTTTATTTTAGAGTCCTGTGCGAGTGGCTCCTATTTCTTCAACGAGGACGTTATATTTTTCCACGTTCATACGTCACTGCAGTGTGATAACACTGACGATCTCCTTCCAGCCAATAATAAGTAAAATCACAGCTGGTATCGTCAATACCGATAGCATACCGATACTTTGTGCAGAAGCTGAATGTGTGTGGGCAACCCAGAGCCTATGTGGGAAGAAAAAAATGACTTTAAAGACATTAAGGCAAGAAGGACTCTTCCTTATTCTTTATCTCAGCTCCAGGTATGACGATGCTGGAGGTCAGCCTTCATCTGAACACATCTCAGCCTTGGACATGACCACTCTGGTCCAGTTTTCCAAAAACAAGGAATTTAGTTAAGCATTTTTACTTCAGCAAGAAATTGAGAGTAAACCAAAAGATAAATAAGTTGAAGAAAGAAAAAAAAAAGTTTCATCTCTTCAGGTTGTGATTGACTCCTGGTAGCAGAACCTTGAACATACAATGAGCCCCATTGATTATTCCTCAACGGTGACAATCTTCTGGAAAAATAAACCCAACCAAATATTCTCCATCGCCCATCTTCTGTGGGAAGATTTTCCGTAAACAAACCGTTCCTCTGCCTCTTTCTTTGGCTTATTACTCCACTGTTTTCTCCTCGAGTGTTTATTTGACTCATCGCTGAGTAGCTCCGGGACTCGTCTCCAAGCTCATCGATTCTTCTGGCAAAAACTAAACTTAGGAGATTTTTTTTTTTGTGTGTGTGACGCGAGTAGAGAGTGGCTCAGTGCAGAAAGCTTTATTTTTAGAGGTGTCCCTCTCGTCTAATGTGCTGCAGGCCTTCACGTGCACATATGAGAGCAAATGTGTACACCAGTAATTCTAGAAGTGTGTGTGTGTGTGTGTGTGTGTGTGTGTGTGTGTGTGTGTGTGTGTGTGTGTGTGTGTGTGTGTGTGTGTGTGTGTGTGTGTGTGTGTGTGTGTGTGTGTGTGTGTGTGTGTGTGTGTGTGTGTTTTGGTGTTGTTTCTCCATAAGAAAAATATCATAACACAACATTACATAACTTCATCTTTCCTTCTGCTCCCTTTCATTCATCATTTTGGAAACTTTTGTGTTGTTGTTTTTTTGTTTTTGCTTTTTTTTTGTTTTCTCTTTTGTCAACAAATGAAATAAAAACAAACTTAGACATTTTTTTTTAAATAAAAACTGAGAAATTGCATAACAATAAAATGGATGTTGTCGCATTAAATACAATAGATTTTGTCGATTACAACTGAAATAATAAACAAAACTAATCCTACTTACAGACCCACAGCAAGCAAGCATTATAATGAGAGGCATTTCTTTTTCTAATATATTTTGGACACCATCTAAACATACCTGACAGGGAGAGATAAAGACAATACAAACAAACACACATTACATGGCAGTTTCTGCAGATAGTGTTTCTGATTGTTAGTTTTATGGTTCATGTGTGTGTCAAGAATCAGGAAGTCAGTTGCTGTCTGAAGCTCAATCACAGTCAAACTAAGGACAGTTGTTCTGTTTCACATTAAAGGCTGACAGATGGGGAAGGATAATCCACTTCTACCTGCGAAGCGCCACAGAAATCATCAGTGCTCATGTTTCAGGTCAAGGCCATAGACAGTAATACTTTACATAAGCTGTGGAGTTAACCGTCCACAGGAGACTTTTATTCCTCGGCCTTTGCCTTCCGTTTAGATAAGTTGCCCCCCAAGCAGCACTATGTCTGCTCTGTCTGCCTGAAGGAAATATGTCTCACATAAACCACTCGTAATATGTTGAGATGAGACCGAGAGCTGGTCAAGTCGGCACACACGCCACCACAACCTCCAATGCCTGGACTACGTGTCCTAGTGTTGTGTGTGTGTTTGCGTGTGTGATTTACCAAGAGCCACCATAAAGAGATTAAAATGCTTAATACCTCTGCAAAAAGATTGCGCCTCGAGTTTGCATGCAAACAACTAAGAAAGAAAGGTTTCATGTTCTTTTGACCCTGAGAAAGAAAGAAAGAAAGAAAGAAAGAAAGAAAGAAAGAAAGAAAGAAAGAAAGAAAGAAAGAAAGAAAGAAAGAAAGAAAGAAAGAAAGAAAGAAAGAAAGAAAGAGCCCTTCCTTTGTCACCATCAACAATTACACATAGCATAATGTGCAGTGAAATGCTTTAAGTACATGTTCTACACCAAAGTAAGAAAGCAGAATAACACACACCGTTATCTTGTCTGTCCTGTTGATTATTGTCGATACGTCATGATTTACAGAATTTGCCAGATTTTGCAAAATGCTGTGAGGAGTTTAACGTACGAGGCACGGCGTAATTTACTACATTGTTTGTTTTTCTGCTTATGGACTCTGGGTTTTTTTGTGTTGTACCTCAGAATTTGACTTAGAAACTGATCATCTCCCATATTGTGTTGTTCTTTTTTTTAGACCCAGTAAATTGCCTTGTATATACTGTTTAGTTGCACTATTTGACGGGGGTCTACCCATATTTATCTATTCATCTTTTATCTTTCATGTGCCTAAATTTTCTTTGTTATTGTTAATGTTGTCATATTTTCATTATTGTGTGTTATTGTTTTTATTTTTATCCGTCCCCCCCAAAAAATGTGATGTTTGGGTGGAAGATGAACTTCAACACGTCTGTGTCTGCAATAACAGTTTTGCACCTGTTTTTCTACATGCAACCCTTTAATAGTTGAAGCACACTGCATATTAGGGGAAAAGTCACGAAATCGTGACTCTTTTCCTGAGTTTCCCGCAGCCTGCAGCCACAGGCTTAAAAGGGGAACACTGTGAAGTGTGTGGCTCCTCAAAGGACTCAGAAGAAAACTTCAAACTTCAGAAAGCACAACTGTCGTGTGCATACGTTGAAATTCTGTGCAATTTGTGTGATGCAGACCCATGGACCCAATTCTCCTCAGATACATGCATTTGTTATTTTTAATGTTCACGAAACTACGTTCTTGATACATTCTTGTACACAAAAGACAATTTCATCACACAAATGAAGAACGTTTCATTTTAAAGTGCAAATGGTTTTGACAACATTCAAACATATAAAATCTAAGTTATCAAATGAAAGATTGTTCATTTTGACCCGAGAGGTCAATGTCACACAAGGGCATATTGATGACTCTAAGGTGTACCTGTGTGAGTTTCCTAATGCTCAGGAGCCAGGATATCATCCTGGGAGGAACCTGAAGGTAGACATCTCAGCAGCTGATGTTCTTTTTTTTAAATGGAGCAACACTTTCCGCCTACGGTGCAATGCTGTCCCACCTTGTAAATTCCTTATGGAGTTTTGTATCCATCATCGACAATGATAGAACAGCACTGAGCAAATCAATACAAGTGACGTGATGTAAACTAGATAATATTTCAATGTTTGGTATTACCCATTGCTTTTCAAAGGAACTGAGGCTTTGTGGGTGCACTGGCACACGGCTGGGTTATTTGAAGCATCTTGAGAATGTGCCTCAGCTCCTTTCTTGATTTAGTCGTTCTCAGCTTCTCGGGATCTGATCTCTCTGAGGGGAATAACATCTGCTCAAGGACCTCTTGTTCTTCTCCAGCTTATAGTAATGCTGCAGATTTAATCCAGGTGTTAGATACCTCCCAGAAGGTAATGCATGATAGATGACGCTTCTAAATATGTCATGTGTAGTACTGTAGCTCTATATACTGTATTGCACGTTTGTTTTCCTCTTGCACACTCCCTTGTGGAAACTGTACCTCCAGCTATTAGTTTTCTACCATGTGAACAGGGATTTTCAGTGGAGAGATGTCACATGGGGCACTTTTTTTTTTTTTTTTTTCTCCACATAAAAATTGGTTGATATCTTAATCGTCTCAAATGATCCCAGGTCAGTTCAACAGTCTTAGTTCATTTGTCTCCAGGTTTCGGGTGGCGGAGATGTGTCTGCAGGAGAGTAGGAGGTAGAAGAAGAAAAAAATACCTTTCTTTCTTGTCAAGCAGGTGACCGAGAAGGTGGTGAATGGGTGTGGAGGTATGATTTATACAGAAAAATGTGTGTGGGTATGTGTGTGTGTGCCAAGGATAGTCAATAGGTAGCAAGAAATATGTGTCTTTTTTGCACACACACACACACACACACACACACACACACACACACACACACACACACACACACACACACACACACACACACACACACACACACACACACACACACACACACACACACACACACACACACACACACACACACTGTGTGGAGGAGTAAAGATGAGCGGCTAGTATCTTAGCAACAGCACGTTAACGGAGGAGAGGGGAAAATGCGAAGGTAGAATACCACATCAAACTACTGAGACTCAGCACACACACACACACACACACACACACACACACACACACACACACACACACACACACACACACACACACACACACACACACACACACACACACACACACACACACACACACACACACTAGTAGGTGGAGACTCCGGACAGCAAACGTTGATATAATTTTTCAACAATATCCAAACTATTTTGATGAAAATCTTCTGACATGTTGCAATGGTGCTGAGCAGACTCTATCCTTCTGAAACATGAGTTTAATATCGACACACACCTTGCCTGTGTTTTCCAGTTTGAACATTTTGGCAAAGAATCGGGATCATTGTTGGTCTCATGAGGACTTTGCTTTTATAGGTAACGTCCTGGAGGTTAACTCAGAGAGAAATTAATCCTGCATGCTCCTTCCTTAAGCATCACAAGAAAGACTAGCCTCATGAACTGGAAATCCAAAAGTAGTCTACATTTAAACCTATGTATAAAAATGTTCTTCCTGATCACATCACATTGAAGAGTGGAGAATACTCCACATGGTCCCCTATGATTAAATACACCATGTTCACTTATGTAGGAGCTACGGCTCTGTCCTGGGGTGCTTGGGGGCTGGCGGCCCTAAGAGGCGTGGTGATAATTCCTGCTTCCTGCAGCGAGGGCCTTTCTCTGGGTGTGGAGTTCTTATGTTTTGTCCAGTTACTCTGCTTCCTATTCCTCGCCAGAAGTTAGCAAGGCCAACTTAAATAAGATCCATTTAAAGGGACTACAAATAATCTTATTTGCTTACCTACGTAAATTGAGACAGTTTATGTGTGTTTTTTCTCTCTCCCTTCTGCCCTCAAGCTTCTGTAAAATCTAAATTCGTATCTTTCATCTCATCTCTTTTTGTTGATGCCCTTTCACCTCAAGCTTGCTGCCTGTTTCCATCTCACACCTTCACTCACTTGACAGACGTGTCTCTGTCTTCCTGGGTGTTAATGGGATTGGCGTCACAAGGGAAAAGATGCAAGGATGGATGGACAGGTGGACATTAAATTGGGATATGGAAAAACTGGGCTGGCAGGGGAAGGTGGGTATGATGAAGTCGGAAAGAGATAGGATGCCGTTTCATGCCTTCAAGTTGACCTGATTCTAAATCTGTTCAGTCACATGCTGCAAACATCAGGACAAGAGCAGATGAAGGCGAGAGAGCAGTGGAGAGAATAAAGGAGTCAAGAGACGAAAGAGAGAGCGAAAGTGCTGAAGCAAAAACAAAACCTAAGCATAAAAACTCCCCTCTAACAATACTCAGTACATCATTACTGCACTCAGCAGCCTTCCTGTTGGATTGAGATCGACTTCTAAAGAGGCCAGTCTGATTCTTGTAAGAATACACACAGAAAATACAATACAATACAAGTGAAAGTGCACTGAAATACTTGTGCAGGCACTAATTATACATCATTATAATTATTCAATGCTAAATGTGTGGAACAAACATTTTCTCAGAATCCGCATTGCCAGAGTGCCATTTGCTGGGTGGGAAGTTGAGGATATTTCCCCTGTACATATAATTATTGACCCACACTGACAGATGAGATTGAAGTCCTCTGCATTGCTATTAAAGCTAAAAAAAAAAAAAAGAAAACATTAAAAATGTCTTATTTAATCCTTGTAAAGCAGAACTCTCTCATGAGAGAGATTAAGTCCAAACTCAGGACCTTGCACCAACAAGTACGTTCTGGTTGGATTATGTAATGGTAGCTCCTTTAGCAGTGAATCACTTTTGTGGAGAGAAGAGAGAAAAAGGATAGAAGAGACAGACAGATTGTCTGGAGGAATTCAATCCCTGCTTCAGGGAGGAAGAGATACAAGCAAAAAAGCAATAAACACATGGTCATTAAAATAAAGTTGCAAATCCACTGGCGGTGATGGAGGCAGGACCTTCAGATCACAAACTTTCAGTCACTGTGTTAAAAATCCTGCAGGAAGGAAGGAGAGAGAGAGAGAGAGAGAGAGAGAGAGAGAGAGAGAGAGAGAGAGAGAGAGAGAGAGAGAGAGAGAGAGAGAGAGAGAGAGAGAGAGAGAGAGCCAGCCTGATAGCAGAATGCTCTGCATTCTGAGAACCAAATGTTCCTCTGGGGTAAAATGGGACAAACCTTCTAACCTCTATAGGTTAGAAGGAGGATTTTTAATAATATTCTAGATTTAACAGGGAGCCAATGAAGAGAAGAGCATATTGGAGTGGTGTGATCGCTCCTGCTGGTTCTTGTCAAGACTCACGCTGCAGCATTCTGAATCAATTGAAGACTTTTTAAGCAGTTATTCGGACACTATGTCATGATCGGCTCTCCTGCAGCCCCTTAGGGGGAGGGGTTATTGGCTGCAGGTGTGTTGGGATGGAAGAGCTGGCTGGTTTGATTGCCGGGATTCGGCACAGCTGCGGGTGCCAGGTGGAGGCGTTTTGGAGGAGTGGCTCTGCTATTTGAACGGGCTCCTCACGCCACTCGACGTGGGACTGTAGATCCACAAGAAGCGACGTCGTCAACGCTAACCTGACCCGTAAGCCACTCTCCCCAAGACTTTATCCCTTCTGGAGGAGAACTCTGAAAATTATTTTTATGTTAAATAAAGTCCTTGCTTCACTTCATCTCTGTTCTGGTGACTTTCTGCACTTGAGCCTCTGTCCCTCCGCCGTAACACACTATGATAATAGTGAACTACAATAGTCGAGTGTCAAAGTAAGAAACACATGGATTAATTCTTCAGTGTCACTCAACATGCCAACATGAGTCAACACGTTCCTGATTTTAGAGACTTCACACAGTTGAAAGAAAGCAGTCCTGCAGAATTGTTTAATCTAAAAGTTGTAGGATTTATCCTGCTCTTATTGGGTTTTATTTTCTCTGAATTGCATCATAATTGCCTTTATTATTATTTAGTTTTTACTAGAATGTCAAGCATTGTATCTTTATTCATCCCTCTTTTATCTGATCTTCTTTCATCTCCTTGCTTCACCCCATGTTGTTGACTTGTTTCTGCCTCATTGGACAGTCCAGGCCAGAAGATGATGTATTGTACAACAATACACTGTACAAGCAGCAGATGGCCCCGTCTTGTCCTGGGAGCTTTGTGAAGGTCTGCTGAGCTCACCACGTGGAGGAGCTGGTTCACACTGACCAAACTAGCACTTAGGCCTCGTTCACACTGCAGGGAAATGCAACCAAATTCAGATATTTTTACTCACAAGTGACCAATAGCCGACCTATTTTGTGGCCATGTGAAAGCGCCAATTCTGATTTTTTTTCACACCAGACCCAGGCCTCGTTTGTATTTGGTACCAATTCAGATATTTCCTTACATGCGACTGCTTCCTCACTGACGTGTGACTGACGTAACGGATAAGTGCCGGAGGAAGCGGCTCCGCCAAAATGTTAAAAGCTCTGCTCCTTTTAACTTTGTTTATTTCATGAATCGGAAACATCCGGTGCGATCACTTTCACATGACAGATCGCGTCTGAAATGATCACGAAACAAAAAACGGATCCCAGCAAAAAATGGGAATTGAGCATCAGGACCTGCGTTGTGAACGGAGCCTTAGTTCATCACAGACGGAGCTGAGATGCTCATAACTGAACTGCCAGTAGACTGTGATCTGTCAAGCCTGGCCAGAACCGGTTGAGCCACCTGTGACTCTGGTTCTGCTGGAGATTAATCACTTTCACAAAGGAGTTCTTTTTCCTCTCCACTTACACCTGCGCCTTCTCATTTGGGAATGTTGGGTTTTATTTATTTATTTATTTTTACTATTGACTATATCAAGCATTAGGAAAAAAAACGGCTTGTAATTTTTCACAATGAAAATGTAATAAATTAACCTGGTGGTTGAAGAAGCAATTAACACAACTAATTTTAATCATGGTTGTTTACTCCTGCTGGACTGAACATGAGGTATTATATGACATTGTAAGAGCAACTTCTGGAAGCTGAGCAATGACGGTGAAGTTTACTCCTGAGGAGGACTGAAACAGTGTTAACAGCTGGTGCAGATGTGGTTCCCTTCCATCAACAACACTCAGACTCTTTGCCAACGACTATGAGATATTTATGGGGATTTTCTTACAGTATTACAGATACTTCAAGAAGTGTTCTACTTCATAGTGTGCTCAACCTACGACAATGTTTCTTAGTTAGCCATTTTAATTTGATGGTGGAGTGTGAGTGTGCATAATGTGTTTGCCTTGCCTTTTATGCTCGGCCTGTGATGGAAGAGTGACCCGTGAAATGATGTTGTTTGCCCTTCACCCGCTGGATAGACTCCAGACCGTGTGACTCCAGTTTACAGAAAGATGGAAGACAGAAGATATCATTATGAACACGTAATACAGTCTTAATGTTGATATTTCTTGGTATGAATGATTCCTGGATGAATGAATCTCTGATGTCACAGTTGCAGCAGATGGAGACCCGGAGGGTGTGATCGTCATGCTGACCCAGACAGCCCCAATTAGGGAACCGACAGTATCTCGTCTGATAGATGAAGCCAAAGTGTGGCTGAGGCACGGGCCCCCACTGCTGATCTTATCAAACCGCACCGTCACATTTGGAAAGTAATTCTGTTAGAGTAATTTATTTGTGCTCCATCTTAAAAAAAAAAAGAAGTTTCAATTAAAACAAAAATTAGAAACTTATGATAACCGATATTTTAAAGACACAGAAAAAAGGTGTATCCGTTAAGCTGTAAGTTGTAAATACACCGGGCTTAACGGACAATGTGTCAGAAAACTTTTTTGAAGTTAATGTATTACTTATTTTTAGCGGCTAAAAATATTTGATCCAGAACAATGGGATGTTGAAAGATCTGCCATGTACAGAATAAGGCTTGGCCAAGAGGACTTTTGGGATCTGGCAACCCAGTATGAGTAGTATGAATGGCCACGTTGTATCAGCTTACCCAATTCAACAGAATTCAAGTTTGGGTTTCAGAAACTCGTTCATTCAATGGCCACTTTTGAGATGTTGAATGAAACGTCTGAGGGTAGGCGTGCCAGCCGCTCTTCAGCTATTCAACAAGCACTGAGTGTGAAGCATACAGACCTCGCATATGAATCTGCATTTCCATCTGCTTTTTGAGAGACTGAGGTGCTGATTTAATAAATGTAATAACAGCAAGGGACGTGTTCACCCTTTTATTCAAGACAATCTCACTGACATGAAAGATGTGCAAGTTCTCGGCTCCTGAATCTGGAAGAGCTATGATCCAAAAAAAAAAAAAATGTCCTTGTTCCCTGATGTCTGACACTTCTGCTAACAGGCAAGCAAGCGCATGGAGGGAGGCAGGGTTGGTCAGTGAAGGGAGATTGAGGGTTCATGTGAAAGATAAATCAAAGTGAAGTTGGAAGGTGCAGAGTGAGGATAAGAAGAAGACGTGTTGGGCAAGGAAGAAGGTCCTTGGCACCGAGCAATACCCTCCTCCCACTGGGTGTCATTACAGGCGGCGAGCCTCTGATCAGTGGCTTTAAAGACACCACGGGGCCACACAGAGCTAAGCCGGACACGATCACACCATAATGACACAAGTATTAAAACACATCATTTTTGTTCCCTCTCGCATGCTGTGAATCCCAGCTTTTCGCCGCTTTGACGTCTCGTCTGCTGATTCTCTAACAAGGGTGCAGAAGCTTCCTGCCTGAGCAAAGGTATGTTTGACTTCAAAGGAAACCAGCTTTACTGGGGTTTTTTTTTACGGTTAATTTGTGATTTCTTGCTGAATATTCAAACAAGAGTCTACAATGAGAACCTCTGAGTTGCATCCTTGAGATTTAATGGTGCTTTACCAAATGGAATGATTTAAAAAGAATTGACAAGGTTGCATATTAAATTCATGTACTGAGGTCATTGTAGTGAATAATCAATAATAGTAGAAGGAGTGGAGGTGTCAGGTCAAAGGGGAAGACGAAGGCTCACAGCAGTGAAGCTCAATTTATGACCCACTGCTACTTATCATGATGGAAAATATTATATATAAACTCATAATTATTTCAATAATTCAGTAAATCCTTTTTGGTAGTGCATCAGATTCCTGATTGTGGCAGGAGGGGCATTGAGTGTAAAAGCTACTGTACATGTTATTGGCAATAACTTGCTATGAATGTGGAAACTGAAAGTGAATTGAACATTTAAAAAATATGGCAAGTTTGTTTGGTCCAATTTTGCACTTGTAGCTTGTGAAAGATAACATGAATGAAAAGAAGAAATTTGTACTTTTATCATGTGGAAACTTCATATGTGGGTATTGTTGGCTTACAGCAAGTTTATTTTATCACGGCCTTGTTCAAATATTCATTACTTCTGGTGTATACTCAACACTGAATAGTTCCAGACTGACCCTTAAGGGTTCAACAGGAAATTATAAATCCAATAATTATTAGTGTGAACACAATCAAAACAACACAACTGCTCAACTTTTAGGTTTGTAATATGTAATTCATGCACAGCACCCAAAAAGAAAAGTAAGAACTTGACTGACGAAGAGCAGAAAAAGTAGCTGATCAAATACATCCCGTTATTTAGTGAGAGATTCATTCACATTGATGATGAGGAAGAAGAAAAACGTATATAAGTTGCACTGGTGTATCAAAGGTATTTATTTTATTCATACCAAGACACAACTGCAGTTGATAAGCCTCAAACCGATCTGCAAACTTGTTCCTCCAGCCCTGGCCAAGAAAACTATCATAATTATCCTTCTTTCTACTGTTCCTCAGAAGTTTTTTTCTGATGCATCTCTCTTTCTGCTGCTCTCTTTCGTTTTTCTTTTGTGTATTTTATTATTTTTGTCGCTATTTTGTTTTGGGTGGCATTCAGCTAGCGCCCTCACTCATATAGTTATACAGAGGTTTTGTGGTACAGTAGCAGCTTTATGTTGTTATACAGTGACAACTAGTGGTGTGATGCATCAGTCATTTTTGTAGCAAGTTTCTTTATAATATAAGTTTCATGACTGGCCAAACAACAACAAAAAAGTGTTAATTGTAGTAGAAAATCCGGTACTGAATCTAAGTGTTGAAAAAATAACATCTATGACTTGCCAATAAAATACAGCAAATCTTTTTTTCACTAAAAGTAACTCACATTATTACATTCCCCGAGAGTAAATATCTAATCAATTGACTCATTAGAATAGAAATCCCATTAATAGGGACTGTGCATGAACGTGCTGTCCATTATTTTTCAGAGGTAAGGCTGAAGGTGAAACGGAAGAAATTTCAGTGCATAAGGATTTTTTTCCCCCTTCCTCACGTCATTAAATAAAATCTGTCTTGTTAATTATGCATATGGAGGAGAATGTGGCAGTGTAAACAACAACGCAGCAGCTCAGCATGCCTGGTTAAATTTGAACAAATCTCCGACAATGTGAATGTGTGCGTCCGCGCGTTTCTATAGCGGCGTATATGTGAGTGGGCGTCGGAGCGAGCATGGGCTGGTGCTGGCTGGATCTGGGTCTCCATGTGCAACGCAGCCTGTCTGCTCACACACTCTATAATTGGACTCAGAGGAGTGAGGAGATCCACCCGCAGGCTTTGGATTATGCTGATATATGCCGTATATTCCCACCCTAACAGCCCTTTCTCATATGCAACTTTATTGCAGGTTTAAATTCATTGCATCTGCAATATAAGGTAAAGGCAACATAGAGAGGCAGTAAGCTTGAAAATGAAACAGAGCATCAAGGCCAAACTGTTATGTTTGAGGCGATTTGGGGTCTCTTGGCAAAAATGTGATTTTTGCTTGTTGAGTTTGATTTCTCAAAAGATGATTTTAGATCAAGCAAATCACTCCTGAGGGGAACAACGCAAACACAGACAAGGACACACACTCTGAAGCCTCTTTTCACTTTTCACTTTAACTTATTTGAGACAGGAAATGGATTTATTACATTTTTCTTGATCTCAACTCAGTACAACTGCCACAATCAATCAACCAATCAATCAATCAATCAACCAATCAACCAATCAACCAATCAATCAACCAATCAACCAAGCAACCAAGCAACCAAGCAACCAATCAACCAATCAACCAATCAATCAACCAATCAATCAACCAATTAATCAATCAATAAATCAATCATAAAACTAAGTGAAAGAATGTGATCATGCAGGGCCATTTGTAATCTTTCCACTTTCTCCAACTAAAGGCAAGCCGGGATTCATCTGATCTACTCTGAACACAAGATTATTCAGATTTACACATTTTATTCTATTTTTCTATTAATTCTCTGAAGAAATTAGCCCTTTTTCTCTCTTTTTATTTTTCGATTTTAGATACTATTGCTCCCGTTGGAGAAATTATTCATTCATTCAACCCATCCTATAGTTAATCTTGACTGCGAGCACTTTGAGCAGTGGGCTGTTGCAGTGCAGCTCCTGGCTGAACTGTTGGAGGTCAAAGTGAGTTGAGTGGCTCCCAGTGGGATTCAAACCTGCAAACCTCAGAACACGGGGTCGCTTTGCTGAGCTCTGGTTTTCATCTGATATTCTGGAGCGTTTTGAAAATACACTGTTTTAAGTGGTTTACCTTAAAATTACAGTATTAGAAAAAACTAAGATCTTGTTTATGCGAGCATCTGATTTAGTTTAAGACTGAAGACCAACACAGTTTTGGGTTTAACAACTAATCCACAAATAAAGATGGAGTTCGGGTTTCAAGGTACAAACAAGGAAAATCTAAGGACCTGATCAGAAAAAGGTCGGAGAATCCTGATTAAACTAGATACTTGGACAAGGTGATGCAACAAAATGTATTTAAACAATGTCTTTTTGAATGATGTTTTTTGTACTGCATAATTTAGTGATATTCATTCATATTTCAGTCAATTAAAACAATTGATTGTGTGTTTTTATAATTATTGCATTAATTTTTGTCCAAGACCGCTGCAAACCAGATTCACAGTTTCAGAAAGTTTATTAGAGATCACATCAGGTGACGGTATCCAGGAAGAGTAACCCAATGGCAGAGAAAAACAAATAATCAAAAACACGGGAAAATATAACAAGGAACGATCGGGAAGATGTTGGATGTCACGACACAAAGGTACAATGATGATCTGGAACTTCAGGGAAGGGGGGTTTACATACACTGGGGAGGTGTGCAGCGACGCAGACAAGACACATGAGTATCCAAATAAAACAGGAAAAGACAAAAACAGACACAAAGACACAGAAGGAGGCCTGGACATTTAAGTTCTATATATTGCGATTGTAGTCTATATTTAATAAGATGAGCGGATCAATTCACCCTTACTTTATCCATACCTAATCAATTCTCTACGTGCACAATCAAACACAGCCGGGGGATTCACACTGAAAGCAAAATGCAGTTTCCCAGGTTACTTTAGATTCCAGAAAATATTTTATTATGGTTTCATTAGACGTGCAAATCTAGTTTTAGCAGCCTCAGAGTAGGCAAAGCCTCTGCCCTCATTTGTGATCTCTGGCAGCACCCAAGGGGGATTCACTGCTGGGACCCACTGCTGTAGCAGGTATAAGGGTACTAAAGATTGTTCCTGCTGACATCGTACAGTAGCAAGGTACACAGTCCAACAGCTGTGCATTCAACACGCCTGATAAATTGAGAGGTAACCTAACGCGGTGCCCTTGAGTGGATTCATATGGAAAACGCTGCAGCTCATGGCGGGAAGTGAACACACCAGGTGTTTCATGTCTGAGCAACACGTTCCCGGATCACATCCGTCCTTTCTCTTATAATTCAGCTCATGCTGCTGTTTTCCTGTGGCTGCGTAGCGCATTAATTAGTTTGAATATTAATGGTGGTGATGGTGTGTGTTTGTGTGCGCACAAGCAAGTTAAGGTTGAGTAGATATATTCAGTATTCATGCGGCTTTGTTACGAGATGCCAAGTATCGCAATAGAAGGGAGTGCAATTCATTTGAGCTCATTATATGGCTGAGGTGCGCTGGCTGCGGAGCTGTCATTAGCAGAGTCTCAGATGGAGGTAATGAGGGGAGTGTTTCTCCTCTACAAAGCTCTAGAGTGGTAGGTTGCGAGGAGGGGGAGCTCACCTTGAAGCCTAACTGCTGAAAACAGTTAATAAATACAAAGCCTATAATAGACACCAATTGAACCTTCAAGGTTTCATGTTTTTTAATTGACAGAAGGGTTTTGGGACGTCAGCATGTCTTTGGTCTGTGGGAGGGAGCAAAGGCCCCCTGAAAATACCCATTTAGACGTAACCAACACATCCCAAGGTTTATGAACCAGCCTGCGATCGAGCCCAAACCTTCTCATTTCAGAAAAAGAGTCTATTTTAGATTGTCAGATGAAAGTGTGGAATGCAACTACTGTACCGCCATGTTGCCAGAATACCACCCACTAGATGATGAGGCTCACCAATGATGACATGTGTCAATGATTTGTGGTTCAGTTCAACAGATGAGCTACTAACAGTCATTTCACGTCAGAAAGTAATGGCAGTCTTGGTAAAAGACTGTCAGAATAAGAGCATGACAGTGTGTTGTGTATGGAGCTATGGAGACCATGCTGTCCGGACAGTGTGCACAAGACGATCAGAACTAAAACAGAAACATTCTACTTTCTGTTTAGTGTTCTGCATTACCCGCTGTGCATAACTATAGTACTGTGAAATGCAAAATCAAAAATGACAAAGAAAGAGAACACCTTTAAGTTGAATAACAGGTTTGCACAGTCTTCATTTTCCCCCTCAGCTTCATCAAACTGCCACCTGAAACGTTTCCAAGCCACATAGCATTGAGCGCTTGTTCACTGCTTGTCCTTCTTTCCGTGCTCCTAATCATCTCTGAAGCATTTAGGCGGAGTTGTTAAGGCCGCGTTCCCCATCACTCTGCTTGTTGTTCAAACAGCCCTCACAGAGCCTGGAGGTGTGTTTTGGCTCATCGTTTCTGCCGATAAACAAATGACCTTCCCGCTAAGCTCCAACCAGATGGATGGCGTGTCTCTGAAAGGATGTTGTGGTTCTTCGCGTGATCACTGAATACTGAATAACTGTCAAAAAACAAAGTGCCTTGTGCTTGCAGATGCTCTCCAATGTCTCTCTGTGCAAAGGCTGGAAACAAGAAAGCTCACATTTAAACTCATCACATCCGTTCTCGTTTCTACTGGTCGAAAGTCAGTTTCTTCTTGATTCAAACAGCTCTGTACTCCTCTCTTTCTCTCTCTCTCTCTTTGGGGTATTTCAAACACATAGGCCTGAATCACACTCGGTATCAGATGACGTGTTAGTGAACTTTTAAAGTACTGATGTGAAATCTCATCTGAGCCTGACTTAACTTTTGATTTTTGTGGCTCCAATCTCTAAAGGACTTCTTCCCAGTATCAGTACAAACTCTCTTTAATCACAGCATCTTATGACTTTTGCATCAACACTTCTCACACTTCTACTTCCTGACCTTCATGCCTTAAAGGAATGATACTGACATTGATAGGCTGTCGAGTGGTTCCTGTCACATTTTGGGTTCCTTCAGCAGTTGTCTGCAGTGTTCCCTTAACAGCAAGGCTCACATGTTAGCGAAAACCTTTCTAGGTGATAAACCCATGATGCTGGTCTTATTCAGGAGCTCCTAACAGACTACATTCAGCACTTTGTGTCCTACAGTTTGAATCGACACGCCACTTAGTTTCTCTCAACTCAGCCGGTCCCGTCGGCTTTTTGCCTTAAGGTGTCCCCGGGCTTCTGTCCTCCAGCACAGCAAACACTGCTTCTTCGCTGCTGTTGCTTTCCCTTTCCTTTTATACAATCCATTGTATTTCTTTTATTATAGTTCACAATTCATTCACTTTATGACCTCTGTTGTGCCCACTACTGAAAATAACAAACTGACTGCAGCTGCAAGTTACTTCTATGATAAATATAGTTTCTTCACTTGTTACTGTGTATTGAATAACAATAAAACTCTATCTATCTATCTATCTATCTATCTATCTATCTATCTATCTATCTATCTATCTATCTATCTATCTATCTATCTATCTATCTATCTATCTATCTATCTATCTATCTATCTATCTATCTATCTATCTATCTATCTATCTATCTATCTATCTATCTATCTATCTATCTATCTATCTATCTATCTATCTATCTAACAGCAGTTTAGTGACATAGTAGCAGTGAGAGTGATAACTTATTCACCTTTGTCTTTTTCTTCTCTATAATGACGGCAACTTGATCAATATTTAAGCAACATGCTTGGCTTGTGTGAGAAAATACATACACACGAACATATACTGTACTGTATATACTAATCTGTGTACCTATTAACAGGTCTGGATCTGCTATCACGACCAATTTTATTAGGCAAATTAAGAGTAGAGATGTGTTGGGGTGTTGGAAAGTCAACTATCATATGGTTTTCTTCCGAGAAAGGGCATGCTGAAAACATGTTATTTTTCATTACAGATGAAATACAAGTGGGTGAGCGATTATACTTTTAGTAATATGAACAGGACGCATCCAAATAGGCATTGTTCTCTGTCAGATCCCGTCAACTTTGCTTTTCCTTACGAATGTAGGCCAGCTTTCCAAATCTAAAAGTTTATTTATGATGTGGATACAACTGTGTGCCTCTGTGAATAAAATATGAGTGTATGCGTGAACAGTTGCTCATATCTTCTCTGGTTTCATTTCCAGCTAATTGGAAACCAGCTTTGACATTCCTGACCGGGCCGCGGCCGGGCGGCAGCATTTCTTCGTCTGTGTCTGACTCCGAGCTGATTTACACTTTAATGAGGCCTCCACAGCAACAATTGTGGGTTTTGTGTTTGTGCTTTTATGCGTTAAGATCAATCTGGGTGCCTGTGAGTCTTGATGACCATCCAGTGGATGGCTGCTGGTTCCGGAGTCGAGGCTCGGCAGCTCGAGATGTCCCTGTCAGCTCTGATCAGGGTGATGGAGCAGAACACAGGCGAGCAGAGCAGCAGTGTGCCATAAGGGTTACTGCGGTATCAGAAAAACCAATATCTGTCGTGGCCAAGTGTGAACCGGAGAATATATTTCTCATCTCTGGGGAGATCCTTGGGGGAATCTTCAAGAAATAGCCATGGAGTTGTGCTTTTACAGCTTTTTTCTCATACAGTGTTTTGACATATGGGTTTTTGGGGGGAAATAATTGTACCGTCCTTTGGTATTTTCAATGTACAACTAGAGAAATTCTGATCCAGGACCATTCAGTATTAAAAAAAAACTGAAATGTGAAATAATATAAAGGTTGTGTCAAGACGTTACAAATTCTCGACATCGGCGATGTAAAATCTCCGTATCCTCTCAAATTACTCTCTCTCTCTCTCGAATTGTAAAGAAACGTTGTACGTTAGTCAGTAATACTTTGTTGAATGCTTTATATAAAAATATTGACGTTTGTGTTCTGGTAAGTGTTTCCCCACACTTCAACACAAAACGTGAGGTATGGGAGAACCAAGGTACAGTATAAAGTACGGAGTGCATTTTCATCAATGTATAGTTTCGCTTTATTTAAAATTGAGAGGCTTTTGTAGATTTTAGTTTTTTTGTGTCTGACGTGGGGTTTCCATAACAATTTATTCTCGGTTAGATTTTCAATTGGGGTACTGTTAAAAATTATTTGCAGTTCAGAATTGGTTTTGAGACTGCCCAATATAATTGCATTAGTTTTTTGTATATTTAAAGATCATTTATTTATATCCATCCACTTTTTATATTATATTGAGTTCCCTGTTCACAGTATGCACCAGCTCATCATAATTATCACTGCTGTAGAATATACATTATTTGTGTCGTCTGCAAGTACAATAAGTTTTACAACCTCAGATTCATTAAAGGTGTCATTAATATACACATTGAATAGTTTCAGCCCCAACATTGACCCCTGAGGGACAACACAAGCAATGCCAAGTTTATCTGATATACTGTATACTGCCCCATTTTAATGTACTATACCCTTCCTCTTAAGTAACTTTTTAATCATCCATCAGCTACCCTTCTAAGTCCATATTTTTCCAGCTTAATGAATAAGTGTAAACTAGTCTGGCAAGTGTTGTGTGTCATAAAAGGCATAACAGTTTTTTGTTTTGGTTTCAGCAATTCTCATTGCAACCCATTCACTCATTAAAGCCCTGGAGAGCAGTGTGGGGTCGACTGCCTTTGCTTTACAACACCAGAGATATGAAACCTCCCCTGACCTTGACACCATGTGATTTCACTTCCTTTATTCTTGTGATTCTCTGCACATTTCCAAGGTGTCACAAAGGACCTATATCCTGAAGAATATATATCAGTAAACAGCCTGAGGGTCAGGATGTGAGAGTGTCTACATGGGCTGGAGGGTAAAATGACCCAAACACTGATGGTATCCATGTGACAATTGTTAGACATTGATGTAAGTGTCAGTCAGCATTGACTTTGGCATTTTCCAAATCCTTCTGCAAATAGTAATCGTCCAATTACAGCTTCACAACCATAACCGGATCTGAGAGCTTTGTTAAATCTTAAATCTTAAATCTTCAAGTGGAAAACTTCAAAAATAAGATAGATTTTTAAAAGCATCCAACTTATAAATAATAATAATAATAATAATAATAATAATAATAATAAGAAGAAGAAGAAGAAGAAGAAGAAGAAGAAGAATCATCATAATACACAGAGACACAGATATTTTTTCAACTACACTCTGCTGCTCGTAGTTGTTTTTGACATGTGACCACAGGTATGGGTAAGCACAAAAAGTACTTTGCTTTTTACTTTCATTTTAACTTACATTTGTTTTTTTGATCACTAATTTAACAAGGAATATCGGTACATTTGTAACTGATGATTTTCATTGTGGAAAATATGGTACATTTGCTGAACTAAAGAATAACTGTGCACGTTCACAACTCATGACTATTACAGAAATTGTGTCATGGTAAACAGTTTCAAGGGACTTTTTTTTTTTTTTTTAGTTTATTTGTTAAACAGTTGGAGAACTGTAAAGTAAAGTATTTCAGTAAAATCATGTTAACTGGAGGAGGAGCTTAATCCTGAACTCTTCTGATAGAACCATGAAAGCTGTCCGACTCGAAGTAACATCAACATTAGCCAGTATCCACTGTAACTGATTATCAAAACATTCCCCATAAGAACTATCTTCTTCTGGCTGCATCTCGGTAGTTCATATGATTATTTTCTACTGCTTTTTTAAAAATGAGTTCAACATTTTCTTTCTTTAAAACCCTTTAATTCAATTCAATTCAATTGTATTTGTAAAGCGCTAAATCACATCAACAAACATCTCAATGCGCTCTTACAATGATAGAGTACAACAGAACCCAACCTCATATATATATTGAAACTTTCCCCCAGAACTGATTTGACTTATAAAGCTGATTATTTAATTTAATTTAAGGTGAAAGTCATGACAAAATCACTCAATTGCCATTTCTTCTCAACTTGTCCCACACTGTACCGGGATGCTGGGATTGAAACGTGACCCTGACTCTGACGCCTGAGCCACACTTTCCCCAAATATTCTGTTTTTAACATTTGGAGATTAAAGCCGCACTATGTGCATGGATATGAGCAGGGCCTCAAGCGCCGTGCAGCTTCCACACAGAGTAGATTTGTAGACGGATAGTTTCTCGCACAAACACAGACGTTATAGTCACTCGGGACGGTTGTTTAGCTACTGGCGTTTCTCATCTCCATCTGGAACACCTGTCCACAGTACACGCATAAATGCAAAATAGAACAGATTGAAATATATTGAGATTCTCCTTGAAGACATGAGCGCAAACACTTTGAAAAACAAATGTGTTTATAAGAGTATGTTTGTTTGTGTGTTTGTTTGTTTGTTTTACCTCCTTTGCTGGAATTGCTGGCAGTCGGTCACAGAGATCAGTGGGCACCATATTGGAACTCATTTTCAGAGCACCTCTACAGGGAGATATTAAAAGTGTTGAAATGGGTTTTACACTTAAATGAAGTGCTGCAAATAGTCGTACAGCAAATGCCTGCCTCGTTCAATGTCTGCACAGCTTGGCAGTTTGAAAGAATCATTGGGAAGCGAGTGAGGCAGGTGCCGAGGTGAGAACCATGCGGAAGAAAAGGGTTTTTAGAAAAGAATAGAAATACTTTATTAATCCCAGGGGAAATTCTTCAACCAATGTATGTGACTGCCACATGTAAGGGGCTCCAGCCATCTAGTGGGAGCCATTAGAAGTTCAATGTTTTGCTCAAGGGCACTTCAACATATGGACAGTCGAGATTGAGAGTCCACCCTAAAATCTTCCTCGAAGGATGAGCACTCGGCCAATTAAGCCATAAACTTTCCAATTGCCAGAAAATTCACCAACAACTGAATTGAATGTCTGACCTGAGCTTTGTATAAAGAGGTATACGATTTTATATGCGGAGGAGGATGGTTGCCTGACATAATCTAATCCCTTCTTATTATCTGATATAGTCTGTCTGATCTGCCTCTTGTTGTCTGGCCAGTTTTGTGTGGTTTCAGCTTCTAAGCCTGAGTTCTGGTACCAGGCACTTGATCGCTTGTCTTGAATTGCGTGTACATCTCTGTGTCTTCAATCCATTTGACTCTTTGTTTGAAATGGGCTTTTGGGCCCCTTTTTCCTAAGATGTTATCATTTTTAAGAAGTCAGCCTGAAGGTACCAAATGCAAACTTATAGTATTGAATATGAAATATTGATTATACTGTTATTTTATTTGGCATGTGTGGACTACCTGTTAACATCTAATCTGTATTCAGTTTGAATTTTCCACAAATCCTTCCACTTTATCAGAGCTCGCTATTTTGGAATTTAACTTTTATATAAAATGTATAAAAAATGCAAAATAGAACAATTCTGGAAACAACTTTGCAACCATATAGCAAAAAGAGTACACACAGCCCACTAGTACAGCGAGTTTAAACCCTGTAATCAAGTAGTGAAGCGTCCCGCAGGTGTGCACACCTGAGCTGCTTTGACACAAACAGGAGATCAGCTTTTTGACTCTGAGCCACATCAGATCAAACGAAGCTTCCTCACTGTAAACAGTTATAAAATAAAGTTTAAAGCACATTGGCATATCAAAATAAAGACCACGTACTCTGCCGCGATCCTGCCCTTGTGCCTATTTCCATCTCGCGGTGTGTGAATCTCAGTGAAACACATCGACAACAAAAAAAAACCTTTCCATGGTATTAAAGAGCTGTTCACCTTATCTTATGAAGTCTAGATTTATGTTCCATGTCTGTTAGTGGGCGTCGGCTAGCCTTCATTTCAGATCTGCTCCTGTCTCACCCTTCATGTACTCCTCACACTCCTGATGTGTTTCACCTGTCATGAGTCACACACCTTCTCTGTAGATAAGTTGTGGCGTTCTGTCTGGATGTCACTTTGTTTGGTTTCTACATTCCCTTCATGCCACACGCCTCTTGTCTGGTACTGACCTTGTTTTTAACCGTGTTGTGAGTTTTTGATCGTCTCTGTTGGACCACCGCATCGTCGACCAACCCAGTCTCAGTTCATCAAATGGTCACAAAAATTTTATCTAATTATTTGTGTTCAGTAACAAGACAAGCAAGACAAAAACCTCACAGCATACAGTATGTGCTGTCTAATAGGGAGACAAGTGTGACCCAGACACAAAAGTTAAGTCCAATTGAAATGTTTGAAATTTGTTATGTGTAGCACGAAAAAAAGATCGAGAAACTGCGCCTTGGCTGCAGTCCTGAGTCCGGAGTAGAGCATTTTAGTCCCCCAGCTGCCTTGACTTGTGTCAGGTCATGCTAAAATCCCACAAAGGCCCTGGAGGATATAAACAACCCCTCTCCTTGGGTACGTATCCCTCCTTTCGCGGAAGTATTTCAAATCTACCTCTGTCTCATGGTACACATGACATGAGTAATATGATATAATCAATTTCCCATTAGAAGATAAATTAGTTTACAGTTGTTAGGATCCCTTCATTAATAAGCATTTACTAACTTTTTGCTGCTGGACATAATAAGTCTCCATAAAATGTATAACTTTAACTCTGATACGCTTCTGATATTGAACGGCAATTCATGACACTCATTCTATTAATTTCTAAATGTATATTTTGGTTTTATGTCGACATCATTCTGAAACCACTTTTGCCATTTAGGATCATCCAATCAAATTGCAATGTTAAATTTCGAATCAAATATTTTAACAAACATTTTTTTTAAATCAACTTCCACTAATTTTTGAAAGAAATAGAATAAATACATTTAATTTCTACTGTACATTTAAGTTCAGTTTGGAAGTGAGCACACATCCACACCCACTCAGGTAAAGAAAAGATGTAAATGACACAAAAACTGGATAGAAAGGTGTTGACTCCTTTATTTAGAAATTGCCACAAGTTTTTCCTTTATTTTTAAATTTTTTTGCTTCGCTAAACTGCATGAACAACATGCTTGAAAATACACAGTTCCATCCATTCATCCATCTTCTATGCGCTGGACAGGTCACCAGTCTATCACAGGGCAAACAAAGAGACCGACAACCACGCATACTCCCATTTACATCAATGGGAAAATTAGGGTCACCAATTAACCTCACATGCGTGTTTTTGGACCGTGGGAGGAAACCAGAGTAACCCAGAGCAAAACTCCCCACAGAGAGGCCCAGCCAGCGTTTGAACCCATGACATTCTCACTCTGAGGTTAGAGCAGAAATCCAGTCCATTGGCTATAAGCACTGACCTTTCTCATAATTCAGGAAAAATTACAATTTTCATGAAGTGTACATCACTGCCTCCATGCCTCTCTTGTTCAATTGTGGACTGTCATTACCTCGCTCAGCTAGTTTAAATAAGTTATACCACCAATCACACTCTCGTAGATGTTATGTCCTTTAGTGGGAGCATCCAGTTGTGCCCTTATCTGTATCTATTTCCAGGTATTTTGTGGATTGAAGGAGAAACGATTAACACACACACACACACACACACACACACACACACACACACACACACACACACACACACACACACACACACACACACACACACACACACACACTCCACCTTATCCGCTTCAGAGCCTGATTGATTCCAATTTATTAATTAGAGTTAATGTAACATAAGGATGCATTGGTGAAGTCAGTTTACACTTTGTAGCTTTAAGTTTAAACACTTTGTTTTCTTGTAAATTCACACTCCAACCCATTAAAGTCAAAAGATGCAATGAAAACACAGCAGTGTGGAAAATACAGGGGTCTTGTTATTAACAGCAGGTATTAATTGCTCCTTTTTCTCTTCCGTCTTGACATTCTGCTGCTATTTGTTGCTCCAATGGGAGCAAGTTGTTGCTGAGAGTGTCATAATAAATCCCACAAGCTATAGTTACCTACCTATGAGCTTACACATATGGTATATTATTGAAAGATTATCATGAGCAGTTTCACAATACAAACCACAAGTTGAGTGAGTAACAATTATTCATATATTGGTTGTGGCTTTTAAACCATCTGTAACTGAATCAAATACAAATAGTAGATTTAGTATTAGTATTAGTATTAGTATTAATATTAGTATTAGTAATGAATCAATATAGCAAACGTTCAAATGTCAATGTTCAGACAATGCAACTATGTGAATAATGAAAAAATATACAATGGACACAAGCATTTCTTGGTTTTACCATATGCAATCTCTAATCTCTAGCATTTGCAATGCTCTACAAAAATACAGCTCTGCATCTCATTTTTTTCCGGGGCAAGGTGTAGTAAAAAGCTACTTTTTTAGGATTCAGTTATAAAAACTCGAACGCACTGGCCTTCAAAATACATCGGAATAAGCAGTTTGATGTGCTGACCAAAAAAAACAATGCCTGCCTTGCAAAACTAGGCCGGCAATCGAAACAAGTTGATGCAAGCAGAATCCAGAGTTCATGCAAGGTCCCCAAAAAACAAACCAAAGGAGGAAAAAAGCAGGGCGCTCAGAAGCTACAGCACTACGCATTAAGACAAGCCGGTGATTGAGCAGCAGTGAAGTGAAGAGCTGATTTGCCAAACATGAGGTGTAAATCAGCCGGCTCGGTTGTCCAATCTGGTTGTTTTTAAGACAATAAAGCTGACATCTGATGAGATAAGTCCCAAAACGAGCCAATTCAATCATATACTTGTATGTTTTACACAGCATGAGCGCATACTTATACATTTCCTGATGCCTGAATATATAAAAACAAAACTAGATTGAGACCAAAAAAACAAAAACAAGACAAAAAAAGAATTCAATTAAAGGAACAAGAGGAAGGATCGACAATGAACTGAGCAAGCGAGCGACTGCAAAGTGGGGAAAGTCCCAAACGTAGACCTGAGTGCTATCAAACCGGGAACTTCTCACTCAGAAACTGTGAGGCTTCAGAGGGCAGCGGGAAGCAAACGTGAAGTCGCATGGCAGCATTCATGCATCAGCTTAAAATGTGATGGTGTGCTCTGTCAAAGAAAACGAAAGCTTAAGGGAAAATAGCTGAGTCTTATTCCTTAATGGTCTAGCGTATGGAGTTAGATACTTCGGGAGAAAATAATCAAGTACTTCCATCTGTGTAGAATAGTACTGAATTCTCCTCTGAATCCTCCATGTGCCAGCTTATTAGATCACAGCATTGTTTGTCATTTATCTGCCAGTTTCTGTGGGGCTCGCCTGTTCGCTGTTCCGTCTTGTCACGTGAACGTTCCCAACTTGGAAATGAACCCGTTCCATCTGGTAAAGTTCTCAGTTGCATGAAGGCCCCATTTGATTAAAGGAGAAAGACGTCGGATAATAAGACAAAGACGGAGGAAAGAAGAGGGGCAACAATACTCCTGAAATGAGTGTGAGAGAGTAAATGAAACTAGTTTTCGGTCAGTCGGTTTAGATACTATTATATGTACCAGATTACATACTAGGTTGAGGACAACATTGTACTTTTAGTTTCGAGAACATTTTCATAAACGTATGTTACTAATGAACATAACTTTTCAAAGCTTTGCATTAACTTTTGATTTCACACCACATTGCTTTCATTTGCTTTCTTAGCCAAAGATACTTTCAATCAAGATGTTTTGGGGGGGAAGCTTCTCAAGGAAACCCTTTGATATGAAATCCTGGCAGCCAACAGAGATACAATACAGCAGAAACTCAATGGCAGCCTTTACCTCTGTATTTTATTCACAGTGTTCAACCATTTCTGAATGTCTCTCCTGGGGCACAAGCTTTGACGTCTACCCCTAATGTGTCTCAGTGAAGACGCCCTTTAAAAAGCTCCCTTTAAAACCACTTTACATGCATATCATCATCTTTTATGAACCCGGCAGCTCGGATGGTGCAGAGCTTTTTGCAGCCATTTACCAGGAGAGAGTGTGAAAGAGGCTAGAGGCCATCAAACCCCCCCCCCCCCACCCCCACCCCACCCCACCCTAGGCAGTCTGGACGGGACCATGTATCGGTATGCTGGTGGGTAAAGTCGCCGCCGCCATATTTCGCCCCTCACATGGAGAAACAACACAAGGCGGGCTGACACGGTGCCCCAGGGAAATATCAAGATCGAACCTGAGAGATGAAAACAGAGAGGGGGAGGAAGATGAGATGAGGCGGGAGAAAGTAAATGGCATTGAGGGAAGGTGTGAGATATGAGGGCAGGGAAGAGGTTGCAGGAGAAAAAAAAAAATGAGAGGGAGAAGGAGGAGGGAGGTGGAGGTGGAGGGAGGTGGGGAGTGATGGCGGAGCAGAGAAATTGCATTTTGATGGAGGCAAATTGAATCAATTCTGCAATGGAGGCCTGAGGGCAGAGACAGATTGAGACGGTCATGTCAGCATCGAGAGATCCAGAGATTACTGTCACCTGTGTGTGTGTGTGTGTGTGTGTGTGTGTGTGTGTGTGTGTGTGTGTGTGTGTGTGTGTGTGTGTGTGTGTGTGTGTGTGTGTGTGTGTGTGTGTGTGTGTGTGTGTGTGTGTGTGTGTGTGTACATTGTTCACCGAGCTCATCTTCAAATGTTGTGCCTGGTTGACAGCAACCCCTCCACCTATCATCTCATCAGGGCGAACACACACACACACACACACACACACACACACACACACACACACACACACACACACACACACACACACACACACACACACACACACACACACACACACACACACACACACACACACACACACACACACACACACACAGGCATAAGAAATAGGACGGGGAGAAATGCGACAACAGAGACGTGCCAAGGACAAGTATTCAAAATCCTGACTTTCCAGCTGAAACACCGTCAACACGTACTAACAGGATTACACCTGCTCGTGGGAGAAGAAAGCCAACACACGTGTCACTCTGAAGGAAGCTCCGAATGTGGGAGCTGAAAATAAGGACGTCACGCTGGAGATATCTGGAAAGTCGTGCTTCACATTAAGACTGTCCCACGTCTCGTTTTCCTCACCCACCAGAGATCCCCCCCCTGCATGAGCCCTCGGTGATTTATTTTAGGTCTCAAAATACCACACGAGACGTGGTGAACAGCCGGCTGTGCCTTTCCTTCCGTCATTCACAGCTCACATGTGTCTCCTTCTACCATGTATCATCTCCGATGCAGCTCCGGGCAACCTGTTCCTCATGGGAATTCATTTAAAAACCCATTTGATTTCGGGAACGGTTTATGATATCCATGTTATATTTCATGAATCGATGAGCACAAGATAAACTACCGCAAATCATTAATCCTGAACTTACAGTCCTCCTGACATGAAAAATGAACTTTATCCACAGTACTTTCACTAACAGCAGTAAAATATAAAAAAATTTAAATTATTATGCATGCTGTCTGCTTGTTGGTAGTTTATTTATCTCAGTAGTTTTATGGCTGCTTTTTCTCTTTTTCTTTACATCATAAAGTTCTTTCCTTCAAGAAGTGACATTCATATTTTCATATTCATATTTTGTCTTTACTCCTATTATCAGGTGTCTGTTTGCCAGCTGGCTTGTTAACTTCTATAACATATGGCCACGTCTGTTTGTTCACAGAGAATTTAGGGTTTAAAAAACAAACAAAAAGTTCATCAGTTCACCTCAGAAGTCCAAACTTGTCAATCACAGAAAAAAGATTGAGAAATGAAGATGCACATTATTAATGTAAAGTCTGCGGTTTATACATTAATGTAAAGACACTCACTGATATTTTTGATGAGAAATACAATTGTAAATACGTGAAATGCACATATTTGTGTAATTGTATAAAAAGTCTGTGATACATGAATGCTCTGTGGTTACATCAGAAACTCATTCGTGGCCCACGTTTTATTTAAAGCGTTTTTATTTTTTGTATTCACACAAGATATCCCATATTTGTGAGTGCGTTGGGAAATACATCTGTGAAGACGAGCATTTGCGCATAAATACAAAAGTGTATTTGTGAATCCTTCCATCCGCATTCAGTCTCTTTTGTGATTGTTTGGCAGCAGAAATGTACATTTTCTTTTTAATCACCGATTGTCTCTGTAATCAATTTAAAATAGTTCCCATTTGAATTCAAATGAACAGACAGTTTCAGAGGTAATTGAACCTATTAAATTTATTGAGGATATAGTGGCACATATGAGTGGTTTGATGCCTTAAGATTGTTTTACAATCATTCCTTGAAGTTATTTGGTTTTTCCTTCTTTCTTTTTTTTTTTTTTTGTTGACATGTGAAATCAGTCTGTGGATCTCGGTACAAAAGCGTCAACACCACATTTGAGTTCGCTTCTTTCTAAGTAACTTGGAGTTGAGGAAAGCGTCGCTTTCTGATCCTGACTCATCCACATCACAGCATCGTCGGCAGTTATCACCAACAACAACAAGCGCTTTGCTTTGTTCTTTCTGCTGTGTGACTGAGCAGCTATATTTAGTTTGCCAGCTTGCTCCATAAAAACAGACCTAATGATGAAACTAGGGCAGCCCACAGTGACAAAGCCCCCTTGCAACCTGAAGCAATGCTCTCCAAAGCCCTTGATGTTAATAACACCAGCCCGAGAAAACTTGCTGAATTCACCTCCCACCTGTACTTTCTGCTGTGAAAATTAAAGTTAATGCCCAAATTGTTCATTAATGCCAATATGCAGCAGCCTAATCGAAAGATTTAATCTTTTCTTATGTGAGCTTCATCAGATTCATGCATTAAACAATTTGTGATGATTTATGGCAGTAGGAAGGACTCTAGTTTACAAATTCTGTGTTTTAAAAACTTGGAATTCAAATATGACATAGGTGTTCAAGATTAAAATGGATGCAATTTAAGATATTGAAAGTCATCGTGTTAGATAAATTGCCATAAATGTAAAACAACAAATCACCTCAACTAACCAAATGTGATTCGGTCTAACTTTAACACATTCAAATATTTGAAATATCCGGGGAAAGAGGAATGCACAGCGTCCCTCCACAGAGGTTGAGTCGTAATGTGAAGCCTGTGAGAGCTCGTGGATCGCTGTGATGAATAATTAACCAGAGGGAAATCAGAATCTCTTTAATGAAACCAGACTGTTACATCACCGCCATGGAGGAATGCTCAATCATTTACTCGTCAAACTTATACCCACATTTGCACACATTCTCCACAGAGGCATGAGAGAGAAAAAACAAAACACTCAGCATTATATGTATGCATGCACACACACCAGCTGCATTACTATTCAACCAACCCACGCTGCAATTGGCATACCAGAGGCGAGTTGAAGATCAGATATGAACTTGAACTGAATTTCTTTTGTCTTCTCACTTTGCTCATACGAGCACCTTCTCTGCAATTATCAAATGAAGAAATCCAAGCATTGTTTCTTGTTCAGAAATAGCATACAAGGCTACTACATCTATTTAACTACAGCTGTGAAATACAGACAGCTAATATGCTATCGTTTGTGTAAGAAAACACTACGCTGATGATTCAGGAGGTGTTGGAATGTTATTATACAAACACAAGAGCAATATCTTCTGGGACTCAGCAGTAATGGAATAGGTTGCCCCTTACAGGCTTCCACTTTTAGAATGAAATTCACACATAACAGCACAGTGGATCCACCTAAATCCAAAATATCTTGTTTTTTTGTTGTTGTTGTTTGTTCCAAAGAAATCAATATAGGTAATATGGGGCAAACACTAGTCACAGACACTCGCATACACCCCTCCAGGCACCTTACAGTTAACAATTAACCTCAAACATAGGTTTTGGAATCTATCCATCCATCCTCTATGCCACTATATATCCGTTATGGATTAACAGGATAAGAAAACCCATCTTTGCTCTGTTGTTATGTCTGCATATTCTGCCTGTGCTGATTTTTTATCTCTTAATTTGTGACTCAAAATTGGCCGGAGGTTTGAATTTGTATGAGGATCTCTCTTTTTTTATGATAAACTGTCACCTGCCCTGGGTGAATTTTTTTTTTAACCCTATAGTATGTGAGATGAGGGCTAAAAGGGAATGGAAGATATCTGGTTTACTACCTGAACCTCATCTCTGATAGCATAAATTATTGGGGTGTATATCCTCACATGTCTGGCTACTCTGGACCGCTGCATGTCTGTAAATTTTATTCCTCAGTCTGTTAACTGTGCTGTGGATGGAAATGTTTTGATTGTACATGAGGATTTAAGTGTCCTAAAAACAGGACTGAAAGCATCTTTGACTAAATCCACATCCAGCATGGGGAAACACTGGGTATCATTATTATTATTATTATTATTATTATTATTATTATTATTCCGCCGCGTCATTAGACCCAAATTTGACCCCCTAAAAACCAAACTCACCAAATTTCAATCTCTCATTAGGACTGGCCAAAACATTTTTTTAATTTATGCTAAAATTGGCCTAAAAACTGTGGATTATGAGTTGTTTCCAATAACTTTAGTTATAGTATAATTATAGAGATAGTTTTACTATAGTATAAAACCCTTCCTCTCTCTCTCTCTATATATATATATATATATATGACATCAGTAACTGCAGGTGGTCGGAACACTGTTGCATCATCCACACCAAGAATTACCCAATACCATGTCAATCCAACCTGCGTGTCCAGACTTTCCAAATAAAAGCCCCAATTTTCTTCAAAATAAAAGTTCTTATTTATCAAAATGACAATGTAGACTTCAAAATGGTTATCAAGGGTTTAGCTAGGCCAGGAGGGAGCTGGCTTTCAAAATAAAAGCCCCCATTTTTTCAAAATAAAAGTCCTTGTTTATTAAAATTACGTTAAAAATCTTAGAAATGGATGTTACATTGTGAGCAGGGCTAGGGGTGAGCTGGATTTTTTATTTTGATGATTTTTACTTTGAAACTGAAGGTCCACAGTGTATTCGACCATAATTCTGATGTAGTGTGAAAGACAGCAACCACCAAGCTTTATTTTCTGAAATCCTTCTTTCAGGCAGAGGAAATTGAGCTGATGTTGAGCTGTAGCTTTAAGCTTTAAGCTGCCTTCAGTGCACACCAATAGATGATGACCCACCCCCCAGGAAGATGTTTACAATCACACTATGAAATGCAAATTTAACACCACCAATGGTCCTTTCAAAACATGAATGTGGGGGAAAAAGAACTTAGAAGAGCTTTTAGAGAATTTCCAATAAACATACTATATTTTCTTTTGCAATTCATTTTGAGAAGGAAAATAACATATTTATTAAGTATGAAGAAGTTATGGTATTGTTTTGGAGCAATCCACCCTTTCAGTTCCATCCATCTGTGAATCATGAACATGGATGGAACATGAAATACATTGTTACGCGGGTTTCAAGCAGCAAGCAACCACCAAATACTGTTGCAAACATCTGTCTCTAAGTCAAACACATTATTTAGGGAATAAATAATAAAACTGAACCAATTGCTTGTTTCCATCTTTGGATGAAATGAAAACACAGAAGGAAACAAATGAAATGTCACCCTTACTTTACAGATATACAGAATGCAAATGCCACCACAACTCTTAGCCAGGTCATATTGTTACAAGAAAGAAAATCTGATATAGTGACTTTTAATGCAATAATTGTACAGAAAAATGTGTATTTAAAAATAATTCCTGTTTATTAAAGTTTCAGGTTGGATGGTGTAACATGGTGAACATTAGACTCACACAGAGAGTAAACAAAATAAATAAATTAAGCGCATGCTAAGACTGGCGATAGATAGTCAGCAATCACTCAGTCCAGAAACTGTATTCAAAGGGTTGAACCAGAGTTTAGAAACACATTAACCCCACAGACAGATGTACTGACGCACAAACAACAGACTCAACTGGAGACGCCGCCTGTAGATAGAGGAAGTTAAAAGTTCAAGAAGAGTGAATCTGCTCTCAGCGCAGGCTAAAAGCATCACACTCCACATCAGGGGTCTCCAACCCTGATATCCGCTGTCCTGAACGTTTGAGGTCTTTCCCTGCTGAAACCCACCTCATTGCAATGAGGGACTCCTTATTGGCCATTTTTGGGTGAAATTGGTGATGACACACTGATTAGATTCAGGTGTGTTGAAGCAAGGAAACGTCTATGCAGAATATAGGTCCACGTGACTTTCATTTGCAGACTTTAATATATTTTATGTGTTGTGACCTGTCCCTCATATTAATATTCTTAGGTGATCATCTAAAAAATGCATTATAAGCAAGTGCATGATTATGTAATTTAGCACACTACGCTAATCCAAAAAAGATTTGCAAAAGTCAAATTATACACAAAGCTGTATTATCATTTCCAAATGAATAAAGTGAGGAGGATTAAATTTCCCTTCAATTTTAATTTGTTGACTATTCAGCATCACGACTGCCCTCAAGTTAAATTGATGAAAGAGGTTCTTTAAAAAAAAAAAAATAGATAAACAATGCAATTGAAAGGGATCAAAGTGTTTGGATAATTTTCTACAGCCATCTTTTTCTTCATGCTCTTGCCATTTCCCTGTAGACCTACCCCCCCATATCTACTCATCTTCTCATACATGTGTCCATCCATCTCCCCCCCCCCCCCCCCCCCCCCCTCCTCTTCCGCCTTCCATCTGTCTTTCTGGGTGGCACGGTGCAGCAATAAAACATAATGTCAGAGAGGATGAAGATGTCATGGCAGGCTTATCGCCCTATCTCTATTTCCACAGATGAGACGGTGCTTTGTTATTAACAAGGTTGCCTGGAGCTGCCTACGCACCGCATCGCCTCCTATTTGAAGACAAGTCTTAATTTTAACACTGGGAAAATAAAAATCCTGCTCCTCTGTTTTTGTTTATGATGAAACATCCACATATCTGCTACATCCTCGACTCTTGAAATCTGTATTTATTTATTTTTTCATATGAATTGACATTTCAAAGGTTTTTGGACGTGCACTTACATTTGCAGCAGATGCTTTTCTCACTAATTAATGCCAGCGAAGACAACTCTGACATCCCCTCACCAAGAGCAAGAGAAACATGCGCTCTCGGTTTCTCATACTTAACAGAGAGAGAGGGAGCAAGTTGTTGGCGCTGTTCATCTCTCAGCTTGGCACATTCACACCAGCTATAAGTTAATTGGCTGATCCCAAGTGGATGGAGCGACTGATGACCACGAAGAGGCAGAGAGAGATGCAGTGAAGGACTGACAGCAGCACAAAGCTACAGAGTAAATGGCAAGGGAGGAGGAAAAAGAGGAAACGACGAAGACATTGGGACCAATTTACCGTCTTCTTCCATCATTAACTGATAGTTGGGCCGGGTCATTAGCCGAGTATGTCCTATGTGCTGGTCTCATGGTGCAGGATGAGGAACACCTGCTGGAGGTGGCAGATGGCAGAATGAAGTGCCCAGAAATAGATACCCATGAGGGGGGAATTGTAGACGTTTCAACTTCTGCTCAGTTGTCTGATTATTCCGTTCAAAAATGGAGAAATGTGGAGTTTTTCAGTGCTTGTTGAAATAAAGTCATAAGTCTTACTGCAGGTAAGATGTTCAGAAAATTTATAAAACTCACAGAGATAATGAGACGTGTTCATTATCTATAGCTACCGTGCACATGAAATGTAAAGTAAATATTCACTTACTACTGTTCCAGGAGGATTGATTCCAACAAATTAAACCATGTGGTTAATGTTATTTATCTCTTATTCCATTTGTTTGCCTGTTCTCCCTGCGTTTACATACTTTATGCTTCATCATCAAAGGCACGTGTGTCAGGTCAACTGATGATTCTAGATTCTAGAAATACATACATGTCAATGTGTGTGATCGCGTGTCTCTCTAGTTGTCCTGTGATGAACCGGCAGCCTGTCCACATGCATTCTGCTCCGGGTCAGCTGGGATTGGCCCCAGCTTTCCTTGATATGAAAAAATTTCAAAACCATAGAATAGAAGATAGATAAATCGATATTTTAACTGTGTGTTCAGAAATTCTGACAAAATGAAACAGTTAGAAACCGTTAGTGAAGTGTTTGGAATATTTTAATGCGTGACCCTTTCAGTTAGTACTGTAATTGTCAATGTCACACCAATACTCAGTGGAATGTTCAAAAATATACAAAACTGTTTTTTTTATTTTTTCTATTTTCTCAAAATAATTCAATATCTATGTATGGAAAACAAATCCCCAGCACTGAGATAGATTAGTACACGTATCACAGAACTGCTCCAACTTAAACAGGTAAATAAACAATTTTCATTAGAAAAATGAAAGGAATTTACAGTTATATAAATGTGTGTTTTGTAACACTTCTGTAAAATTTACATGCGTTACTGTGAGTGGATCACTCAGCACCATGTTCATCTATTTTCAAGTCTGTGCAATATGTTGTTTTTTTGATGTCATCAGGTTGATTCCAGTCCGTTTCCTTATGTCAAAGATTTCATTGATTTTCACTGTGATGGACTCATTTTTATCCAAACAAAGTCTGACTGAAGACACAGAGGCTTTGATGTAAGCTCCACTTAAAGATAAGCAAAAAAAAAATCATATGAACAGACTGGGACAGGCAGCGCAAAGCAGTAAATCAGAAAAGATGAAAAGCGTGTGCTGCTCTTATTTAGGTACAACAAATACACAAGCACATAATAGACTGAGAGTGTCAAAACACCTGCCAATTTGTTCCTTCTCCAAACTCATATATGCAAACAATTTGTTTTGTCTATTTGAATCTACTATTTAAGTTTATATACTGAACACAATGAAGTCATATACTGAACAGCATTGACCATGGTATATGATAAAGTGCTGCAATGCAATGCAACACTAAATTACATTTTGTTGCCTCCTTCAGCTGACTACAAGTAAAAGCAATGTACAAAGGGATGGGTGACACACAGACAAAGAGACAGACCGCTATCAGCAAGGGTGAGTATTGCTATGACTCAGCTTACAAACAATAACTTTGAATAGCAAAAGGAATGCAAATGTGTAACCCTTTAAAGCCACAATTTAATGAAATTGTTGGTGGCACGCCAGCTAAATCAACATAATGCCATTTTATTATATCTGAAAATTAAGTGTTATGGCTTCCTTGATTTTTTTCCCCCTATGAAATGACAATACAGATATTCTCAGTTTCACTCTGATGTCGACAGATGAGCATCCAACCTGCCTCTGCACGGATAAATACACTTTATGACCATTAAAACTACTGTGCAACACAAATGTGAAATTCGTCCTTTGGTGACATCAGTGGTTTACACGCACGAACATTTCTATAATAAAGATAAATACCTTGGCTTTTTTGCAATAACCACTCGCTTGCGGGGGCTTTTCTGCGGGTCGGTGTGACTTTCAACATGAATATGTGACAAGTGCAAACGGCCTGTGTTGTTGTGCTGAGCTTTGGTGGCTTCCACAGCCCATTACCTTCCCGGTCCTGACAATAGATCTGTTTCGCCTCATTGCACGGCCGTCCTGCTGACTGCCCACTCTTTTAATTCTATATCTGAGTGTTGGCCGGCGCACAAGGAGCGCAGCAGTTCGCCGAGATCTTCCAAGCCGGGATGCAACAGAGCCCGGCAGCCTGCCAAGAGCTGGCCAAGAAAAGCAAAAGCACAGGAGGGATTTAGTCAAGTGCTCATTTAAATATGAGTGAGCAACAGACTCTGGAATTTGAATGAGATTAAAAAAGAGAGAGGGAGAGAAAGGCTGGGATGAATTTCAATTTGAGAGCATTACATGTATCCTCTCTCTCTCGCGCGCGCGCGTGCGTGTCTGTGTGTGTGTGTGTGTGTGTGTGTGTGTGTGTGTGTGTGTGTGTGTGTGTGTGTGTGTGTGTGTGTGTGTGTGTGTGTGTCCTACCACTCTCCTCCCAGAGGTGAGATAATGACTCCCAACAATGAAGCGGCAGGGAGGAAGTTGGCAGTGCTGTCACCAAATAGCGGAGCCCAGTGTTTATTATGGCGGGGCTGCTCCTCCCCTCCTATTTACCGGTAAACACGCACAAACACACGTGCGCGCGTGCGCGCACACACACACGCACGCGATCTAGGTTAACGGAGCACCATAATCTGGGTGCATCTCACTCGCCGCTCCACCGCAGTGTTACGCATTGCACCTCTTCAACCTCCTTATCAGATCTTCGGTGATAATAAATATATAGTCTGTGCAAAAGTTCGTGTGTACGCGTGCGTGCGTGACTGTTGAGGGGTTTTCTTAATGCAGCTCGAGGAAGAAGAAAAAACTACATCAGCAGCAGGTTAAGAGGAAGATACAGAAACAGATGGATGGAAAACAGTGAGTGACAAAAAGAGCAAGAAGGGTGAGTGAGGAGGGTGGGATGAGCAGATTGAGAGTGAGCGAGAGAGAGCGCGTGAGGGAGAAGGCAGAGGGTGGGAAGAGAGAGAAAGAAGAAGAAGCGAGAGAGAGAGAGACAGAGGGAGGGAGAGAGAGAGAGAGACAGAGAGAGAGAGAGAGAGAGAGAGAGAGAGAGCGAGAGTAAAGACGAAGGAGGGGAGGTTGATCCAACAGCACTTCGTGAGACAGAAGTTTCAGCTCTGCGCTTCAAACACGAGCCAAGGACAGCAGATAGGAGACGCAGACGCACGCGCGCAGGTGAGACGCCTCTCCTGGTTTCCATCCTCTTTGCTTAATGAAGAACTTCAGGTGCGGTCCAAGTTGGCAGTGTGCAGGCACGCAGATTGCAGTGTAAACACCGGGAGGAAGGGAAGGTTTGTTGTGTGTCCGGTGGGGATGAATGTCAACATAAACAGTCCAGTGTGTGTGTGTGTGTGTGTGTGTGTGTGTGTGTGTGTGTGTGTGTGTGTGTGTGTGTGTGTGTGTGTGTGTGTGTGTGTGTGTGTGTGTGTGTGTGTGTGTGGGTATGTGTGTTTTACAGCACTTATTAAGTGCACGGGTGTCGTTTTTTTCCGCATCAACTCGCAGCACAAACAAGGTTGTAAGTGTTGCTGTAATATTAATGGAAGCTTTCCTTAAGTGTTGCATGCTGTGTTGCAGCGCGGGTGGAAACGCGCTATAGTGTCTGCGCGTTCAGCAGTCGTGCCGCGTCTGGGAGGCATGCATTATTTATTTGCAGTGATCTCCAGAAACAGCGATACCTCAGAGGGTGGAATGTATACGGTGAGATGGTGTCCTAATATCTTATCCGAGAGCTGGACTGCTCTGTGCAAAGGGGAGAGCAGATGGACAACCTGCATCTTTTATATGTTCAGCTGAGCCACACTTGCTTTGTCTTGATTGTAGCATCTTGTCACGGTGGCTTGCAGCAGTATCATAATAATATCATAGCAGATATCCTATGGTTTATTTATCTGTCATTATCTGTGGTGGAGATACCAGAGGGACCCCTGGGTGATGAGAGCTGTCTTATCTTTCCACCGCCAGAGGAGGTTGACTCCTTTTGTCTGCAGATACAGTATCTAGATCGGATTGATCGTCCTCCTCAGAGTGAGAAGATCACACATTTGTAAGGGGACATACGCTCCTGTTATTTACAGCATCTGTGTGTGTTTGCGTGCTTGCGTTCAGCTGATTCTGCCTGCTTTTATTAAAGGCTGACAGCAACACAGCCAAGAAAAGGAACACAGTAAACAAAATATTGAATGCACCGTGTACGAATTAAACTAAAACTCAGTTTGTTTTAGACTTGCAAAGTGGTTAAGAAAAGTTTTTAGCTTCCAGCTTAGCAGAGGATTGTACCTTGAGATCAAACTGTACTGCACATGGATGGATTTGGACCAGCCACCGGGCCAGAAGTGAACCCTTTTAAATGTGAAAAAATACAAATTGCGTGTGCAGTGCACTCGATGACATGTGGAGATATGAAGTCACACATTTGGAGGACTAATGATCACAAAAATAAATCTCACAGAGACGAATCACACAGGTTCACAGGCGAGGCCAGACTGTGCCGGTGAACATATGAGCTCTCAGTCAGTGAGTTTCAGTCCCCGAGGAGGTGGTAATAGGCTAGATAGTCAAAGAGTTTCCATGATCTTACACGTAAATACAACATGCTGCCTACCCAGGAATATACTGTACCTAACTCACAGCACATGAAGAGGGAAAAAAAATAGATATACAAACTTTAAGTTGTCCCCGTGTGAGGAGCCTTCGTTGGCTTTCCAACTTACAATTAGTTTGAAAGTTTTACCGAACCACAAAATCTGTGGAGTTACTGATGAACATAAAATGAGTTCAGCATGTCGAACTTCTGGTTGGAAACAGTGTCAAAAGCCTTTTTTAAAGGGGTCATTTTAAGCAGCTTTTCAACACTTTCACATGGTCTCGTTGGTCCAAAAACATTATATTCAATGTTTTTTGCCCCAAGTTCAGCTTTTCCTTGATTTTCCTCCATTTGAATATTGGATCATTTGAGCTGCATTCAGAATCTGCTGTGTCTGTGTGAGCTGGACTGGCTCCGCCCACACATGCCCATCTTGGGAAGAGGAGGAAGTACTTCCTCTTGTGGTGCCATGTGCCAGAGCAGAGCTGCCTAGTTGTGGGATGAGTCAAAGGGAGGAGCCTACCTTGATTGGGATTGGCTAACCCCCCGATGACACTATATAGGGTTTGATTCTGATTGGCTGGTTGGAGCAACACACTTTTTAAAACCTGAAACAAGCCAGGGAGAGAGAGAGGACAGACTGTCTTCACTTCTGGGGCGTCACTCCAGGTATGTGGACGATTAGCACTGTTGGAAAACCTTTAGGAAGGGAATTTTGCATAATATTACCTCTTTAGATAAAACATATAGAGTTCCTAATAGAAGAGTACCCCCCTTTTCGAAAGATGTTAAGAAAAAACAAACCTCACTAACACAGGCGTTATATCAAAAATGTAAGAGAAAATCCCTTCAGACTAAACTAAACCAAACTAAGCTTGCTTCTAATCCAACTTATTTATACTTTTCAGACTCAATCCTCTTGTATTTTGTAAAGAGATCTGTGTGTGACGCCCTCACTCAGCCTTATTCGTTCCTCTGACTGGTCACCCGCACTGTTGAAGCAAAAAAACAAAAACAAAAACATGACCACAAAAGGAATCCTTCACATGCAAATTAGACAGATTTTTAATTTAACATGAAGGTGTGATTCAGAAAGGTTTCACATTTGTGAATTTTCCTCAGTGCCTAGAAGAGTGAGTCACGATCAGACTGGGTTTTCATGGCACACAGACATGGATGTCCCTGACTGGCTTACATGAGGTCAATGAGAAATTAGGAATCAAATAGAGATGAGTGTACACGATACAGACCGCTTTTATTCTAAAAAATAGCTGCTTAATTTCTTTTCAGTGCACATGGTTTGTGATTGAGGGTTTACACAACTTCAAAGTGTAAGCTATAGCAATTATTGGCAGTCATAAATGTGAGCTCTTGATGCAAAGTGTGTAGGCTTTTTCAAAAGATGGACATCATGCATAGTGGTTTTAAAAAGTACTTTACTTTTTTTCTTTTGTCACACTGAGAACACATGAAAGCAATAAATTGCATTGAATTCAGGGTCTGATGTTGTGTTCTGTTGTGTTTTTGATGACAACGGTGCTTGGACCCACTAAAAACAATTTTTTAAAAAAAAAGTAGATTCCAAGGTGAAACTTTCTGAAAATGAAAAAAATTCTGAATCCGTCTCTGTTTAAACTGTGGAAAACACAACTTTTGTTGAAAATGCTGCAACACCGTCTCATTGGAAACGGGGGGAAACTCAGTTTTTCTGAAACACTGCCACTTCACATGCACACCCCAGCTGTGGTAAAATAGTTCTTCTGCACATGCTCAGTAGATGGACGATAATGTTTTCCCCCAGAGTGTCATGACTCCCGGTCCATGTTCTCCTGGGACGAGGTAGTTTTATAGTTGACAGTCACCTGGAATAGTAATCCAACGTTGTTGTCTGTCCATACGAATGTCGGTGTACTCGCCATTGCTAACGTTTATAGTGTATTGTTCTCTCCACATGTGTGTTTGGGTCCACAACAAAAACGACCAACAGCGCCGACTCGTGGTCCGGCATGCTAATTACATCAGATCGCTTTCAAACATTTTCCATGGAAACGCAAAACTAAACTGAAACAAAAAAGAAAAAAAAACTTAAAACGTTGTAAGTGGGGCCTGAGAGAATGTCTGTGTGCTCACTTCTGCCCCCTACAGTGAGGGAGCATTACCTCACCTCCTGCTTTTTGATTGAGCTGCACCATGTGAATCACCTCTTGTTTGTAAAATGAGGACAAATGATGAAAGTGTGCATTGGAGTCCCCAGAACAAGTTTGTTTAGAACCATTTAATCTGAGAGGAGTTCCATCTAGTTGCTATTTAACTATGTAAAGCAAATTTGGCAACTCTGCTCATCAAATCATACAGAACCTACATTTATAGTATTGATCACTATACATATACTAAACTATATTCAATTGCATAATGGTGTTTGTTTTTTCATGATGATCTGTATTTAGAGGAAATCATTATAGTTAATATTCACAATTTAGATTGAATCATCATAAAGAAAAAGCACAACATGACTGATGCAGAGCCTGAACAGTAGTTTATTAAAATCTATAACATGTGGCTTTTTTATGAGGAGTTATATTATTATTGAGAAAAATTGAGTTGTAAGTTCTGGCTCCAGTGGCAGTTTTGGTTGTTTCTATTTTGCTCCTCAGAAAACTGCATTGCCCTCACTTGCCCTTGTTTATGTCGATACCACAATGTAACGTCTTTGGGTCGAGCGAATGGGAGCCATTAGTGGAAGCATTACTGCCCTGCGCAGTGAATAACACAACAAAGGAGAACAACATCTTCACAGTGTATTGACGACTTGTCCTATGCATCCTGCAACACCACAATTACGTGAATAATCTCTGAAGCATTCCAGGCTGTTTATTACTCTACTTAGTCTCTGAAGTTGTGAACAAACATTACGTCATTTTTGTGGACGAAGCAGACAGCTTCTCGTCGCTGCAGAAAAAACTTGTGAAGACTAAGTGAAGAGTTGCAACCTTTCCTCACCTTTAGCTAAAAGAGAAAAGCACATGAGGATTTACAGATTTATTAGAGCAGGCTTGATACTCAAAACTCATTTTGGTGAGAATGGGAGAAAGCTCACACGCTGACTTTTTTTTTTTTTTTTTCACGCCACAGCAACCTTGTTCACATCTTATCAAAAACACACGGGACAGTGAACCCACTCAAATATTCAGAATCAGGAATCCCCTTGAAACAGCACGGCAAGAATACCCAATTTACATTTCATTCAAGTTGCGGCCGGGATGCTGTGAGTCAGCGTGATCGTCTCATGTCCAGCTGTAATTCTGCAGTAGTTTTTGTTCGGCTGTTCACTGCTCCAACAGTGACAGGTGCTACTTTCTCAAAAAGAAGCATCTTCTGATGTGAGTTTCAGAACGCTTGCGTCATGCAGCAATTATTTTGGGGTCTGGGTTGATTCTGCTCATTTGCTCGTGAATAACACAGCAGATCTAGTCCAGTTCTTCTAGGAAAGAACAAGAAAAGCTTGTTGTTGTTTTTAGAAATACGTAATAAAAGACAAACTGTTTAAGGTGAATGCACAATTTATAGTGTGTGCTTTCAATATATGCGTCACATTTGGATCATGTAAAATATTAACCCTATTTTTAGACACATACTCTCAACACCTTAACCGAGCTTTCTCCCTAATTTACATCCCACGACTGAAACACATCTGTATATCACGTTGTCTCACCTTCCAAATTCTTCTCAAAGAGGAAGAAATTGTCATTTATACCATATTATGGTTACAACCAAAAATTAAGGTATTTTAAACAATCAATGTCAAAGGTAAAGAAACTGGTCTCACTTGGAAATGACACGTCGCTTCTCACTGGTAACCACCGGAATAATAAATACTAATGAATAGTTTTTGACTGATAAATAGTTGCAGTATGTGATGTGGTGTGTGTGGCGGCCGCCTCACAGCCAGGAGACACGGCTTTACTCCCAGGCCTTCCACACTGTGGAGTTTGCATGTTCTATTTGTGCTGGAAAGAGTTTTCTTCAGCTTCTTGCCGGGAATGCAAAGACATTTTTGTCTCGCTGACTCACCTTCTGATGGACTGGAGATCTTTCCACGGAGTACCCTTCATCCTGGAAACTGGTTAAAGATGGTGTAGATGAATCCATATTACCAGCCAGAGAAGGTCTGAATTTCTCTATTGGTAATATGCTGGTTAAAACTTCAGTAACAGTCAACGAAGCAGTGCAGGGATGGTGAAAGTAAAATTACTTCATTCTGTACCAGACTGAAGCCTTGCTGGTATTTCAGAAGCAATCCTGTGTGAGCCAGGAGCAGCTAATTATACGAACGGCCTTCTGTAGATTGTCTGGGGATAGCAGTGGTTTGATCTCTGAAGTACTTTCAAGCTGCAGAAAAAAACACCTCTTTAATATAGCCGATATTTAGTGTTTTTGCTAATGAAGAGTGTCGTGGAAGACACATTATAAAGTAAGATGTTACTGTAGCACTATGTGACAAAAACCCATTACTGTTATGTAAAACTGCTATTGTAAGATAAAGAAAGGTTTTCCTCACTTTGCTTGTGTCATTTGTTATAAATAAATAAGTAAAGAAAGAAAGAAAGAAAGAAAGAAAGAAAGAAAGCCTCAAATGAGGGTTTCCATTATAAGAGCTGTTTGCTGCTGTTTGTGTGTTGGTAGTTACTCACCACTGGTTTGATGCTATGCATTTTTATTCTCATTAATTGTGCATTAATAATTTTTGGTTTTTTTTGTTGTTTTTTTCCAAGAAATGCCAACATCAGGATTTTAGAGCATCTTCTTTCAAGTTATGGAGTTATTCTTTAGTTGATCATAATGAGATAATCATTCAGACACACACAGAGCTGACAGCTCAGCTCCTGTGTCAAAGCAACACTTACAAAATTATTTGGACAATTTTAAATCCAAGAACAGTCTAACAAAGTAGCTAGTTACTTTTTATTTGTGCTTCCTATTAAAATATCTCCACTACTTACTCACTAGTCACCGTAATTATTCAGTAATTTCTGAAGAATGTCTTATTCAGGAAACGAGTTGTGCAGTTACCCTGCTGGACGATCATAGGTGTGGCAGTACGCACCAAATGGAAATTGGATATTTTGGAAGGCGGTTTTTGGCTGCAGCTGCTGTGAAACAGCTCCAAAGAGAATACTCAAGGCAGGTGGAGGTCTGCTTGTCCTGAGCTGTGCAGTGCAGTGGTGAAGACAAAACATGCAACCTACATAGGACGCCGGAAACAAATCACATGAGATTACTGACCGGCTGCAGGTGAGCGTGTTGCAGAACAGCGAGCACAGCCGGCGTGAATATAAAATACTGTTCGAGAAGAAGAAAAATGAGACGCAGTGTGTTTATTTTAATCATCACACCTCGAGGTTTGGATTAGTGGGAGTGTCTGTTAGAAGTTACAGAATAAGCCCCGAGCAGAGAAACATGACAGCGCCGCAGCAGAGGATGTCTTTGAGTTATACAGTGTCATCATCTGATAATCCCTCTGTTGCTATACTAATCTGTCTAGTGCGACATCCTGAAGATCACGCTCAGTTTCTTCACTTCAAACCAAACCCTGAACCGTTTCCTCAACGTAAGCCTTTCCTAAAACTGAGCCCCGTTTTCCATTCCCAAATGTTGAAATTACAGCTGCGGGTTCTCCTGCTTGTGTTGTCGACTCAAGACTTCCTGGTACTCTCAGCTAATGATGATGAGATGGAGCACTTCTGCTATATTCCTTCATCCTGTATTATGTAAATCACAATGAGAAACTGTGGGAATGTGCAGCACGTGCTCCAGTACAGAGCAACAGCACTTTATATTAAAAAAATATTGTTTTCATCACAGAAATGACAATTATGAATTGCCTTGAGAGCAAATACTTTAGCTGAATTAAAAAGGGATTTGTTGTAGATACCAACATGAATTGTTTGTTTAAAGGGTAAGCAATTCCATCACAAAAAAAGATATTTCCACTTGTAGTTTTCTGTGTATTGGTGCCCAATTTTCAGACAGTTTACAGCAGAATTGGACAACTGGTGGCCACAAGATGATTTGTAAATAAAATGGTAATATAAAAAAAAAGGTCACTTATCGACATCTGAAACAACATCCTTTGTAATATTCCAGAAATATTGCTGCTTTAAATACATTTTAAGGTGGAAATGATCAATTCTGAATTAAACAAGTTTAATCATTGCTATTCAGTGAACTCCTAATAAGTGCAGCGACCATCATGTGTGGTCTGCATATTCTAGCAATTTCTCTTTTTTAGCTGTTTCAAGCTATTTTGGCTGTTTTTAATTTACAATTTTTATTGTTTTATTTTACACCTGTTTTTGTTATTTTAACTTTATTATTTTGGTCTTTCCTATTTTTTAGAAATGTTGCCTATTTCATAGCCAATTTAATCGAAGAGATTAGAGTCATTTTGTAAATGTTTGTTATCAGCAAATGAAATTTTTTATTTTAAAAGCTTCAGGGAGCCACTATAGAGAGGCTCAATAGTCACATGTGGCTTCAGAGCTGTGCTGCAGATCTCTGGTTTAGAGCATGCGCATTTTTCAGTAAATATATGGGAATCTTGATGAATTTTGTATAGATACCAGGTCATTCTGCTCGCTTCAGTGTAGTGCATTGGTGACATTGTTAAAATATCCAGGATCAGAATATAGCTGCAGTATAATTTTCTGTGCTTTAATGAGTGTGAGTACAGAGTGAAAACCCATCCGTTTCTACACTTTCTGTACCACTTTATGCAACCCAGCTGACTGCAGGCTAAGGCGACGTACAACACCAGTCCGTCACGGGGCAAACAGAGAGACCGTCACAAACGCTCATGCTTGCGCTCACAGTCTATGTTCTTAAAAATGTGGGAGGAAACTGCAACTCAGAGAAAAACGTTTGCATTAAGGAAACATACTACTTCAACCATAGAACTGATCTCAATCTGCAGCACTTTGCTTACATTTTAAATACATTCATTTCACGACTTGTCTTGTATCCAAGAAGAAAAGCTACAAGTGTGACCTTTACATTTTATCCTACAGTGCACATTTCACACCTGAACCCATTCTGTGTACATGTGCCTGAGTATGTAGTGCAAACGTCCAGAGTGTCTTTTGTATAGTCGGATTACGTGTATGACTCTGCATTTTAGAAAGCAGTCAGAACTCGTGATTATAAACCTTTTGAGCATGTTGCAGAGAGGTCGGTATGTGGGTCAGAGTGAAGAGACTCTAGATTTTTCTTTACGTTTTCAGAGTATTGTCATTTGTTCGATGGGTACGTCCATTCATCTATATATTCATCTTTTATAATGCTTAATGCTGTGCAGAGTTACGGGGCACTAGAGCAGATCGCAGCTAACTATATGTGAGGGCGGGACACACCCCGGACCCCGGTCACCAGTCCATGACGGGTCAAACACAGAGAGACAGAAAACCACACAGTCTCACATTCACGTCTCCAGGCAATTTAGTGTCAACATTTAGCCTCAGGTGTTTGTTTTTGGACTGTGAGAGGAAACCGTAGCATCCAGAGAAAACATGCAAACTCCCCACCCAGAGTCCAAAGTCCAAAGTCCAAAACCAGGACCTTGTCACTATGAGGTAAAGGTGCAAACCACTACATTGTGCAGCCTCCATTCCAAGGCCCCATACAAAACGATTCAAGTGAAAATATTGTGTGTGAGTTGACATGGAAATGGCAGAAACTCTGAAAACGATGGAGTTAGCATGCCAGGCCACATGTGAGTCCTGTTGGTTGTTTTGATAATGAAACCATATGTGTGCAAAGAACAATGCACTATAAACATTAACAATGGCAAGTACATGGACATTCGTTTGAACAGACGACCATGTTTGGTTGCTACTATGCTACTATGCTAAAAACCTACCAAGATGGTGGACTGCAAGTCATGCCACTCTAGAGGCCACCTTTGTTGTTATTGTTCATCTTCTCATGCACGTGCAGAAGACTGTGCGTCTCTATGTCCTTGAAAATGCTGTTGTGTAAACAGGACCTGAATCATCATACATTAGAAAGGAGAAGGTTTCCACCATATAGCAATCACAAGTTGCTTGATTCTAGTAAGGTTTATTCAGTGTGTCTGGTTTTTGCACGATGATCCACAAGGATATTCGTTCTGGATGGTGACAAGGCCACTCTCACAGTCTTTGTTCAACATCATTTCATAAAGGTATCAGATGAAGTTTAGGGAGGCCAATTCTCTATGTTAGTAAGACAATCTGTTCCTCAGCAATGATCCAACCCTGGCTATACAGATCTTTCTGTGTGCAAAGGAGTCAAGCTGGAATAGAAAGGATTATCACTCAAACTGTTCTCACAAAGCTAGAAGGTAAAGAAGATCTCAAACGCCACAAAAAGCTTAAGCATTTAGGCAACCCTTCAATGTATTTCAAGTTAAATATCTGCCCACACTGAAGATGATTTCACTTTCACTAGTCACTTTAGACAGGAGTAACTACTGGCTGTAATGGTGGGAAGAAGAACAAACAGGGTGACAGGATCTGATTAAATACTGGGTAAAGGCAGCAGGTATACACTCACAGCTGATCAAGGAATGGGAAACAGATGGTGTGGGAGTGGAGGCAGGCTGATTAGAGATAGAGGTGAACAGGTGGGTCAAGTGAGTGGGAGTAGGAGCAAAATCCGAGGACATCTGATGGGTGGGCGGAGTGTTTTGGGGGTGACAGAAAAGCCTTTATGTATTCACTCTATGAATATTCCAAGACAATAAGAAGATAAGTCATATTGGGAAACGAAAGATTTTCACAAAAATTAGGATGGAAATCCCTTTCAGCTTAATTTTTTTGGGTTATTTTTTAAACTTCAGTCCCTAGAATAAGGTTTCTCGTTTTGTAGAGCCATTTAGTGGCATGCCTCAGGAATAAAAAGCATTAGCATGACTCAGAGACTCTTGGGGGGGGGGAGGTTGTTAGCCGTTCACCTGTTCACTGTTATTTTCACAAACAAAACATCACTTAAAAGGCAAATTACAGAGTGCAGCCTGTGGACAATCTTGGAACAGGTGAGTAGAAAATAAATGGGCCAAAGGTCCAAAATTAGCCAGATGTCCCCCAGATTGGGAAAACATTTCGAGGTTACCGGTACAAAAAAAAAAAGACTAACAGGAGTTTTTTCATTAGGAGTTACTCATGTATCTAATGTATTCACTTGGAATTCCTGTGTTTTGGTCAGAGTAGCAGTTATAAAACTAAAACCCAAGCCAATAAATCAGTGATATAGCAGTGAAGGCTACCTCGTTGACAAATTGGCATTAGCGTCAGAGCCCCACTGTGAAAGAGAAATTGTGAAAACAGGCTGGAGTCTGCAAAATCCTAAAATGGAAAATGTGGGTTTTTGACTATTTTGTTGCAGGAACCATCATTTGAAGTTGAAATTGCAGTTTTATCTCTTCAAATTCTCAACTTTTGAAGGTTTTGTAAAAAGAAATTGAAGATGAAAATTGAACATTATCAGAACATGTTCATAGATTTTTGCACTGAACTAAAAGAAAACATTTGGAGTTGCCCAAAATATTTTACTCAAAGGTTATGTGTTCGGTCCACTAAGGGTCAAATTGGGTTATATAATATCAATGGGCTTGAGAAAAAGGCCAAGAAGTGCAGGACAACAGGAACTACTGGGTTAACTCTGGTTTTTCACGACTCTTTACATTTTTATCGAGGCACATTGCCATGGTCACTTCAGATGAATGCCTCACCTGCTCAAGGTTACGTCTCAGAAAGGTATAGAAGTTCACCTACTGACCAATCAGCTCTCTTGGAAAACGGTGTGTCCGATTCTGGACGATCCTGCCAATGAGTGCAGGAATAGTGAGACGGCATTGAGAAATTTCAGACACTGACACAAACTCCTTTGACTTTCTACTTGAAGTCCTTTATGAAAGACGTCACATTTCTTCAGAGGGACTGCAGTACTCTATTATACTCATGGTTAACGCTGCTCCTCTCACAGTAAGAATATTCTCAGTTTGAGGAGTATTGCATTAAGATGTGCTTTCTGTGTGGAGTGTCTCCGTGTTTGACCTGTGATGGACTTTTGACCTCACCAGAGTGTAACCTGCCTCAACCTATAGTCCTCTGGAAGCGGCTCCAGCTCTCTGCAACCCCCAGTTAGATAAAGTGATAAACAAATCGACCTGCTGGAGGAAAATGTTCCTACAGTGAGATCTTCTTGTGTTGAACACGTACACAGTCAGCTACTTTTTGTCAGTGGTCCCTGTGTCTCTTAGCAGCCGCAGTAGCGTTACTTATAGACCTGGATGATATTCTTGTAAACCCTCATATTTCGTCAATAAGCTCATCTGCTCTTTCCATGGATACATACGCAGGCTTTACCGTGTCTGGGATTTGTCAGCAAACACTGCCCCTTTAATGTGGACTCATGCAGAGGTACAGTAGATTGAAAAAGCCCTAGGGTGTGGCTGAACGCTTCGGGGTATTATTCATCCAAGTCCCACAGCAATAGCATGGATATCTCCTGGTGTTTTTTGTTGTTCTTTGGGATGATTGCACAGCATCGGTGTCCTCACTATGCCTTTCTGTCGGCTCCTTTCCCGCCTCCCGAACCGCGCGCCACTGGTGCAGAAGCTCAGCCAGGCGGAAAAAACCTTTAAATAAAATCAGGGGCAGAAGGTCCACTTCAGTGTAAAGTGAAAGTCAAGTAGCGAGAGTAGCGAGAGTAGTGTTGCAGTGCAGCGGCGAGGGAGTTTATAATTCGGATCTCAAATTAATACCATTTGGACATTTGGGTCCCGCCTTAGAAAAGCCCGTAATATACTTTGCTGTTATAAAATGTGTCCATTTGTGGAGACGTGACCGCCACGACAAAAACAACTTCAGTACGCAAGTTTAGTAAGCTACCGTTTGGTTTGAGCCATCACTACAAAATCAAAGTAACATGTGTCCTTCCACATTTTACATGTGATACTTCTCTTGAATTTATTCATGAATGTTACTGATGTTTAGTTTTTTTTTAGATCTCTTTGCAAATTATCCAACAACCAGGATCCAGGAAGTAGGTTTTCCAAAGCTAGTCAACACCCGAATTACATTTAAAAGCAACGCCTTAAAAAATATAGGCGATCCTTTACCTCATTTGAGTAGCTAAAAGCACTAAAGTAATTCATTCAAGTTTTCTTCACGTTGCTTTCTAGACAAAAAATAGGGTTAGGATTAGAAGCCCAACTTACCAGATTTTACAGACTTTGCATTTGTAATAAAACAAACAGAAGTAAAGAAGCTTCGTGGTCACTGTGAGAGCGCCTCATCCTCTAACCTCAACCAGTCTGGTTCTGCTGGAACTTTCTACTATTGACAGAGTTTTTCCCATCTACGTTCACCCAAGAAAGATTTTCTGGGTTTTTTTGTACCTGTGGTTTGAGGAAACTGTGTTATTTGTGCCACACAAAAAAAAACTTTAAGCCAGTATCACTATCACTTTTCTCTGGTTGTACAATTATCGCAACCACAAATACACCATATATCTGTGTATGGGTTATTTTTGGTATCCAATACAAATGACCTACATAGTTGTTTTTTTCACACAAGGGAGGACGGTGAGAATAACATTTGTGGATTACTGTGAGAGCTGCACATGTTGTGGTTATCTTTCTCCTCTCACAGCAATAAGTTTCATTCAAGTCTTTGGATCTTCATGTATGGAGTTTGCATGTTCTCCCTGTTTAAACTGCTCATCATCAGCAGGTAATGTTGTTTTTGTGGACCTGTTTGTCAGGTTGATCGAAGCGTTTAACTCAAAGCCGCATTGGAGCGAAATGCTTCTTCTCTGGGTTTCTGTTTTTGTGGTTTCTGGTGCTTTTAGGATGTTTTATCCTGAGAGAGGAAATCACAGCCGCTGATTCTGTAACTTGTACTTTTAATCGATTGCAGACAAATATTGTGATGATTCAGCCAATAAAATGTGCTTGCTTTTGTATTCAACGCCTCGAGTTAATGAGAGAAACTGAAAGAGTGCTGATGGGTCTTAAACTAGCATGAACGACCCAACCGGATTACTTCAATGCAATAAATGGATTTCCCATAAATAGATGGATGACTGGATCTTTGATCCTCCCTCGATGGATTTGTGCCCACATGATTATCAGTGTCAAAAGTAAAGAGGGACTTCTCAAAAGAAACTCTTTGATTCTTGGGAACTGACACCAACACCTGATGTGTGCTGTTGTGTAGTTTTCAGATCACAAGTCTGTCCTGCTGTGCTGGAAATATCTCGTTTAATTAATAATTCAGTCTCTTTGTGTGTGTGTGTGTGATGATTATTCACCAAGATAATCTGGTATCAGACTGTAAATCCAAGCCAGAGAAATTGTGAAGATGATTCGCCAATGGACGTTTGTTACATCTCACATTCTAATCCCAAATCAGCTCCTTACGTGAGTGACGTTTGTGCACGAGGACCTGGTAATCACACACATAATGAGCCGAGACAGCGGTCCATGTCCAGGTTGCTGCCTCGCTCGTGTCTTCGTCTGTTACCGGTGGGTCGAATCCTGCAGAGTTTCCTGGTGAGACACCAGTTAGCTGCCAAAGCTGATTCTCCTTCTCCCTCTCTCTCTCCGTCTCTCTGCAGTCCAGTGAATTGACAGGAATAGGGGAGCGGTGTTTCTGCTCCAGGTTTTCTTTGTACTCAGACGGTTGCGGGAGAAAAAAAGAAAAGACCTTTACAGGACGGATTACAATTCATAGAAATGGATCTCGTCTCTTGTTTGCTGACAACCCTGGCACTTGCTTCAAAAGTCTTTCTTTCTTTTGTACTCTTTCTTTTTTTTTTATCACTTTGTTCTTTCTTTCCATCCCTGCCATGCATCCAGTCCCCAGGCTGGTTCTGTGTGTCTACAGCTGAGCAGGCAGCTGACAGCATGGTGACAAGTGTTGAGGATGGGAGGATGAGAAGGGAGGGATGGCGAGAGGGACTAATAAGAGGGAGTGCAGCAGCAGCAGGGGTCTGTCACTGCACCTCCAGATAACAGCCCCCGCGACTCTCTTTGATATCTGTCCCAAGTGACCAGGTTGCTCCATCAGCTTGTAGCAGTGAGCTGGAGGTGGAGGTGGGGTGCTTATTAACCACCCTCGGGCTTCCCTTTTATTCTTCTCCACACATCGTGGAGCGGTTAAGAGAGGAGGAGGTGGAGAGGCAGCGGAGGGTTTCACTGTCAGACCTCAAATAAATAAAAAGCCTGCAGCAAAACTGAAAATAAGATCCAATATTGAAATATTGAGACAGGTTGGGAGGAGGGAATTGTTTATTTTAGATGGTTACGAATGCTCTCAGCTTCTGTTTGTCTGAAACAAGCAGGGTCCTGTTTATGAGAAGCTGCAAGAACTTTTATCAGGGAGATAAGCTATGGAAAAATAACACAAATAACATAACTGATTTGTTGCATTTGAAAACTATAAGCAGTAGGCCATTTAAGAATGTCATTTGAATTGCCTGAGGTGTTAATGTGTGTACATAGGATTGTTTTCTATCTGTTTTAGTAATATGGCGGCCCTGTGACCCTGTGGCCTGTCCACTCTGTGACCCTGATGTTTCCTCATTTTCAGCTGGGATCGGCTCCAGCCCCACAAAATGCTACAGACATTAGATGGATGGATGAAAAAGTTTTGCTTTGAGATTAATCTCAACCATTTTATCAACACATGAATGTCAGTCAGTCGAAACTCCTCCACAGATACTGCAACTCTATGCAAAACATTTTATAAGTGAATGTATGTGAAATAATGTGTTCAACAGTTTTCAGATTTGAAATCAAGAAGCGCTTTTATCAAACAGGTCATAAACTCGACCTCTAATAAAATACAAATTGTTTTGGTAATTTAAACAAATCATGACAAAATATTCAATGATTAGGCATCTTTGTTCCCACGAGGTTCAACATACTGGGAGGGAACTGGTGCTTCCAAACACTCGACATGTGAACTATTGTTTCTGGCATATCGGTGTGTACGGCGATCGTTCACAAAAATGAAATATTTTCTCAACAAAACCTCAAAATCATTTTCCAGTCCTGAACAGGACCTTAGTCCTCTAAAGGCATTTATCGCTCAATTTCCTTCTTTTTATATCCTAGTTTTATTCTCTTTTTTATTGTACTTTTTTAGTTATATTTTGCACTTTTAAGCGATAAGAGTCACAAAGTGCTTCACAATAAGACACAATACAACATTTAACATTAAAACATTATAAAAGACCAGTTTCTAAATGGATTTAATCATTTATAAACAAGTGACTTATAACTTTTCCGTTGGATTCATTGTGATTTCACCTTCCATCACCAGTACATTCGCAGATCAGCATGGATTTTATAGTTTCCTGTGAAGCATTTTTCTAGAACAGCATCAGTGTTACTCTGCATTAATTATTCCCATTTCTGAAAATGTAAAACTCATTAGTTTGGAAAATGTTGTGTTGATGATGGCGTGAAGTCTTTATATTGTTTTCAGTTGGGTTAAAATGTAGTGAGAGCAGGAAACGAAGATTTACGCTATATTTACACTCATCGGACCATTCAGTGACTCCTTCTGCATGGAGAGAAGTACTTTGAGTAGGAAGGTGATCACTCAGAATAACTTTTGATTGATTTGCAACCCTGGGTCAGGGTGAGCAGGTAGCAGGATGGATGGGTGGCTGATTCACAGTAACCTTCCTCCCTGAGGGACCAATTAGTCCCGAAACATGTCAGCAAAACTAACAGCAAAGCAGGAATTACTGCAAGGGTCAAACATACCAGGTTTATTATCAAATAAATAATTAATGACATTTGAAAAATATGTTTAAACCATACTACGTTGTTGGATTATATCCCATGGCTGGTTTAATCCTCACTGCTAAACTCTTAATGTATGCTTCTATGTATCATGAGTGGTTTTAATTAGAATATTTTAGTTTTACTTTTGTTTTTTCAGGCTAAAATGATGAAGAATCTGAAGCACGAGCAAACAAAGATGAGGCATATTGCAGTGATTGTAGTCTTGGAAAGATCATCATCATTTGAACGTCACTGTCATCTCTTTAGCTGTGCGGCGAAATGCAGACAAACACAACATCTGATAAACAAGTGTTGATAAAAGCTCATGGTGCTTGTTTAACAGCGGCTGTTTCTACTGTAGTCGATGCAACTTTTTCTGATTTACACTGGTTGATCACCCCCAGTTATGAAGATCTATTTCAACGTTATTGCGTTATGATTGCGTATTACCAATAATTACTACCTAAACATAAAATTATCAAGTGTATTTTTGGAAAGCTTACGCATGATCTATATGAGATTAAAATGATGGTGATGATGATGATAATAAGATTAGAATATTGATTGAAAATACGTTTATTTATAGTATTCTATAACTGTATTGCTTACGAATTAAGAAAAAATTTGATTCCGTACTGAAGGGATTTTCAGTAAATCTCAATTTTTGGGGGGAGTATTTATCTTGTAAATGTCATTATAACATATTAGCTTATTTCTCTTTATCAAAATTTATTTTGCGCGTTCTCATAATTTCACTCCATCATCATTGTTTTATTAAATGCAGACATTTCTTTTACAGCAGACCACCATAGGGACACTAGCCACATTATTCAACACTTTGACCACTTTTAAGATTAAACTGACTATCTAACATTACACGTTGATTAAATTTACTTTTCTATAATTGCAGCACATAGCAGTATTTTTTTTATGATTGCAGCACACAGTCTGTAGTATTAACGACCAAATAAAGCTTCCACCTCCACCGCGACGCATGACAGAGCAGCAGACACTTCTCACAGTGCAGAGTCCTGATAGTCTTACCTAGTGAAGGAGCACTGATGGTGTCTGAATATCTCTGTAATGTCTGGAGCAGTGCAACGTGTGCCAAGAAAAAATGAAATCCCCAGCAAATTTCCTTTCAGTACAGGTTCCTAACACAATCCGAGGCATCTTCCCAAAATAATCTATTTTCGGGGGAAGATTTTCACTCTGCATGTTAAACGCAGAGACCAATTTTAATCCTTGGCTTTGCATTTTGTCCTAGATAAACTACTGCTGTTTTTATAGATCTTCTCATTTGGAAACCCTTAAAAAAAAAAAAAAAAAAAGACATCTAAAACCAGAGCGCTGTGAAATAAAAGTATTAAATATTTATGGGTACAAACTTTTGAGGGCCACAGAAGATATTTTAGTTCAGACTTCAGGTGCTCACTGTCTGTTCTTCTGCTCCGAGGCTTTGTCTGCACACAGCTGATTATATGAATTGTGCAGTGGGGATATTCTCTGAAGCTTTTCTTCTGCAAAGGAAAATCTTTGCTTAATCAACAGCACAGAGCAAACCCCCTCCGGGACCACCCTGTGCTTTCAGGCATGCACACTTTTATTTCACCTCCTGGGGCCACGCACCGCGATAATGGACAAAATGATAACACTCGACTGAGCACTTTGATGTCCGTCCTCAGTCTGCGAGCACATTTTGATATTGACTTCTGGTCAGAGGTGTGAACTTTCAGATCAACCCTCCCTCAGAAGCTTGGTCTTTGATTTCGCCCTCCCAGCAGGAAGGAGAGTGAGGTGGCTTCAAAACATCCGTCACACCCTCCAGCCTTCACGCCAAACTGAGCAGGCTGTATTGATGATTACAGACACGTTGGTTCCCATTGGATTCTTCTGTGTAAGTGGGAGGAAGAACATGCATGCATGTGTGAGTAGCATTAAATTAGACTCCACATTGATTGGAAGAAATTGAGCTGAAATAAAATTGTGTTTTCAGCTTTTTTATAATGAGCCCCAAGAGGTTTATTTTGACTTGGAATCAGTCATTTGGCACCACAGAAGAAGCAGGTAAAACACATATTGATTTTTATTCTTTTTCAAAGTGGCTGCGATCAATAGATGTGAAAGGGCTCTAAGGTCTGTTGGGAGGTTGGGAGCTTAGTGCATGTGTCTTACAGAGTACTGAACTCTATTGAGAGAGTATTGGAGTCTAAGACCAAGTGGGAAAAAAAATCATGATTCCAGTGTACTTTGATTGATGTGTGGGAAGTTTTTTGCTGGTTTATTACAACTCAAATGTTATTTTCTTGTTTCGTTTTGCCCAAGAAGCATAAGCATAAACATAAGCTAAAAAAAAAAAACAATAGGCGTGAATCAAACAAAAAGTACAAATTGTCTAAACTCTACTGCAAGTAGAATGAAAATGAACTGCTCCTTGCAAAAATCCATTACAGCATCAACCATCGATCTGCTTGTGCTCACTTTCATTTTACTTTCAATATAAAGTGATTTCACTGCACAACTTTATTGCAGTCGGTAAAACGTCTGGAACCATCATTAAAGTAGTTGAAATAAAAGTGAGGCAGTGACATGTCACAAAAAAAAAAAAAAAAAAACATTTCTACTGGGGTGGCACAATACAGTATATCACACATGTTTTGTCATCCTCATACCGACAACGCTGTTGATGGAAACCTCAGGCATGCATGTGTTCAAAGGGAAAAGAAGAACAAATGCAATTTAATTCATCCAAGGAGAGAAAGAGCACTGACATTATTCTTAGCAAAAACGTACAGTGATTTAACAATAGCTTATTGCTTATTAGGTTGTTGAGGAATTTTCTGCTGCAATTTTAGACAGATAAATACTTGTACATTCATGTATCTTACTCATGTATTCACCCACTGGTCAGGAGTTCACTGGCTATGATTCCATGCAGTCAGTCCATGTTTCTATAATGCTGCCTTCAAGAAATCGCCCCTTCAGGAAAGCAAATTACAACCAAAGCTCTGAGGTTAAAAGTTTACTGTGTATCCACACAACTGAAAATATTTCTTCAACACTGAAAACGATTTTTCCATCACATAGGTGTCACAGGTTAATGAAGCAGGTATGGTAGGAACCTTTCTTTTTCGGGTCAGGTGTTGCACCGGGAAGAAAAACAGTTTAAGGGTCGTTGAAGCGGGTAACTTGTCTGGATGGTTTGGAACAACATTTAATGAGTTTAGTTTAGTGGACACTGGCACAGTTGGAAGGAAATAAATGGGCAAAGTGTTCAAATGGCAAGATTGACTGTTATTCATCAGATATGGTAACCTAAAATCAATTTCCCCACGGTTGCTGACCCATTGAGATGATTGTTGATCAGGTCAACGTGACATGTCACCATTTGACAAATTACACATTAATGGCCAACACAGGTTCAATTCATAAGACAGAAGCTGCATTCTTATCCTCTCCCTCTGGCGTGCAAGTTGTGAAAAATCTCCTCTTCTTAACAGATCAACAGAAGCGCCATTATGTTTGCATCTCGCCAGTTCTGTGCTATTTTTGTTGAATTTTCCACAGAATCAACTTCCTCCTCGGTAACTCGCGATAAAGATAGTTTGACCACGTGGGTCAGCCGTTACCACGTCAACTGTTAGTACAGCTGCCGATCAGAGTCTGACCCACTGCCAGCCCTGAGTGACTCTGCTCCCCATGTTGATCCAACACTTTTACACTAACGTTACACTCACCAGGCTGGCATGAAAACATTGCCTGTCTCTTTGCCTGTCAGTATGTGGCTCTTCAATCAATTAACTGAAATATAGCAAAAAAATAGAAGAAATTGTCAAAAAGAATGTCTCAACTGGGAGTTGAATCCCCGACTTCCTGCATCAGAGTCGAGGAATCTACCACTAAACTATCAGTACACCAATGTTTGTTTGAATCCTGACAAGAATCTTGCAAACGATATGGATTTTTGTTTTATGTCATTTCATGTTTGTGTGAGGAAGAGAGTTTGTAAGTCCACATGTGTACGGTGTGGCTCTTTGTAGTACCACAGTCATTTCCTGCATAACCAGCACAATTTAGTGTCAGTGTTCAATAATACAAGAAATTCACTGTGCCACTTTTTTGGGGTTTTTTTCTTCACCCACAGCAACAGTAACCTCTCTCTTATTCATGTGTTACTGTTGCTATCACAACAGTTTCAGCTTAACTGTCTAATATGGATCAAGGTCAGATGAGAAATTGCTGAAATGCGTTCTGGATAAAGTACATAATCACAAACCCATGTGGAGGTAGGTGGTGAGGGCTGGAACGGCATTGAGGAAAAGCACAGGCTGCAGTGTCTCTTTATCTGCTCTGTGTTCCGAAGGTTGGGTGTGAAATGTGTGGCTGTTCTGGGCTGACTTTCAGCTTTACAGGAAAACTATGTAACCCCTGCTGAGAGGCAAGAGCACTTATTAGCAGGACACATGTCTGTGTGTGTGCATGTGTTTTCCAGAAAGTTTACCTGTGGTGCAGCCGAACGTCTGTCGACTAAGTCTACTACTCCAGATCTTTGCACAAATAAACATCAGGCTAACTGCTTGTGACATAACAAGCCTGCTAATATTACAGATGCATTGAACAGAAGGAACGCCAGCTTGGCATCTATATTGTCTTGTTTTATTTTGTTCGGATCCAAGCAACAACTAAAGGCAGATCTGCTGTTTCGTGGCATTTTCACTCTCTTTTCACCATCTATGACTTCTGTTCTGACGATATCAAGCTGGATTTTTAGCTTTCTAACAATCCACAGTGGCTGGTTTGCAGCATTGTACTTCACTATTGTAATTTCATTATAGTTGCAGATTACTTTGGTATAATGATTTATTAGATATCATTGTATTGTGAAAGTAATTTAATAATTGACTAATTTTGTAAAAGGAAATAAGAGCAGAACAGCTGATATAAATGAACACGCAGACAGAAGATGGGCTCAGTGAGCATGACAGAGAGAGACTGCAGCTCGACTGCTCTTTTCAGCAACAAACCCAATGAAATGTAAAGAACTTTACGTATTACTCATTTTAAGTACTTAGTAACTAACACCTTTACCAGAAAAAAAGTGGTGTTAGAATATTGAGTTAATCATGTTAATCATGGGCTGGTAAAACATTTAGCTATGTTGGATATGTCTTGTGAATATTTGTGAATAAAAGGATATCCACAGTGTTTCTATGAGTGCAAAAAGCAAAGCTGTGTTATAAGAATGCAACAATTTACACAATCAAGATTTTTTTTTTTTCTTCTTACAGAGCCTGACTTATAGGTTCGATTTGTTTTTAGGTCCCCTTGTAAACGAGATCTTGCATCTCAAGGGGCTTTCCTTACAATAAATTCAAAAATTTTAATTTAGTGACAACACTTAAACTGATGCAACCGCAGCAAAAATTTACCGAAACAGCAAAGCTTGAGCCTGGGAGTAAATAAACTGTGTGCTGACATTTAAAGACAAGGGAGACGCTTCAAACTCTCCACAAAAACATTCAGGTCTCTTTAAGATGAATTTCAGTTGTTCAACCGCACACTCATCGAATTCAAGCGTAATGGAAACATCGCTATCCTAATACTTTCCGACAACATTGTGGATTGCAGGAAATACAACCTGGTTGCGAGATCTCAAAATAACTCCATATAATCACAGTTTGATGTTGTTTGACTGTGGTGATGGATGTTGGATTAATCTGCAGCACTGTCTTTGAAGATAAAATGAGAGAGAGAGAAAAAAAACACCTTAGAATTATGTACAAAGTCAATTTCCTTGCCTTTCAGTCTTTTATATCACCGCTTGTTTTGGATGGGAATGCATGCTGCTTAAGACAAAGTGTTGGTGGCATTGTTATTTTCTCATCAGGATCAAGCCTCTTTCCTCTCAACAGCCCCGGGTTTGGAAACGCTCACGCTTATTTTGTGCCTGTGTGACTTCCAAGGCTGCGTGCTGCGGCTCCAGTGAAAGTAATTTTCAAAGGCGCTCTCTACTTAGATGGCAGAGGGAGAGGAGGAATCAGCAGCCTCCATCACTGCCCCTCTTTTTGTTGCAAGGACAACAGATGGGGGAGGGGGGGGGGGGGCTTCAGCTTCACAATAGATGTTTGTCCAAGCTCGTGAAGCAAAAGATGTGTCATCCTTTGAGAACGAGTAAACATGGATATAAATGGAGACTTGTGCCTTCAGTTTATGTTTTTGACACAAGGAATGATGAATCTCTTTCAGCCTTAAATGCAGGGTGTTAGATTTTTAACTAAACCTTGACTATAGTACCACAGAGTGAGCAAAACCCCAGTTCACTACTGATGATGGAGCAATACTACAGAGTAGCCATTGTCCAGGGGGCCGTGAACTCAGCCTACAACACTGGTTCTCTAAATAGGGTCTGGGACTCCCAAGGAGCGCTGACAAAGATCCCAGGATGGGTATGTGGCTTTGCCTGCAATAAAGGTCGCAAAATTGCATTTTCACATGTCGAAGAAAAAAACCCAATGAGAGTTAAATGTGTTGCCAGGTTGATGTGTAAACAACAAGCACATCATTGGATTTTATGAGAAATCTAGAGTACCTGGTACTCACACAAGCACAGTGAGAACATGCACACCCAGAGAGCAATTTCAAAGAAAATCATTAGACACTTTCAAAAATTGAGGGCAGACCGAGAAAACAGCTTTTACTCATTGTGGTTTTTACAACAGCATCGGGTTTCACTGGACTGTTTTATCATTGTGGTGGTCTACAGACTTTATTCAGAGCACTCTGCAGGAGATAAGGTTGTTCCCACTGTTCCGGAAGACTCTTTCAAGGTTTTATGTACTCTTGCATTTAGTTTAAAGTAACTAGAAAAATGTTGAAATTTGTGAGGTGTAAAGTTTTGTAAGAACAAGGCATGTTATACTTGTACTTGCCCAGGCTTGTATCCTGCTTGTAGCTCTTCACTGATTGCATAACAATTTCTACCAAGCTTCTAATCCATCTGATCCCACAGAAATATCCTCATATGTAGACGAAGGAGCTTATAAAACAACAACTGCTGTGAATGTGAATTTGTGCAGCCATGAATATGTGTAATGAGCGTTTCTTTGTTTTTGTGGTCTGAGTGCAAGGCAGGCAGTCGCGCTCGTCTGCACAATACAACAATAGATTTCTGTGAAGCTTTGATCTAATGAGAGAGAAAGAGCGGCGGGTTTGAGCGAGGGACGGGAGGGGGAGAGATTGAACCTGCTACTTCAATGGCTGTCTTCACTTTCGCTTGACCAAAGAGAAATTGGAGTTTTGAGGAGTGAAATATTTATCTTAGAGTAAATCAGTTACTTGTTTCTTGTACTTGCAGCAATAGCTGATTTGGTGGATGATAGTCAGTCTTATGATCACTGTGAATGTGAAGTTGTGTCAGTAGCATAGAATAAATCTAGTTGATCAGAAATCAGGGATAACGATATGTAATTCATGATTAAAGACACAAGCTAAATTTCAAATATCAGCATCTGGATGTACCAGATATTTGAGATAATCTTTGCTTAAATCACCATCCACATTGCAGGGGAAAAGGTTCATACATGGTTACTGCATCCAACAACAAACCAATGCAGACTTCCAACGTGTTTGGAAAACACTACCTTGGTCTATCCATTTTTTGCACCTTTTTATTGCAGTCAGGGTCATGAGGAGCTGCAGCCAACCCTAGAAAACTATGGAAAAAAAAACAGAGTCCACTGAGAGGTTGCCAGTCAAACTATACCAAGTTAACCAGATTCATAAAACATACATGCAGGATGTCGGGTGGAATCAATTGTCCCGCTGATCCACATGCTCCCCCTAGACCTACTTCACCGGCAGACCAGGATGAAAAACATCTAATGAATGTATTTGAAAATTCAGTCAAGTAGAGCTGTCACCTCTGAAGAGACATCAAAAGTAAAAGTCATGTGGTTCAGGCGGCCTTTCCTTTTGTCATCTTTTCTTCAGCATGCAAGAATTTTCTGTTTTGCACAATGCAGGATTTAACTTTCCTTGCACATATCAAAAAAGTGTTCAACACCACAAGATATGCATCAAAACGGTAAATCTATATTTTGTGTAGCTTGCTCAGCTGCTGTGCTTCCTTTGCAGTCCACTTGGTCAAACATTCTGGGGTTTATTATTATTAGTTGACAAAAGAGAATATATGCGAGTCATTTTCAACGTACGTAGTTAGTTGACGCAACTCGTTCAGAAATGATATGGATGCACTGACATCTCATCTACTGCGTATGTTGTTTCGTACAGTGTCGCTTGTCTTCTTCCTAGCGAGAAGGTTTTCCCCATTTGGGATTGTGTTTGGTGGAATTTTTATGTTCTCCCTGTGATTGCATCACTTTTCTCTGGGGACTCTCATTTCCTGCCACAGTCCAGGAACATTTGAAGCTTATTGGTGACTCTAAGACTCTAAATTGCCCATACTTGAGAATGTGAGTGCATTTTATTGTCATCTATGATCGACTCCAGTATAGATGATGGATAGATGTTTTTCTACATGTTTTCTTGAAAAGAAATCCGTCTGACTTACATGATTTTGTAAAAAAAAATAAAAAAAACTGGTATGGTCTATTTCTTCTCTTTATGCGTATGAGAAACTTCATTTACTATGCACACAGTTTATTCAGAGTTTGTATGAAATATTAATAAGAATTCATAGAAGTAGAACAATTCAGCCACAGTGGAGTCATTCCTCCGCTCCGATCATAGCCAGAAGATGTATTCAGTTGAATGTACTCATGTGACATTTAGATAATGACACCGCAACTTGTGCTCTGCAGCAGGAGTAAACAGGAAAACCTATTACCAGGTTCTGGGAGCAGACTTAAAGGTAATATAAACTAGTAATCCTCCATCAGCTGGTGAAAGCTGGAGAGCGGTTGTTTTTTTCTTCGGTCTGTGGGCTAATGTGTTTGTTATCACGTCGAGCAGATGGTCCATCACAGAGGAGAGATCCACTCACACACAAATACAAGCACTCTCTAATGTGCCCAACTGCAAAGCACTCTCACGCATGCATATCATGCATGCACATGCCGACACAAAGCTTGCACACGCTGCAAATCTCCCCTCCTACAAACAGTAAACATTATGGTCAGTAGCAACATTTGTTCATCTCAAACAAAGAAATCTGTCAATTTGGTAGGCATGAATGACTTCGCGGGGATTTGAGAAACTCTGAGAGCAACCGCCGGCGATAGTCTCACAAGAATGTAAAACGTTTATCCGCACACCGTCACACCAGTTAGTAAATGATGGATAAACTCCAGATTTCATACATTAAAAAAAATAAATACCATTTTTGTAACTGGTGCTAGTTAATATTATGATCTGGCATTCTGTCTGCATCATATCATGGTTTAATGAAATGCTCTCTACACATTTTTTAGCTTTAGTGTTTCACTCCAGAGCAGTAGAGGAGTGAAATTCATTCCCCTCATGTCTGTTATTTTCATTGTAAAGGAAAGAAAATATAAGCATTCCCTCAGACTTCAGCAAAGTGTAAAATGTATTTTTGCTGCTGCCATGCAAAAGGTGCATCAGGCTTGCATCACCTTGGCAGTGATAAAAAAGAAAACGTACAAAACATTGCCACTCCTGGATTATAGTTATGCACAATGTTTTGCTAGATTTTTGAATGCAAATAGTAAACCTATCTTTGTCCTATCCTGCAGAAACCCTGAACTGGACATTAAATTTAATTATTTTCAGCTTCATCCTCTGGCTTACATCACTCTGTATCCGTGGGTGTTGCACTTCTGTACCCTCAAGTTTAAAACTGTACAAAACACAATTAATGATACAACCATTCTTAGAATAGAGCCATTAATCTGACATGAACCAGTTAAATTAACTAAACTAGAATGTGGTTAGTCTAGACCTCACACTCTTGAAAAAACCTTGATCCTTTCAAGTTAAGTAAATTTGTATTAAACTTCAACTGCAGTGTACTATTCACACTATAATAAAGGCACAATATCTCTCAGTATCTATAGTTTCCAAGCTGCTTTTCAGTCAAAGCTGACTGAGAACAAGTCTGACTCATGTATTCTCGTTTCTTGCGAGCCGGAGAGGAAGAACAAGCTCAAGCATACCTCACGCTCAATAAGATGTGTGTTTTTAATGAGGAAATCATAATATATTCATCCTGAAATTAGAACATACAACTTTCTTGATTTTTTATCGATGTACTCTCGTATGAGAAAAGAAAAAACTGTTTTTTTCCCCCAAACACATTATGAGTTAATGAGCTCATACACAATACATAACCACATTAAATAGGACAAACACAACTCATCTAAGTGAGCTCGCGTGTGCTTGAAAATACACTTTTCATTAACACACACTCACACAAACACGTTTTTTTTTTTTTCTTGTACACACTGGCAGCATCCTACACAGTCAGGGCTACATAAACAAACACAATACCACCCACACAACAAAGTTATGTAGGACACACACACACAAACACACGCACACACTTCAGCCAAACTCCATCCCACATCCTCACGTTTCACACAAACTCCACTCTCACAGGAAATTCTTCGACATTTGTTCATCTTCCTTTGTCATCGTTGACGCCTTCGTCTTTCATTTCCTCTCCCTCCTCTCCTGTCCTCCTTTTCTTTCTCCATCTCAATCACCGGTTATTGATCTGTCTCCAGGGAGGAGAAATCAGCCTCTCCTCCTTCTATTTTTAGACTACAGGCAGATCTCAGGGAGAGCCGCAACCTGAACGAGAGATGGAGTAGAAGGACAGATGAGGTGGTGTTTAATTTGATGGCGAGGTGATTAAAGAGTTGGATGAAAGGAAAACCTGTGAAAGAAGAAACCTGCTGGGTTCGAGCACATTTGGTCCACTGCGGTGATACGAACCGCCTGCGCTGATATGCAAACACGGTGTCCTTTAACTTAGTTTTGCATTTTAAATGTAATTAAAAATGCTCTTGGAGATTCAGGAGGTGGCAAATTCTCAGATCTAGACACTTAAAGATTTTGCTATATATGCTCATGTGTGAAGGTCAAGCTAAAAATAAGGCGCGCTTTGAAATCTTTGATGTAGGCTGACCTTTTGGAGACAATAGGGTTTCTGCTGCCTCAAAAATACATAAATACGGTATGGTGTGTCCCTCAGTCTCTCTGTTGCACCTTCTGTGTTCGCTAGAAGGACACGTCAATCCTCTAAGTCGGAGCAGCCTGACTCGCAATGTCAAACATGGTTATAATCACAGTCACGGAGATTTTGTAGATACAAGTGACCAGATAGCAGTGATGGATGGCAGAATTAATTACAGGCAGAGACCACTGGAGCAGAGGCAAGTCTGATTACAGTGTTGTAATATAACACAATACTGCGACACTGATACTTTTGCGGTTATTTACCATTATAAAGCGCTGATAAAGTTTCAGTGGACTTGTCACTCATCAATCTGATCTTACTCTTGAACACAGCTGATGAGCTGCAGCGTGCATGCGAGAGAGAGAGAGAGAGAGAGAGAGAGAGAGAGAGAGAGAGAGAGAGAGAGAGAGAGAGAGAGAGAGAGAGAGAGAGAGAGAGAGAGAGAGAGAGAGAGAGAGAGAGAGAGAGAGAGAGAGAGAGAGAGAGAGAGAGAGAGAGAGAGAGAGAGAGAGATTAATGAGGTAAACTAACTAACCAATAAATTTACTTTAGCATTAATCAAAGCTGTTGTTACTATTTCACTAAACACGTGTGTATTGTAGTTACAGTGTCTCACTAGTGAACGACCATTAAAATGTTGATCAGGTTAACACTTTGGGAAGAAAACTGCAGCAACCAGGTTCTGATCCTATGTGCCGTTTCCAATTCATAGTAACTGCGACAGAAACGGTACGTACTGTATAATTCCTCACTGGCGTCTCTCCACTCTGACAAATCCGAATAAATCGAATCACACGCTCATTTTTGCTCTTGATATCTGTCAAGTTCAGCCTCAGTTTGTGCAGGTTCCCCATTTGAAAGGGACCAGAACCATCTACCCAGAGTTCAGCTGGATCCCACTCAGTGATCACGGAGCCTTTCCTTTCTTTTCTCCATTTATTCGTTGAGCACAAGTAGGTCACGTAGTCATAGGCGTAGGGTAGAAAGCCTTTTAACAAAGAAATCATGTCACTAACTGTACATGTATCAACACATTTGCAACTTGTTTTCACAATTAAATGTGTTTTCTTTAGCAATCCAAACTTGTATGCAAATATACTGCCAATTACTGTAAATATATTCCATCAGCACAATAGGAATTGAATTAAGTTGAAATTAAGTTACTATTTTATTCCAACATAAATGCATGATCGTGCTGTCATTAAATGGTATTTTAAACAACACGAATTCTACTTTTAATAGATGAAATTATTAAATCTTCAACTTCAAATCATAGTGCACGAATGACCATATTTTCCGTATAGGAGCGATTTTATATACAATTTTAAATGCAACTAAATGAAGTAAAAATTACCAATTAACCACCAAATCATAATCAGCAAGCTCAGAGCACACATCACAGATGATCACCAAAAAGCCTCCCAGCAGAGAGTCTTCGTTTTCTGCCTTACCGGCTGCCTTCCTGGTTCTTTGTAGATGTTTTCTGGGCTCACTGCACATGCTCACAACAGAGCAGAGGACTGGCTTGTTTGCTTAAAGTTGCTGGCTGCTCAGACACCTGATGCTTGATTCTGCCCACTTGCTCAGCTGCTGTGTGTGTCTCTCTGCGAGCTCCTCGTCTGCCGCATCAGTGGTGTAATTGTACGATGAGGCAGTTTTGACTTGACAATATCTGCAGAAAAGCTTAATTTAAATTACAGCAAAAATGAGCTCAGTTTGACATTGTGAACTCTGTTGACTGGTATGTAAATCATTAAAAATTAGAGTGTTCAGAGTCGCTTCCTTCTGTCATCAGCTCAGCATGTGCTGTAATGGCGCTACCTGGTGTTGACAATATGTGAAACATATCCAGTATTGAAAAAAGGAACATTTTGCAATTATAGCATACTGGGACCAACAAGTATATCGATAGCTTTGAGTCCGTCTAAACGAGCAGTAATTTATGGAGGAACTACTGCACTGCCATGTGTTTTTAAGCTGCAGGGATTCACACATCCATGCAGATGCTCGCCTGAGACCATGAATGATTCCCCTCCAGGGTCAGCTTTATCCTGATTGTTCTGTCAATGTTACTCAGGTGGGCAGTCCTTTATCTTCTGGGTCAATACAACACTTCCTTGATGTATATCAGCTTTAACTGGTTATAAACAACAATGTAAAAGTGTGAAACTGCGTCATAACACTAAGAATGGGAAAGATTGCTTCTATTTTAGAGTTGAGGTAAATATCAAACTCTCTTCAGGAGGCATTTCTGTTGAATTTAGAGAAGTGATGAGTCACTCAACGTGGGTTTTCTCTGAAAATGTTCCCTGGCTCTCTGAATATGGACTTTTTTGGAATCGTGTTTAAACTATTTGCCTCATTAGTCATTTAAACAGGTAAATGTATTGCTTCAGCTTAGAGACTTCCCTCACTGTTTTCACTCCTAATTTTAGCATCGCCGCTCTCCTGCTTGTTTTTTAATACGAATTATTTCACCTTGTGCTGCAACTGCAGTTTGAATTTTATCAGCTGTTCCAAAGTTTCTATCCACAGTCTCTACGGCTAAAATGTTCTCTTTCTCCCTGAAGAAATTGCTGCCTCCACACCAGAATTCTCCTAAATGTTCCCAATATTGCTGCAATACCCCTCCCTCTTTGGGCTCTGTTTGTTCTAAGGTATTGGGGGCTGGATAATAAAGGTATTAGGCATCCTGTTTTCATGTTGTTGTACCAGATTCTCTTTGGAGAGTTTGATTATCTCTGCAAATTGTTGGCATAACTCTTGCCAAATCTTAGGAGATGTTGTTACCTGGAGGCAGAAAGCATCTGGAAACACTCTCTGGAACACGGATGGCGGAGGGATTTTATTTACTCCGAGAGGAGAGTAAACACACGTCAATGAGCAAGGACAGGCTGTGTAAAAGGAGACTGCAGTGCAGGTCCAGGACTTACTGGAGGAACGAGTCCCAGGCAGCTTGGCCTGCTGGCAATTTCCCAGAACAGAGATTTTTGAAATTTATTAGCAAGAGTTTGTAATTAATATTAAAATCCATGACAGTAGTGAAATCCCATTACCAGTTTAAGTTAAACAGTGTAGACTGATTAATGATTGCCTCCAATCTCAATGCTCCCACTTCATCATAATTAGTGCTGATGATAACGCTCGATTTTCTATAATTTGCTGAAGGGTCAATGAGAGGTAAGTAGTACTGTTGTGGGCTGACATAACAAATGTATCTGTTTCGTGATACGAGCCCACACATTTCATTTGGGTAATTAACTTGTGAAGGATCCTGCAAAGCTATTCAGTGAAAAGTTTCAGGAGGAAACACAACACAGTTATAATTTGGATCACTGAGTCATTCATATAAAGGAGAAATATTTGAACAAATTGAATAATTTGTATTATTTAATTTAAATGATAACTCGACACCACTTTACTGCAGAATACATAAAAATGTGCCACTAATGATTGAAAAAAAACCAAGATGTTTAGATGATGCCCTGGGGACTGGGGGGGCATATTTATTGTGTTTTTGTCACATTTTGTGTTCAGTCGTAGCCATGTGGCCACTTAAAAAAATATCAGGCAGCAGCGTGGCCATAAATAAACAATGCAGGTGGGCTGAGACTAAACTGGAGGGGCCCACCTCCCTGAGTCAATATAATAATTTTACTTAACGGTGTCTGTGACTTAGATGGAGGAGCACAGCATGTTTTAATTGCATTGGGTGGGTTGTTTGATCTCAGGCTTCTCCTCTCATCATGTCAAAGCATTCTAAAGCCAGGCACTGAACTCAGAGTTGCTTCGGATGAAAAGTGAATACTTTTGCGTGGATGTTTTGTTGTAGTTGGTCAACATGTGAGTGAACAGAACATGATCTGAAGACATGAAAAACATATCACACACATGTTTTCCAAATTTTAATTTAAGCGCCGCAAACACTGCTGATGATGCCAATTTTTATTTGCGTTTACATCCATTTGTTTTGAAGAACTTGTGACATTATGTTTGAGAATCATGTGGCAGAATTTTCTGTAATCTCATTAAAAACAAAATAAAAATGTGCAGTTCAAACTGTGTTGCTCAGTATGTGGCAACATTTCCATAAACTTATTATGAGCTGTGACACCAGACTTTCATTTTCATAAATACTTTGGTTAATTGTATTTTGGATCACCTTGAATATCAATATACAGCATGTAACTGTTTGGGATGTGTGCTAGAGTTTGCAGAATGTCAAAATGGCAAAAAGCAGATTTGGGGACTAACAGCAGGTAAAACTTCAGAACCTATTTCATTATCGTAAATGACTTAAATATTTCCCGTTTAAATACTCTTAACTTTACAGAGGGATTGTCCTTGTCTTGACAATAAAATAAAACAGTCAAGTCAGCCAAGACTATCTGGCTGCGAGCACACAGAATAAATATTTTTCCTTCACTGCCAGCCGCCGATGATTAAGGACGATGAAGTGGGCGGGTGTAGGAGTATGTATGAGTTTTGTCCCTGCTTTGAACCATCTGATTATGACAGGGTCAAAAATTGGAAACTTTGCTCAAAAGAAAAGCACTGAAATTTTCTTTTTAATCCCGTATTGTTTGGCTGCATTTCAGTGAAATTTCAAAGATGGCTCAGTTTGTATGTTCCTCATGTTGCCCTGGTGGCAGCTGCTCACAGCACCATTTGTTTCTCAGTAAATCTTTAAAAACGAAGTTTCATTCGGATTCCTTTGCTTTAACATTTCCAAAAAATAGGCCAAGACACATTCATTCATTTTCTTCCTTCATTTTATTCCCTTCGCGGGGGTGACAGTCTGAGCACGGTCACCCAGATCGCATCGCACCATTTAAGAACCTTCCTGCAGGTGGTGAGCCCATGGGAAGGTGGCGCCCGGCGAGGGACACGAACCCACTACCCTGAGATTGTGAGTCTCATGCTCTACCAACTGAGCTAGGCGGGGGACAGGCCAAGACACATATAAGTTAATTTGACGTGTAATGGAATCTGTTTAATTTTGTGTTTCATTTGCTTGTTAATTATTTCTGCTGCAGTAGCCAAATGACTGCATGGTGGTGTGGTGGTTAAAACTACTGCACTGCAAGAGGATCCCAGCTTGAATCTGGGAATGAAGCCTTTCCATGTGGAGTTTTCATGTTCCTCCTGTGTGGCGTTTATTTTGGGGATGGTACTCCGGCTTTCTTTCTACAGTCCTTAACCTGTAGGCGTTATGTTAATTAATGACTCCATAAATAAGAGTGATTGTGTGTCTCTCTATGAAGAACAGGAAACCTGCGCATTGTCAAGACTGCCTATTACTCATTCATGAGCCCGACTTGGATAAAGTTGGTATAGAAGATTCATGAATGGATGAATTATCAGCATATATTCCTCTCAAGGGCTGGATGGATGGATGGATGGATGGATGGATGGATGGATGGATGGATGGATGGATGGATGGATGCCAGGGTGAATTTGGTCGATGAATTTTAACTTTAAAATTGTGCAGATCACAAGTGAAGTGGCTAATTAGTGAAATTCTAATGAATGCAAACTTCAGCCTCCCAAAACAAAAAAACAACTTGTACTTCTAAAACTTGCACAGACTAATTTTGCTCCATTTGGTTCTGTTCTGCATTTTTGCGCTGGTCCTCTCTTTGCTTCACTCCCATGGGTGCTCATTACGGAAGAGCTTTGTTTGATCTATTCTTTCATTGCAGTTTGAACCTGAAGCATCACACTCTGCAGAATACAGACTATCAACATAACTCGTTAAAACCGCTGCCATTACACAGGCAAATAAACACAATTTCTTACTGCTAAGCTGCCATTATATGAGCAATCTTCATTGCAGCATTATTTGTTTTGTTTTGTTAAGGCGGTGGTTAAAAAGTGTGTGGTATGATTCATAAAAAGGAAATTTTCTGCAGCGAGCTGGTACTGCAGCATTTTTCACTGTGGCAGGATGGATTTCTCCCCTTGCTGCAGTGGGACGAGTAATCAGACAAAAACGATCAGTTGTGCCTCACTGCCTTAAGTACAATTAACTGCTGTAATTAGTTTCCATTTAAAGAGGTCGATTTAGCACAAACATACAAGGAGAACATTAAGTTTTCATGGTAAATAACTCCAAGGCTTCAACTGTGATGCATTGCAAGGGGGGGGGGGATGGGGTGTGCACTGCACAAGAAGGCCAAAAGTATTGCATAGTCTGACACTTCACTCAGTCTTGATATGGTAAGCAATATTTAAATAACAGTAGACTTGGAATAAATGTCATCCTTGCTGCTTAAATACTTATGGCATGGATTTAATCTGTAAAAATGTCCTTAAAGCAATTTTATTGTGTTGTTTCACCAGTGGTAAATTGATGTGACTTTGTTATTTTATGTATATTTGTGGTTGTTTTGTGACTAGTAGTTCAGGGTCTTTGTGGTTATTGTGGGACACTTTATGACTAGCCTGTGTGTCTTCAAGGTTAGTTTTATGTCTCTCTGAGTCCCCGTTGTTATTATGACCGGCTTGTATCTTGTCTCTTTATGCAAATGGAGGCAAATCCAAGCAAAAACCTTGTATTGTGAATACAATAATTTGAAAGTGTGTCAAAAGGTATACATCACAGTACATTTAAAAGATTTGGGTAAAGTCAGTGCTATTTCAAATGTATGTGGCTCTCACAAGACGTTTTCTATTGTTATGCTTTCAATGAGTCTCCCACAGATTTGACTTTAACATTGAATATTTTTAATAAATACAGAATTTTTCTATACTGTATAATCATTTGTGCCGAGATGAAGAAGCCATCAGGTGTTAATCTCATCTTGTAAGCAGGATAAACAGTCAGTGAATGCTCAAATTTGATGAGTTAAAAGTAAGAAAAGTACAAGGATTCAAACACATTTGACCTGGGGGAAATTTGTAATGGCTCAACAACTGGTTCATAGCATCTCTCCTGTGCGTTGTTCCCCTGCAGTGGTCCGCATCTATCAAACGTGGTCTAATAAGACAAAGCATTGAGTCTTATGATCGGCTCGGATTGCAGTAGAAGTTAATGCTGGTTCAGAAAGAAATTATTTGTTGTGTATAGAGCTGGAGCCAGTCAGGCTGGTCATGTTCACTCCATCAAAAACACCAACAAATGGTACAGAAGTGTCTGGGCCAAAAATGTGTTCTGGTGGGTTGTTTGTTTTTTGGTGTTGTTGTTTTTTACATCCTGTGGATTAACTGGTAACAAGTGAGCTGGCAGAGCCAATGAGATGTTTGTATGGAATCCTTGGGTCCTGCCATCCATATAGACACTACTTTGACATGTACCACCGAACTGAGACCTTAAGAGTCTTTAATGGAAATGATATTTCCTGATGGAGGTCGACCCTTTAATTGAATAATGCATCATGCATCAAGGCTAAAATGGTTCAGGAATAGTTTGAGAAACAAACCAACCGTGTACACTTGACTTCAAAATCTAGCAGATCTCAATTCAATCGAACATCTGTGGGATGCCTGATCCTTGGAGGCCACTTCCAGGACTTTGAGATTCTGCCGCTAACATCTTGGATCCAGTGACCACAGCAGCGGAGTCCACCATTTAACGGGGCCGTTTGGAAGAAAATGGGGGGGGGACATAAACTTTATTGGGCAGGTGGTCATAATGCTATGGTCGATCATTTTATATTTCCTATTTAGCAGCACTGAGTCCTGAGATCAAAATTACAGCTGTGCAGGTTTGGAACTAATAAAGACGTGCCTGTACTGCACTTTGCACAGTGTTAAGAGAGGGCTCATCGTCTTGTTTTGTTGTTGCGCACATTATTAAGCATTTCCATCTTCATTAGCTGTCATGTATATTTCATTAACGACACAACACGCTAATGAAGGCTGATAAACAGATGAGAATAGGGCAGCACCACCTGAACATGGAGGTCGCTCCTCGGGGCCTCCGCTCTGTGCAAGATAAGCCGGGCTCCTTTTGTTTTGACGGTGCGGTGAGAGCGCTGACAGCTCCACCTGCTTGTGTTCGCTTCCTGTTGGTTCATTAAAGGAGGACAATGAGAGAATAGGAGCTTGTCTCTGCTAATAAAAGACACATTATTGCAGCCTCTACTGAGACCTATCTGCCTGAATGACTCAAACACAGCTCAGGGATTGAGAGCATGTGAGGGTTTTATTTTCAGGCACATTTATTGGAGCCCATTTTGTGCTTTTGTCAGGCACAAACGTAATGCCGTCTCTATTACGCAAAGGTTATGTGTGATGTTGTCTGACTATATATGTGGGTGTAATTCTTTCACTTCTAAAACTGCCCTGGTGAACTTGTGTCTTTGTCCATTTTGACATTTCTTTATGAGGCTAATTCATGTTGTGCAACAATTCAACACGACCCACAGTACTTCCTGAGTCCTGACTCAGTGTGTTTACAGAACAATATGCGGCATACTCCAAGGTATTTCTTGCTCATCCCCCGTGAAGATGAGGACGATGATGTATATTCTGATGCTTTGTGCCTTTAATTTGACTGATTTTGTTCAGGATTAGAGAATCATCAAGAGTTTCAATAAAGTCATCAAATACTATGTAAGCATTCACTACTGGCGTTGATGAAGTTAATGAAGAGTTAGCAGTCGGCAGTTATGTTTTCAATAAGTAGTCAGTAGTTTACTCTTCATGAACAAATCAATTTGATATTTGAACTACTAAAATGCTGCCGACAGCAGCACAGAGCTCTTGTAAAGACAAGCGAAGGTTTATTTACGGCTGCTCGCGTATCACATCTACCATGGATAAATACTTTGAATCTGTGTGCACAGCCTTTGAAACTTGCATTACTAATTTGGGGCAGGTAACATTAGAAGCATTACGTTTCCACATTAATTTAAATTACATTATTACCAATACTGGTCATGAATTCAGTCATTTTATATATGACTCTTTCTCAATGCAGCAGCACGCAAACAACTCCGGTTAAATGTGCTCCAGGTCTAAAGGTTTTACGGAGATGAAATTCAAACTTTTAGTTTCACACAGAAAATGAACCCCATGTTCCTGGATTTCAGTAAAATGTGTGATGAAGCCACCCACCCTTAACTCCCACCAGTCGTTCTACACTTTTATTATAGAAGAAGCAAACCATTTAAAACTTTGGTCATCACTTCTTGATAGCTTCTGTCATTTTTTCTAAGACTATAGGTTCATTATTTGATTTTAAATTGGAATGAAATCTCAGATACTTTCTTTGTCCTTAAACTGTTAAACATTAAAGCAAGAATGAAAGATACAAAATCAAGCAAGCCAAGTAAATGAACACATAAATATTATATATGAATACTATGTATGATGTAAAGCCACAGTGACGTTAAAATGTTGGTCTTTCTGTGCTTTATAGTTTTACTCTCTTTGTCATAATTTTGCATATTTTTTTTATAATTGTTTTCTATTTGTTGTTATCTAATTGACTTTCCCACATAAAATTCTAAACGTTGCTTTGCGATTGGAGAGGATGTTGCTCGGGCTGTATTGAATACCCTTGTCAGGTTTTTCAGTCAGAACGAGAGAGCACATTTCGGTTAGGATAAAAGGTAATTCTTGTGGTCACGTCTGTTTCTCGATATCATTTTTTTAAAATCTGGTATCGTTTGGTCATTATGCAGCTGTCGTTCTTTTATGATTGTGTTATATCCTGAATAATTAGTGTTTGCTATCTTTTTATGGTTGTTTTATGTCTTTTCTTCCTGTAATACTTCCCAAACAGAATTCTGAACTCTCAGGTGGGACAGATGTACCCCGGGGTAAAGGGGTACACCCAGCAAGGCAAGATTCAGTCTGGAGATAAGGAGCTGAAAACTAGCAGGAAACACTGGGAAAACAACAATTATCACTGATCTGTCATGAGAGGGCACAACCAGTGGTGCATGAAATTATGTGATGGGATGCTGAAAAACAATAATGATGATTATTACTAATGTTACAATCGGTGAGCAACAAAATGAATAAACACAGTCCCCAGGCAGCAACAAGGATTTGGAGCTTCTTCTGTGTTAAATCAAGCTGAATAAGATAGTGAAATGTAATAAATTTTCTTCAGGTGCGCTGCGAGGGGGGGAAAGACCGAGATCAAGAGCATGTAGCCGGAACTGAAAGTCACAGGCTGAGATGCAAATTTACTTTTCCCGCCAACTTGTCACTAAATAATTAACATTAAATCAAAGAATTGTGGAATTTTATTCCTCCATGATTCGATTCACTGAAAACTCATTGACACGTTTCGAACTTGTAATGCACTTTTTTTTATACTATGTTGGGTTGAGATGCTCCAACAGAATTTTGTTGTATTTATGACAATAACAATAAAGCGTTTGAATCGTGAATCTTTAAGCCCCCAGTCAGTTAGTGAATGATCTTTCAAGACTTTATTACAACCCTGTGTTCACATCCTATCCCTTAGTACTTTGGTTTACCAACCTTTTTTTTCCCCAGGAGCCTCTGAAACCGCCACTGAGAGGCTGCAAACCCTCTATAAGATCACTCATTTGTATAAACATTAGAAGCGAGCCGGAAGGTTTGCCAACACATCCATTCTCACTAACTTTCAAAAGCAAGAGCCTTTACAGTTTTCAGTGGTTTAAAAACAAAAACAAAAGCTTTATCATTTGTTTTGTTTCCTTTGATATTCGAATATCCAATTATGGTGTGATCTGGCCCCCAATGGAGTCCTGGACCTTGGAATGGGAACCACTACACGACTATGAACTGCCACCCAACAATACAATGTGTTACTTGCAGACAAACATAATCTGTAATCTGAATCACTTGATATATTGTGTGTATGTGTTAATGTGCACAGTGTTAATGCCACTAGTTTCATGTGTTTTAAATACTTTCTCTTCTAAATCCATCCCTCAGGGGAACATTGATGAAAGGCAGATATGCTTTGCCAAAGCAGAAGGATTAAACAAAACACTCCTCTTGTTATTGTAAAAAGATAATATTGATAAAAACAATTATGGAACTGTTTATCTATTTCATCATTTAAAAAGTGACTACTAATGTGAAATGTAAAAATGTATTATGAAATTACCAAATATCATAATTCGACTGACGAAGCGTCACAAATGTGCTGAGACGTTTCTCATTTCTCTCCTTTTCCGTCTCGTCTACAGATACGATGCTGCTCCCGGTGAATGTGCTGATCGGCCTGCTGTGCCTGAGTCATGCGAGCGGCGTGTTGGGTTTCGCCCGTCTGCAGGACGACGTGGAGCTGCGCTCGGCTTTCTCAGTCGCTCGCACAAGCAGCATGGAGGGCGGGCCGAAGATGACCGTGACCTTTGACAGCGTTTACGTAAACATCGGCGGGGATTTCGATGCCAAGTCTGGCTTGTTCCGCTGCCGCATCCCCGGGGCCTACTACTTCTCCTTCACAGTGGGAAAGTTCCCACATAAGGACCTGTCCGTGATGCTGATGAAAAACAGGAATGAGGTGCAGGCCATCGTGTACGAGGAAAACGCTGGAGAGGAGAGGAAGGTAGGTTTTAGACATCTGACAAAATATCAAACATTTCCAGGAGTTTTGGTTGTGCAGTTCATGAAGGTTCATATCTGGGTTGCTACACAGGTTAATGCATTGCCTTTCTGTCATCTGGGTCTTGGAAAACCTGCTGCCCTACATACTTTAGATGCACAGTTGTTTTAATGAATGTGCTTTTATTAGGCCTCTGCAGAGCTTAATGACCATATTCATGCAGGCCAGTGAGTCCCTTGAAACATAGCTGGAGACCACTGCAATTACCATTGATGTGTAAATCCTTTGATGAAAATGGCCCACGACTAAAGCCCAAAAATGGTTTCTCAAAACCAGTACAAGATATTTAAAACCATTACACATTTCATAATTACTTTTGGAAATACTAGAGTATTTGACTTCCTTAATTAGTTACTGAAAATGAAAGTGAGTAGTTACGTACATGGGAAAGTAAGTCAGGAAACTCTTTGAATTGTCTCACTCAAAATAGAGTCTCTCTCATGTCTACAAAGCTATTTTACTGTCAGGTTGCTGTGACACATGAGCCGGTATGACCAGCACACAGTATGGTGCTAATGCTGTTTATGCCAGCTTATATTGTGAGTTGATGTCGGTATACTGGTTTAGATGAGGACTGAAATGTTTATTTTTCGATGTATAAATCAGTATAATCAAGCCGAGACCAGCATAAACTGGCATAAACCAAACAATGACCATGTTTATATTGAGCAACATAGAACAGAGTAAATCAATATAGACCTGTATAGATTAGCAGAGACTGGTAAAGACCTGGAGAGAAAAGCAACACCAGCACAAACCAATACAGACCAGAGTAAGGCATCATGGATCAGCATAAAGGACTTCCTTGTAAATAAGATTTATTTATTGCCACTGAGACTTCCTGGTTTAATGAAGGTGAATACTAAACAAGCATAGACCAAAAAATACCAGTGTAGACCAGAAATAAAACCATATCGGTGCGTGTTGTGTATTTTTTTTTTTCCAACAGGAAACGCGTTGTTTATGTCGTTAGTTAACACAGTCAAACAAAACTGAGCTTTTCATCCACCTCTTGGCAAGAAAGCAGATAAGCATATTTACCAAAATGTGGATATTTACCTTCAAGCTGTCGGATTTCAGACAGGCCTGTCATCCTCTGATGTGTCTAAATTCTCTTTTAGGAGGCATTCCTCTCTAAGGAAATGTTTACAGGAGTCTTTTATCATGTCAGAGATTACAGTGGTTGTTACTGAGGGTGTGCTTGTGGAGAGGTGGAGAATGGAAGCAGAACAGAGGGGATTATTCTCCTTAATGCAGAGCTGTGTCAGGTAGATGATTGGATTATGTGTTTGGCGTCTGTGCCTCGATGTAAGAGAGGCCTAGACATGAATCCGTCACCGGAACAAATTAAGTCTACCTTGTTCTTCAGGTGCAGAGTCAGAGCGTCATGCTGCAGCTCGAGTTTGGCGACACCGTCTGGCTCCGCCTTCATGGCGACCCTCGCTACGCACTCTACAGCAACACTGGGCACTACACCACCTTCAACGGCTACCTCGTCTACCCTGACATCTACGACTACCAGACACACCACCACCATCACGACCACCCTGACTACAACTCACAGCAGCCCCTGCAGGACAGTGATCCCAACGTGAACAGCAAGCAGGCCACAGAACCCGTCAAGTTTGGAGCGAGAGACACAGTGGAGGACAAGGAGCCGCCACACAAAGAGGAAGAGGAGGAGGACGAAGAGGGCGAGGACGAGGATGACCAGAGGTCTGCCTTTTCAGTGGGACGCACGCAGAGCATTGTGGGAGTAGACCAGGTGGGCCTGCCGCAGCACCAGCCCGTCAGCTTCGACACGGCGTTCGTCAACATCGGAGAGGACTTCAATGTGACGGAGGGCGTGTTCACCTGTCGCGTCTCGGGCGCCTACTACTTCTCCTTCAACGTGGGCAAGATGCCCCAAAAGACGCTGTCCGTCAAGCTGATGAAGAACCGCCTGGAGGTGCAGGCGATGATCTACGACGACAGCCAGGGCGAGAAGGCCCTGCAGAGTCAGAGCGTGATGCTGTCGCTCAAACAGGGTGACACGGTCTGGCTTTACTCCCACCAGAGGGACGGATTTGGTGCCTACAGCAACCACGCCAAGTACATCACCTTCACTGGCTTTCTGGTTTACCCTGATTTCCCTCCCTCCACCTCCGCCACCTCCAGCAGCAGCAGTGCCATCAGCCAGTCATATGCAGAAAAGAAGCCCTAGCTGCAGCACATGAGTGAGAGACTGAACATTGTGGGAGGAATTCATGCAAAATGGGAAAATCAAAGTGTTTGCAGAATGCATTGGTCAGCCTTCAGTTATTGCTTTGGGGCAGTTTTTCCACTTATTATGAACTCCTTCAACAAGTCACAAAGACTTTTGGACTGAGTGCAGAGCTTATAAAGAAAATCTCTTCAATTTTCAGCTAATGGCTTCCCAGGATTTCACTTAATCCCACTCAAATGTGAATATTTTGCTTTGTAATGAAACCTCAGTCATTTATTGCTCAAAGAAGGCACTCATTACTGGACCTCCATCTGCTCTGCAGCTCAAAATTGGGACCTTCCCATTTCCCAGTTACTCATAAACACACCATTTATCTGGGGGAAATTTTGCAAAAATTACCTTCTGGGTCATTCCTACTTTCAGGTGAACACACTCAACTCAAAGGTGACAACTTCCTCAGTTTCCATGAATGCAGCGTCAGTCTCATTCAGCTGCATTCACTTTGAGTTATTTATGCAAATCTTTGGGTTTTATTTGAGCTTCAGAGTCGCCCAGTGGGTGTCCCACCTGACCTAAAAAGTGAGGCAGAAAGTATCTGAAGTTTCATTTTGAGTGAAATATTCCATTAAGTGCATTCTGTTATCATCGTCAAAGACTTGGGGTTTCTGCTTGTAAGTGAAAAGTCACTTTATTTTTAATTCTTTTTTATGTCTTTAGAGGCATGTGAAATGATATGAACTTTGTGTTTTGTGTCAAAATGAGTCTCTCTTTTTGTCTTTCGCGAGTTTGGTGTTTCCCGTCCCGATTTTGGCCGCAGCAGGACCAGAAGGACGACGGGACGAAGCTGACGTGTTTTGGGAAAATGTGCAGACTCCATATCCACCCGACTGTTGACCACATGCCACCGCTGGGCCTGCGGGGATCTGGACCATAATTTGAATTCTAATTCTAGCAGCGTTTAATTCATGTCTTCATATGGCGGCCACTGTGGGGAAAATTGAACTGCCTCTCCCGGGCTGCTCTAATATGCATGTCTGTTTAATTTCACGCCACAGGGAAAAAGATGATGCTGTTCTCATTGTGATGAACCCTGACTTTATGAAATCACCTTCTCTGCTGGAGACGCGCTGTGTGAAATGACACTTCACTGTCACCAGACGCTTGCATTTATTTTCATTACAGTTAACTACATGAGAATTTATGAGACGCAAATGTTCTAAACACACCAGTGTCCTTCCAAAAGGTTCCATTAGTGACTCGTTCCCTCACTGAGAAGCAGATGTCATTAAAAGTTAACGCAGCACGAGAGTCCACGATTTTAATTTTTATAAGTGTACCATGTTGATTTTTAAGAGTTCCCCTGATTTGTGCCACCAGTGTTCTAAGCGGAGTTCTCAAAACTGGGAAAAGATTGCATTTATTTAATCTTTTTCTCTCAGTTAATAATGATCTCAATAACTATGGAAAGGTTGGTTTTGGCAGTAACCCTATAAAAAGCTATAATTCTTATCATATTCTGTCAGATTCACGGATATGATTCAGTGTCGTAAGACTCAGTAGAAGGTTTCGATTACAGTTGGACATTACCTCCTTGAAATGGTTGTGATGTAATCCTATTGAAAACAAAAAAGTCCGGCCGGGTCAGTCTAATGAATAATCATTCATTTCAAATGATTAGTTACTGGGAGGAAGATGCTCTATATTCTAGAAGACAGCATTTCTTGAAAGAAAGGAATTTATGAACTGATGACAAGGAGAAAAAGCAGCAACACAACATCTGAGTTAAAATACCAACATGCAGACAACTACTGGGAATACAGGCTAAATGTAATGTTATTTATGTCGGTGCAGTTTTCAGGTTTCTGTCAGGAGAATAATTAGACATCTGTCCTTCATTAAAAAGGGGTTTATTGAAATGGTAACCATCAACACAGCAGGTTCGACTAGAGTTAACAGTGACTGGTTTAAAGAGACAGCAGCTCTACATTTTCATACACAAAACTAATTATTACCCTGTAACTGTAACTCTGTTACTAATTTCATCAATGTAATTATTTATCTAACATGTAAAAGTCATGTGCAGCAACCAATAATGTCATAATTCTGAGAAACGTAATCCTTTTTGTTATTTTGATTGTAATAAAGTCAATAATGTAATAGCTTGCCAATTCTATCATAAAATGACAAAATCATTTTTCACAACTATAATTAAGATTACACTTATTACTATTTTTGATAAGAAGACTGCATGAAACCTGGGGAAAAAAAGGTTTCATTTACAAGAAATGCAGTTCTGTTCATTTACTATCAAAATATTTGCGGCAGTTTTTACATTTTGAAAGCATTTTCTTCGTGCCACTCCGTAATGTAATAACTTATTAGTTTATTGCCTAAATTTAATCACAACAATGGGTCAATTATCCTCCTGCACTATTAGCAAGTTTTATGTAGCAAGTAGTATTCGCATTTATTTGCAGGTATTAAAATTCATTCTTACATGGTGACGTATCATAATGTGTTATTTCCAAAACGGCTCTGCTCAGTGTTGCTCTATGCACAAAGTACACAGTCCCAACATAGCAGATTCATTTCTAGAAATGTTATGCACATGTGGCTGATTAAAAAAAAACAAAGAAGAAAACAAATACAATAATCATTATAGCAGTCATTGTAGGTTGTAGGAAGAAAAATGAAATTTTCATGTAAAACCAAAATTTGTGTATAATATACAGCCACGTCTGCCCCAGTTGTGAGTGTAATAAAGAATAGCACCATTTACAAATCATGCACCCAAAGCTGCACCGAAAGAAAAGTGGCTTTAATGCATATGGCTCCTCGAGTCATTTCAACGGTTCCAACTTTTATGAAGGGCTACTTTATACAGACTTCCTGAATAATTATTGTTTTCAGGTCATATATAGATAAACCATTTCTTTTTCATAACTTCTGCATTCAATATTGTTTTCGTATTTGCTTAAAAGCAAATGTTCATCGAAAAAAAAGAGAAAAGCAAGACAATTTCAGGCGTTCTCAATACTTTCCGATCCCCGTGGACACTGTGTTGGCTACCAAGGGTATTCGTGATGGAAATAAAACCTTCAAAGGTCAAATTAAATGTCAGAGATAAAAATGAAAATGTGATCATGTTGCACAGTCAGAGAGGTGAGAAGTCATACCAGTTTGTGCTTCGGTGTGGCTCTTCTTGGCACAGGGTAAATGCACCCCTTTGCACCTTGTCTGGAAACTAATAAGCGTCAGTGAGAGTCTGGCTTCAGGCCGCTCTCCACCACAGTTTCACTAATCGTCAATTTCCTGTCCTCTACAGCTGCACCGACTTCTAAGAAAGTGAAATTTCAAACAATGAAATGCTTTTTTTTTTTTTTTTTGCCCCTCAAAGTATGAAATTATGCTGCGAGTCTGCCTCATTTCAGATAATAATGTGTTCTGTCACAGTCTGGGCCTCGGCGGTTTCGGTGCTCGGAGTAGTTCACCTATGGTTGCCTCACTTTTACTGTGAGACAAATCTGATGCACTTCATTTAAAAAAAATAAATAAATAAAAAAGTCCCAGCCAGTCTGCAGAGCCTGCACAGAATTCATTGTGTGTAACAGACTCAGAAAACCTTCTGTGATGCATGCATGTAACAGAAAATACAGTGAAATAAAACATTAAACATTACCTTATCAAGACTGCCCAGCAGCTACACAGGCCTAGTCAACACCTGTTTACTGTGTACTTTTATTGATAAGGGATTTATCTGTACAGTAACTGACAATATGTTGGATGTTTTCTGGTCTGTGCTTCTCTGTTTCTGATAATCCAAATCAAAGATCGTGTATTAGAAAATATGTGAAGCGGCATGGGTCAAGGTGTGTTGTTTCGTACTGGGTTTGATTTGTTTGATTACCAAAATAAGCAGATTTCTGTATGAGGAGTCAATAAATGTTCCCCCAAAAAAAATATATACGTTTTTGACCCATGTCTCGTTTTCAGTAGTCTGAATCATGTCGACTCTTTGAGGTGTTTTGACTATTTCTTACATGTTACATGAATGCTTCAATGGATATGTTTGACAAAATAAAAAGTACAAGAAATGTCTGGTCTGTGCTGTTATATTAAAACGACATTAAAGTTTGATTTAATCTTCTGTGCTGCAGCACCACCTGCTGGTGGATTCTAATATAGCAGATTTGTGCACAGGAGATGATTTTGTGCGTTATGGAAAGTTTTTTTTCATTGGCAAAAATGATCAAAAGTAATTTGTGTCTACTTTTAAACAAACCCAGTTCTGGTTTAAAGACTTCTGCACACGCTTTAAGAAAATATATGTAGTTACAAGAGTTAAGCTTTAGTAGAAACAGAAACTGAGTGTTTCTTTTTAAATAATCTAGGTCCGGCTGCAAAAGTCTAAATAAAAGCTTGTGTCGGCCTTTAAAGACTGAGCTATGTTTTATGTCTCAGTCTCAGACTAAATACTTAAGTTTAAATTTGAAGTATAACTTTAAAAAAAGCGTATCATTTATCCCGGTCTCGTTCGACCAGCACAGGTCTGTTTCCACCTTTTTTTTGGTTTTTCTTTCAAGAGGATTCTTGTAGGTTAATGTACTTATTATTTCCAATTTCACTCAAAAACAAAGTGTCTATTTCAACAAAGTCTTCATTCTTAAATGTTAACTTTACCAATAAAAGAAGGAAGTGTGATGACACGGTCAGATCTCCTTGATAGTGAGGCAGTCCCCAGTTTGAGTCTTGAGTTGGACTTAGGAGGTTTCTCAGAATTTGCATGTTCTTCCTGTTTGGTGACTAGAAATGACTTGTAGGTGTGTATTTCAGTGTGTGTCGAGTCTGTCCAGGCGTCTGTCCAGCAGTCTCTGCCTTCACCCGTAGTAACGGTACTTCTGCACACTTTTGCAAAAAACACAGACATCTCAAACTCCATTCAAGACTATTTTATTAACATAAATATTGAATTCTCCAGCGTCTGGACTCTCTGGGTGACACACGCAGACACAAACTGGACTGAAGGGGCATCACTTCTTCTCGGGCGTCTCATCTCCAGCCTCCAGTTTGGGCGCGGCGTCTTTGGGATCTCGGTAGGCGGGGAAAACCTCCCAGGGCGTGTTCAGGTCAAACTTCCTGAACTCCTGCGCCAGCTCCACGGGCTCGGCCACCACGCGCTTCAACTCGTCATCGTAACGCACCTGCAGAGGAGGTCATGCGTTGGACTGCAATTTCTTTCATTTAATATACTCTTCTAATATAGATAATAAATGAGCATCTCTTTGTCAATTCATGAATAGAGTGGAGGCACTTGCAAATTAAAAATTCATTCTTCCATGAACAAGTCTGAATTCTGGAATGACCTGAATTTTAGAAAGCAATAACATGAAAACAATGAAATGGTAGGGATGAAAACGATGCCCTATATTATTATCTGGTTATCTGGTATCAGTCATTTTCTTCTTGGAGAAGCCTTCAAGAAAGGCTGCGGACGTCTAACAAGCTCCGATTCTGATAAAACCTGAAAGCTAAAAGCCGACAGACTGACCCATTCTCACTAAACTACAAGAGCATGAAACTCCCTAAGAAAAGTAATATGGAGTTTCCCCTTAAGTCTGCTCCAAACTTTGGAAAGTGTCTTATTATGAAGTTCTTTCACATATGCAAATATAGATCATAAACAGACAACATTTAATTTCCACAAACAAAAACATTGCAGTTTTGTAAAATATTGGCAGAAAAACCTATTTTGACCAGGTTAATCACAAATACTGCAAAATCCAGTTAGAATCCCACTGGGACTCAATTACTGCAGTGTTCTTTATGATGGCATTAAACAGGCCTCACTGCTGCTGTTGGCCTAGAAAGTTGCAGCTTTTTATTTATAACAGGAAAACGTAGTTAGAATTCATCCTCCCTCTACTGGCTCGCAATTTCATTGTGTACGTGCATATTATTTTTGCAGCCAGATCACCGAGATCTTCTGCAAACATCTTCTGACCTCAGAGCTTCTGCATTTAGAACCTTGATCCTGGAACAAGACTTTGCTGCTCGTTTGTGTGGGAGTCGTTTCCTGGTTGAAAATGCTGCTTTCCTTTGATTTCTATCATTTGTTGTCTTTGCGTTTTGAGATAGTGTAACACTTTAGTCAGCAGCTGTTTACAAATATGTTCGAAATACATCTGGCTTGACTAGTGAGAGATTTCAAATCCTCGATTTTACTATTCGGGCTGCTGCTGGCAGAACTCACCTCTACATATCCTGACAGAGGGAAGTCCTTCCTGAATGGGTGACCTTCAAAGCCGTAGTCTGTCAGAATGCGCCTCAGGTCCGGATGGTTGGCAAAGAACACCCCAAACATGTCCCACACCTGGTCCAACACACAGGAGCACACTCAGTTTGTGTGTCTCTGCCAGTGTACCATCAAGGGGCTTAAATGAAAACCGTGACCATTCTGCAGGATGCGACTCACCTCCCGCTCATACCAGTTGGCAGCCTTGTGGACGGAGACGGCGGAGTCGACTGGTGTCAACTCATCCGTGTACGTTTTGACTCGGACACGAGAGTTGTAGCGCAGCGAGAGCAGGTTGTACACTATCTGTAAAGCAGAACGCACACAAATAGTTTATAGGTAAACATCTAACACATAGTCTATCTCAGATACAGCGGTCAGAGCCCCGCTGAAACTGAGAGATTAGAGTGCTGTGCTGTCCGTTTATATCGCAGATTAATTAATATCGTGTAATCTCACAAAGTCACGCATTGACAAGTCAGGAATGTTCTGGCTTTGGACGTGGCAGCAGTGTAGCTTTTATCCTGGCGGATGTGTTTTAATTCTTCATATTCTCAGAGAATAACTTCTCCTTCAGTCATCTGTAAACTGCACTGCCGAGTTTCTTCGTGTGTGTGTGTGTGTGTGTGTGTGTGTGTGTGTGTGTGTGTGTGTGTGTGTGTGTGTGTGTGTGTGTGTGTGTGTGTGTGTGTGTGTGTGTGTGTGTGTGTGTGTGTGTGTGATTGGTCAGACGCTGCAAACTCCTCCCCTTTCATGTGAACACACACGTAGGCCTGAGTTGAACTTGCGAGTCGACAACCCCCTTCGCAGTAACGGTTATCAGGATCCCGCATGTTGTGGATCAGTCAACCCAGGAAACAGAGAGACGTCCTGGATATGTTGATCACGTTTGTGTGTTTGTGTGCGAGGTCCACGGTCACCTCAAAGCGGTTCTGCCGTGTAGGGATGTCGACAGCTGTGAGGTCGATCATGTTTCTGAACTGAGCGTTGGTGTGGTCCCGCAAGAAGGTGAGCACTGGAATCACTCCGTCAGGATGGATCATCAGATCCAGCTCGTTATAACAGGTCACCTGCAGGTCGTCAAACAGGACAATGTAAAGCCACCGCTTAAAATCATACTGGGCTTTTCTGCAGCCTGTGTTGTTTTTGAAAAAAGGTTAAGAAAATTACAAAAAAAAAAAAAAATCCAGGTTGATATTTAAAGGTAATATTCAAGATCAAGTTCGAGTACTTTGACACAAGCCTCATCAATTCTTTGGTTGCTGTTGTGTACAGAGTGGCACTTTGATAACAACAGTGTAATAATGGTATAAACTGAAGAAAAAACAAAAAACTATTACTACATTATCATAATATAGCTTCATCAACTTCAACCTTCACAGCCAGAGTGAAAGTTGACCTCGATCTGAGGTAAGATTACATGTAGTCTTACATAAACTGACCTGGACCTGCTGGATATATTTGGGCATCATCTCAGCCACGTACTCTCCAAACACTGCCAGCTGGTTGTGAGTAACAGCATCTTTGGGCCGGACAGTGGCTGAATGAAAGAAGACGACACATCCAGTTAATAATCATAGAAAAATGAACTTAGTACATCACAGGTCTGATTACATGCTAGTCACACAGCTGAATATTCTTTATTTCTGATATAATTGGACTTGGCAATGTTGAGAAAACTCCTCAAACAATGAGGGGAAAAATTTTCATTTTTATGCGAAACAAAATGCTTATTGCTTCATAGTGAAAAATTCCACTTGTCTTTACTTTTGTGCAAGAAAATCACATTTGTTTATGTATTTTATGACGACTTGGTGAAGTCCTCGCTCATAAAAGTGAGACAGGCACAACTCTGCAGTTGTAACAAGCCCAGTAACATTTGCAGAAGACATTCACTATTTAGTGAAAAAATACAAAATAGAGCTTGACATTGCCATGCTGTGAAAAAATGTGAATACAATGTAAAACGTTCTCATCGTGAGGCAGATTAAAAAACTGTTTGTGGTCAAATTGTCTCTACAAAAGTCTGTAATGATGTAGGATTGTTTGTGGTGTGGGTAGGTTACACATCTGGAAAGGCTTGATCAATGTTTAAAAGTAATGAGGTTTTATAACATCACTGGTAATCCAGCAAATCCAGCAAAAACCTGCATAGTAGTCCCACATGATGCTAAATGACAGACTGCAACTTTAACATCACAGCAGCGAACAAAATCCAGCTGCAATCTAATTGGTCAAAATCACACTGCCTCAATTGTTTCACCTGTCATTAAACAATGAATTCACTTATTTTCAACAACTGACAACTATTAGATCAAATGACTTATATTGAGCTTTATCCACTGATTAAACTGCCCCCAAAGCACCCGTACGTTATGTTAGGCGCTCAGTCTATCCTTTGGGAGCAATTTGAGGGTTCAGCTCAGCACAAAGACACTCTGACATATGGATAGACAGATGAGAGACAACCAAGTCTATCAGCTGAGCCAAAGTCGCCCCACATGTACATAAAATGCTATGCTAAATTTCTAACATCTTCAAAATGACAACCAGACACTCAGCCATGTTCAAATAAATTTTTAATTAGTTCAAAGGAGAAACCTGATCAAAAAGAATGACAAAAGCCTAATTTTCAAGGATTGGTAAACAATTAAATCAGACCAAAATCAGGACACAAGTTTGCTCTGTAGTTCTCAATCCTAATTTTAGATGTCTACCTGTGCCAAGTAAAGATGTGATTTCAGTTGAGCTTGAGGATACAAGTGTGCTACAAGTGTGCTGGTACATTTGTGAAAACATGCAAGGCAGGTGTACCCCAAGATTGAGTGTGTACTTACGGCTGGTCTCAGAGGTGGATCCCTGCTGTCTGGTCTGCTGCTGCAGGAGACACGAACTCCTCGCGACTGGAGTGGAAGGACAAGCAGAAAGAAATATTTATTTATTTTTTAAACAGAGAGGATAAACATGACAGTTGTACTAAAACATAAATGCAGAGAAACTGGTGTTTTGCCAGCCACAAATCGAGACTAAGGTACAAATGATGTTTTTTGCACGCCTGTTGTTGCATAAATGAAGTCATATGCAGCAGTAACAATAAAAACCTGTCCAGAGCAGGCTAACGTTAGTATTAGCTAGCTCGAAGGTCAAAGCTGAGACATTTGACGGTTTAAAATGACAACGTGTGGCTTTCTAGAAGACGCACGTAAAGGCAAATGAGAAGAAGTGAAAGCAGCGAAATAGAAATCACTTTCTAGAAAACGTACTGTTAAAACTCCTTCCAAATCCTCCGCGGACAAACCGCATCAACGACGCCGCCATGTTTCGTCCCCGGAGTCGAGCTTCTTCGGCCGAAGAGGCGGCAGGCGGCGGGTTAGAGGTCTGGCGCCCTCTGGTGGTCCGGAGGAAAACAATAACAACAATAACAGCCGCTCAGATGTTTTAGTGGACAGGTGCGTCTAAAAATAACAGCAGACCACGCTCAAGTAATTATTGAATTTCTGGCTTATTATTCTAACTGCTTAGCAGTCATTAGTACTGATTGGTCGGTGGGTCCCGGTGCCATCTCTTCTTGCCCATTAGATGGGTCTCAAAAGAAACCATCATTCCGCTACAGATGAGCAAACTTGCATTAGTCCTGTGCATGGTAATTAAGAATAAATCTCCCCGAAACGGATATGAAAAGGTCAAAAGTGGTGGGTATTCATGTAATTCTATTTACTGACAGAGATTGTGATTACAATGATGGGGAAAATATTTTTAATCAATGATTTCATTATAAACTTGATGTTATGTTTATAACTGAAACTTGGCTCCAACAACACAACATTGCAGCTGTTGTAAACCCCTCTAAATTTTTGTTTCATCACAAGAACAAAGAAGAATGTCACTCTTCAGCTGAACTCCGCATGTGACAGAGTCCACACACATTAGACCTAATTATTTCAAATTGCCTGAACATTTTCAAGGTTATAGTAACGGATGCTGCTCTGTTTGATCATCACACAGATGAAATTTCTAAAAGGTCCATCGCTGAAAACACGACTGATCAATATATTCATGTGTTTATTTCGACACCCTTCCTTCCCTTGACTAATGTCAATGAGCTTGTGGATGTGAAAAGTAGTAAGTCAGCAACACCATTCATCCAATATTCATGTTACTAGTATTTATTTTTACACAATTTTGAAGTCTCAAGGCACTTTGTAAACATGATCTAACTGAGTGATGATTAAAAGAGTAAATAACAGTTTTCTTTTGTTTATAAATTCCCTAAAATGTCCACACTGCTGCCAGATGCCATAAACACCAGATTACTGGAGATATACAAGTGTACATTATTACAATGTTGAATTCCTTACAGATGATATTTTGGCGAAAAACGATGATGTGTGTGTGGGGGGGGGGGGGGGGGGGGGGGCATACGAATATGCAGAAATTGAGTCATCCAAGTATCAAAAAACTACAGTTCTTTCAGCATATTACAATATTTTTCATTCCATATTTTTGTATTTTCTCCATCTCATTCTGTGAATTTGTAGCTTGTGTGATGATTTGTAACCGTCTTTTCTGCAAACAAAGGTCTCAATAATTAACCATTTAAAAATACCCTTTCCTAAAACTGATGAATAAAAACAGGAGTAAACAGCAGATAACAGCACTGGCCCAGAGTCCGTCCTTCCAGCTTCAGTGGGATTATAATAATGTCCAATCCGCAGCTCCGCTCTCTCAGCTGGATTGTTGGCACACCTGCTGGTGGTAATTTCTCAGCATCTCCAGCTGAGCGGAACGCACCAGGACGTGCGGTCGAACAGTCGCCAGCTTCTGGCAGGCTTCCTCTGGAGTGCAGCTGTGCAGCTGTCAGCAGAAGGTAAAACATTTGCAAACCGAGTCAACAGACAGCTGAGGTGGGAAGTAAATAAAGAGGAGTGTGTCACTCAGCTTAAGAGAAATCTTCTATTTATTTTCTCTCTTAAGTTTATCCAGTTCAGCATGAATAAATAAAAAGACAGCAGTCTGGCCTTCCCAACGCCAAAAGCATGGAATCACTTATTCGTAGACACATTTCTACATCTGTGTACTGATCCTGATCGCCTGAACTGGTTCATCACATAAGCTGAAGTGGAAAGAATATCAGTTCTAACCCTGGTGGTCAAATAAATATATTGTGGGTAACGTTTTCAATCATTTCAATTCAATCATATGGACAGCAACTTTTTTGCAGCAGTGATGTCATATATGTATATATATTTATTTTTTTAAATTTTTTTTAAATAAACCATTACATTTGATAACTTAAATACATAACCAACTTCTACTTTTTAACTAAGGAAAGTAAAATCTGGCAGGTATCTCTATGGGGGAGCCTAAAAAAAAAGTTAATTCAATGGAAAGGTAATTTTTCCCATGATTCTCATTAAAAATAAATAAATAAATAAACTCCATATACTTGATATATATTACAACCTAAATTAAAAGACCCGCTGTAATCCTCTATAGTTTGAGTTTGTAGGCACTGAAAATTTAAAAAATAATAATAATAATGTTTTCTTATGTTACTTATTCACAATCAAAATTGCTTGAGACTTCATTTATCAGTGATTTATTTTCTTTGTTCATCCCTTTGTACCTCTACTCATGTAAACAATAATTAGTCTCGGTGTAAATGTACTGAGAACTGAAGCAGTGTTTTTGTTTCATCATATGTCTAATATACTGCGACCCAAAGCTACATACCATAAAGTCTGCATATTTCAAAGACATGGAACACAATGACAGGTCAGCTTCATCAAAGAGGGAAATCGGGCCATTTACTGTTCAAACAGCAGGGGATGACAAGAAAACGTGATCTCCTCACAATTTCTCGGGCAAAACCAAAAAAAAATAACTATTCATCTTCGATGTGCCATGACCAAGCTTTTCTTTTGTCTTATACTGACCCGTATGAGGTAAGCTGCAGCAAGTGTGGCGCTGCGGGATCGCCCGGCTTTGCAGTGCACGTACACGCTGCTCCCCTGCTCTCTGTGCTGCAAGGCGAACTCCACGCCTCTGTGCAGGTTCTCCAGGGTGGGGACGCCCGTTAGGTCCACGGTGCTCAACCTCAGCTGCTCAACACCTGCACCCCTCCACTCCTGCAGCCCACGTCACATCAAACAGTCATTGATCAGGGGCCACACGGAGGATCTTCCTCTGATGTTTTTAGAAACTAGACATCAGCATTTGCTGTTACACAGTCACAGTTCAAGAACACAAAATTCCCATTTAGACTAATAAATTTACATACATTTCCCCCAGTTAAACTATTCAATATTCAACATTTATGGAACATTAACATTTCAAGCCATTGAGATTCTCATTCTAGTGTTACCAAGTATAGGAATCAAAGATCCAGCAGTTTGAAAGATTAGAAAATCTAGTTTCGACAATGTAAACTCACCTCGGCAGAGTTGCAGAAATATTTGGTCTCATATGCTTCGTTCATGGTGATAACCCCTCGAACATTCTCCTCTTCCACAAGCTGCAACACAAGAAACAGGAACAATCAGTTGTTAGCGCTGCTGAAATCCCACCGATGTAAGACAACAGTCACATATCTTTGATCCATTTGACTTTAAAGACATTTTGTGCTCATCCTTCAGCACTGTTGTCCTTCTTACAATTCATCTATGATTTCCTGCGTGGCTTAGGGTTTAACAAAGAGCAGCACACTGTTTTAGCTCAGCATGAATTTGTAATTTTACAAGTATGTATTTATAATGCAGGTGAATTTCAAATAATTTGATAACGAATAATTAAGAATTTCTTTTCACATAACTAATTCAAACATTGAAACGTCCATACATTCTAGACATAATATGGTTTTATTCTTTTTATGTTTAACTTATAATTCAAGAAATTAAAAAAAAAAAAAGGGATTAAACTAGTCATTATGAAATGTTTTAATGCACCTGGAATATGAAATGGGAGAGGGATGATGTTAGAAGCACTCAAACACATTGGCTACTCAGAAATGTTCAGTTAAAGTTCTCCAACAATAAAGATTTAATTTTTTAAATGATTATTTAATAAAGATCAGCAGCAGGTTGTCCGGGTGTCTGGAGGCCCCAGAGGCCGCGGTGCCGCCCCACCTGTTTGGTCATGGACCTGAAGGGCAGCGCTCCGAGGATCACCGTCTCGTCCAGCCGGTCGAACCAGCGCCTGGAGGAGACCTTCTCCATGGCCACATTGTAGGCGAGAGTCGGGTAGAAGAGCAGCCTGGCCAACGCTCCGGACATGGCTGCGCTGTGCGGAGTCAACGGAACATGTGAAAAAAAAGTAAATCTCTGTCTGACCGCTTCGGCTTTCCAGTCCTTCCCTGTGCTGTTTTCTCAGGAGGCAATGTGACCCACACACCGGCTGAAACCGGACCTGTCAGCCGGGGAAGACGCGCTGCTCCCGCTTGTGCTTCACGTCTCCGCTCCGGCGGTCAGTTCCGCCCACAACAGGACTTCCGGCTACGACATTTCAAAATAAAACCACGCCCGCGTCGCCGATAAAGCGACTTCCTGCTACAACGTTAAAAAATAAAATAAATATTACTTATTTATTTAAAGTGTTTAAATGACAAAATATACAAAATGACACATAGAGCAGAGCCAGTCCAGCTCACACAGACACAGCAGATTCTGAATGGAGCTCACATGAGCCAATATTCAAATGGATGAAAATCAAAGAAAAGCTGTATTTGGGGGCATTAAACCTTGAATACAATATTGTTGGATCAACGAAATTGTTTAAAAGCTGTATAATATGAGTCCTTTAAGGCTGCCAGGAAGCCTGCGATAACTGGCTGACATCATCAGGCCTGTTTGTGCTGGTGTCAAGAGCACCGACATTGGAATCTAAGAATGTGGGGCAATGTCATGTTCAGTGATGACTCAAGGTTCTGTCTGCGGAAGCTGGATGGCTGGATCAAAGTATGGACACGGCGTAGAGAACGCAATGCAGATTGCTGCACAGATCGTGCAACATCTTTCAATGGGCAATGGGGTTAGTGTGATGGTGTGGGGCGGTACCTCTCTCGCAGAGAAAACAGAACTTGCCATTAGTGAAGGCAATCTCAATGCAATCCAGTGGCAATCCATCTCCAGAATCTGGGAACTAACTCTTTCCTCCAGGAGGACAATGTTCACCCCCACAGAGCCAGGATCATCAGACTACCTCCAGAATTGGAAGGGTGGCAGGTCGGTCAAGACCTCAAACCAATTGAACACTTGTGGGATCAGCTTAGGCGTGTTGTACATCCCGGAGTGACCAACAACTTCAACAAACCCTGGTTAAAGAATGGGATACCATCCCACAGCAAAATGTTTTTATGTTGGTGACCAGCATGAGGAGGTGCCAAGCTGAAGTCTTTAACAGTGTAAAATGAATGAAGTGGAAAAAATAGCCAATATGTGTTTCTTTCCCTCTTATTGCTGTGGGAAAGTGCAATCATCTAATCCGCCAAGCAACTCGAGAGTAAATACCAACAGGAGAATATTGCAGGGGATTTTGGCACATTTTTCGGCGCACTACCCACACGTTTAGCCGTGTTGCTCATTTCACGAAAGCACGATCCTTACAAGTGATAAATTGTTGTAAAGGTGACTTTCCAATTATATATAATACAAAATCAATTAGTATTACTAAAGGGGAGAAATAATTGACCAAAATAACGTTTCCAAACATTTTTTTTTGAGAAGTTTATATTGAACTATAATGCAGCACCAATGTGACATTTCAACAAACGTGTGTGGATGGAACAACAAATAACTATATAAAAACATTCATCTATACATATATTCAGAAAAAAGAAAATCACAAGGAGGCATGAGTCTAGATTATACACCACTATGTGCTGCAATATAGATAAACATATTATAAAAAGTGCAAAACATTTGTTGCATTTGGCTTGGAACCCCAGCTTGCATAACTTAAGAAAGATCAAACTTTCTAGTGTTCCTTCTTTTTAAAAACAGGATCAAGCCCATACACACAATATCCACGACATCTGAATAACTGGTAGGTTAGAGAGCCAAAGTAGTGCTGCTTTAATTTATGACACAAACACAGTGCTCTCTCTTTTACAGCAACATGCTCAACGAGGGTAGTGACACGTTAAAATCCAACAACAGACTCCTCGCCTCTCGCTGAAATAACACTTGATACATTAATGCCTTCATTTACATATAATAGCAAATAGCAGGGGACAGTAGTGACACGCTTTGAAGGAGACCTCAATTTCATTGGTGGGACGACCACGCTTTTGAGATGATGCAAGGGTCAAAGGTTGTTGGTGGTGGAGTTCAGGATGTTGTGCTGGATCTTGGCGTCAGAAGCCTTTGACAGGTCTCGCTGTGGAGGAAGAAGAGCAGACTGGAAGCTGAGAGGATCTGAAAAAATATATGCCTGTGCTTTGAAACTTTTTTTTTTTTTTTAAGTAATATTTCTTGATCATTAGAAAGAACACAGAAGGCTATTAGTGTAAGTTAGAGAGACAACAATGAGAAAATCAAACAAACGTGTAGAAATCTGGTTATATCAGCTTCTGAGCAGTGGAAAGCGAAAGAGAACGTGGAGGGCAAGCTTGTGTTGGCCGATCAGCTCCAAGATTGACTCCCAAAATGTGGCACACTGCACAAAGTCTTCATGCCCTCGCAAAACGTCTATTAAAAACCTTCTGTGTTGTAGATTATTATTGCTTCATAAAGTGAGACAAAGAAAGAGCAAAACCAAATAACTGGAAGTTGAACTGAGATCAAGTAGAACATCACATCCATTAATGGAATCAATTGAGGAAATCACTGCTCACTCGTATTGTCATATTTAAATTACTGCACAGAGATTTGGGGTAGTACTTACAGATATACACTACACTCACTGTTCTATACTGCAAATAACAAAGGGCCATAAAGATCGTCCACAACACTTTAACAATGATTGAGGCAGAAGTCCAAGCATGAAGCAGTTCAATCAGCAGTACAAACTAACAGTATTCATCAGATAAAGAGAAGTAAAAGGGTGGAACATGCAGTAAGTGCGCTGAAAATTCTGTTCATTTGCTTTGATTCCTTTTTTGCTCTGTGGTTATCTAAGTTTACATGCGATTTAAAAAAAAATAAAAAAATAAATAAATACAAATTGTAGGATGTAAGCAGACCTACAGGTTTTACTGCGCTTATGGTTCCTTCTACTCCTTTTCGGGAAGGTTAAGCTTTCATTGTTTTACTTTTATGTTGAAAATGAAAATAAAACATTCAACTGCAGTGAATGTGTAATCATATTATTCAAGCAGAGGTGCCACTGTGATTACTCAATCTTACTCAATTACAAGTGAAACAACTGCTGTTGAAATATATCGAATAAAATTACTTTTTCCAAAACAAAAAAACTATATCATTATAAACTACAAATTATCAAACAGCATTAACTTGCATTTGATTCAGATATCTGTATAAAATATCTACCTTCAAAGCAAATTTGTGAGATGAATGATAAAGTATAATGAGTGACACCGGATATTCGTTTTGTAAAATGCAGGAATTTTTTTATGTGAAGAACAGAAACTTATTGGCATCAGCAATGCAGATCAAACCGTTTAAATAGTTTTTGAACTCAGACATGAGTTTAGAGGCATCATGCAGGCAACATGGTGCAAGTTGTACTTACCTTGGAGTAAAATTTAAAAATTTAAAAATAAAAAAATAAATAAACAACTCAGGAAAGTGCAAGTACACTAAAATACTATTTGCTTACTGTTATGCGAGTGTAATTCTATACTTCTACCCGTGTTATTACTAGAATACCTATTTGTCAGTACTTTTGTTCGGGGACGAAGGCTGATTTTAAAATGCTCTCATTTGTGAAGCACTGCGTGGTCATAGCAAAAAACAACAACAAAACAAACAATGTAATCATGTGTTTTCAGAGATGCAGCTCAATGTCAAAACATCACAGAACCTCCTACTTAAAGTGAGTTTCTTGCGAGATCTACGTCAAGAGCCACATTTAAATAATAGCCATAAGGTTCCCTGCATGTTTTTTTGTCTTTGATTAGAGGCATGCAGTCACTTCATTATTAGAAAGAAGAATTAGTCAGAATTGCAAGATTTTAGGATTGAAAACAGACCTTGACTGAACAGATTCAGTGGTGACCAAGTCCCTCTAAAACATAAATTTGCATCATTAGCATCTGCAGACAAAGCTCCACAAAATGCCTCAATGCTTTACAGCGTGAAAAAAATAAATAAATTGAATAAGAGATTAGAGACAAAAGGTTAAATTACCACAAACTGTGAATATGTGCTGGCAACAGAAGCCACGCTGAAGTTACGCTGTGGACTAGCGGAGGTCAGCAACGCACCACTTAGAGGCGATCCCTTCATCTGGGCTTCGTTCTCCTTGTTGCAGTCCCGCCATCGCGGGTGGGGCGGTCTACCGCCGCCCGGCGTACGCACCCCTGGGACCTGGATGGACGCACAGCAGGACGGAATTGTATCAGGAAAAAATAAAGAGTCAAGAAGTAAATACTGAAAGCAAATAAAGTGAGCCAAATTTTATGTAGATGGTTGCAGCCATTACCTCATATGGGGACAATCACATGCTGGGTATTTAAAATGCAGGTGCCATAATAGAGACACAGTCCTTCATCTAGAAACTTTCTTTATTCCAGATTTGCTTGGACAACACAAATTTGTTCAATTCTACCAATGTACCTCAAATACCGGTGGTTCTCTTCAAGCAAGGCTTGTTACAATGTTTTATTCAAGCTTTTTGAAGCTTGTGTAACTTCCACTTTATTCTCTTCAAAAGTAGACCAACCTTATTTGCTGAAAGTGGAGGGCGGGGCAGGGGCGAACGACACAAAGTCCCTGAGCGCATCGTGCTGTTAGAGGTGCCACTAGAAATGCTGGAAGTCACATTGAACTGAGAGAGAAAGAGGAAGGTTAGTGCCATACGGACAGCGTTTTACATTCAAGCAAGAATTCACACCACAGCCATCGGAGTGAAGCACAAATTGAGTTCACCACCTTTCGCGATTTGTTCGGCGTGTTGGCGCCGAGGAACCGCCGCTTGGTTGGCGTTCGTACAGTTGTTCCGTACAGCATGTCCTCCTCGGTCTGTTTGTTCTTCTTGAGGTGCTGTTTGGAGTGTGTACAGAGAAAGTGTGACCGAGTGTCTCGGCAAACAGGCAAAGCTTATAATACCAGTTAACACGCTCACCCTTTCTTGTTTCTCCCTTTCTTTCTCACTCCGGTGCAGCTCCCACTGCTCCTCCACGTACTGCAGGAACTTCATATCGTTCACCAGAAATTCTCGACCATGCTCCTTTTCCCACATGTCTATTTGATCTTTTAATTTGCTCTCAAGCTAAAAAAAAAAAAAAAAAAGAATTTCATATTAGAGGTTGGATTAAGTGGATTTCTTTTTTTTTTTTTTATTTTGAATGAACTTTTTGTTACCGACCAAGAAAAGTCAGTGTAGTTGTCTAGTTATTTCAACAGCAGTCACCTACATTGCTGTGGTCATTAACTCCATCATGAAAATAGAAACTAAAAATCTAACTATTGCATACAAGTATATAAAAAAATTCTCAATATTTCTTGAATTTCTTCCATTGTGGTATCTCAATATTTTAAGTAACATTTTAAAGCAATAACTCCTCATCACGTTGTAATATAGCACAATGACAAAGACTGTCTTTGTGGAATGAGAAAAACTTAAAAAACTATTTTTTGATATGTGGTCATTGTTAAATATTGGGGGAGCAAATACTAAACCACGATGAATTTCATGATTGTGTTAACAGTTCATGCGCCTGAAAGTTACAGTTCCACGTCGGAGCTCATGGTGTCGCCCTCATGTCTCACCTTTGGAAGACTCTTATGCAGCTCCGACCGCTGTTTCTCCTCTTTGAGAAGATTCCCCCCTCGGTTAGTGAACCTCGCTGGATCTGTTGCTTTTTTCTGAAAATGAAAATGAAGATTAAAGCAACTGCAGCCTTAGTTTTCATGAAACACAATGAGATCCGGTTACCATGAAAAAAAAAATAAATGAAGAGCTCAGATTCTCTCACTGTAGCAGGCAGCATTTCAACCTGTTAATATCAACATGGCTTCTAGAAGGCTTACGGTAGTGTCGTGGTAAGAAATCTCCTGTTCAATTCCTAGCTTTGGATATTTCTGTGTAGAGTATTTAGTATTTATGCTCTTCCTGTGCTTGAGTGGAGTTTCTGGTGGGTAGTCCAGTTTCCTTCCGGATCACAAAGACACGTGTTTTAAGTTATCTGGTGGATAAAATGTCCCTGCTTGGTCAAGCTCAGCTGCATTAAAGAGCCTCTTTCTGAACATTGCTAGTGACTCAGTAATATTTGTACATTCCTGCTGCCAATTAACCCATTATGTCTTCCTGCATAGAAGAGGAAGCTGGACAAGACTGCGGGGGGGAGAGACGTGAGACAGACCGCTTGAGCCGGAGCCGTGTGAGTCATGGGTTTGGAAAATCGATGGATGGATGGGGACTTTGAAGAAAGGTCAATTTTTTTCCTAATGGTGGTTTTCTTGGTTAAATAAACTCACCTCCAGCTCTTTAAAGAGTCTCCAGCTCTCCTCCCATCTGTGAACACCATCATAAAGCTCTTTGTGATCTTCAAAATGCTGATTCAAGCGCAGGATCTCGGCATCATGCAGACTTAACAGTTCCTCAGTGAAGTCCTCTGAAACAGTCAATAAGTCTCAGAATCACATTTTTGAGTTTTTTGACTGATTAAGAGACAACTTTAGTGTAAAACGCAAAAACCAACCGCTGAAATAAGGTGCAAATGCCTCCCGCTGGTCAATGCTCAGGAAGCACTTTTCCCACATCACAGCGATTTCGGAGCGGATGGCTTCTGTGACGTTGCGAATGTTTTGTAGTTTGAGTTCCTCCAGACGGTGAACTTCTGATTGTAACTAAGGACGAGAAAAAGTGGTAACCGAACTGCAAACTGGCCACCAGGGCAGTGAAATCGTCACTGAACAGGAGAATCAGAAAGAATAGAATGGATGAACGGATAAATGTCAGGTGAGTCTTCTCACCGCTTGCAAGTTCCTCTTCTTGGATGTGACCATGTGTACATTGAAGGCCTGTCGCTCCTCCTGTGGGACCTGCAGGCGATCCCACAGCAGCTGGAGCTTCTCTCTCTGAGTCTCACATGCCGCCTCGTTCTCGGCTTTGCGCTCCTCCAGCTGTAGGAACAACACTGCTGGTTAGTAAATCAGCAGTTTGGTTTTGAATTAAAACTTTAGACTGGATAAAAATCTCACGTGGACCAGAGCCATGGTTACAACCTGCCAACACCTTCTGATGATTTCCCCTAACAGCAATAAACTACACGCTACAAAGCTGAATCTGTTTGCCTTGCCTGACAGAGAAGCAGTTTGAGTGCTGTGATGTTCTCCCTGGAAAGGCAAAAGCTGTCCTCGTCCTCACAGACGACATCCTTCTCAAAGCTCGTGTCAGGGACGTGGTCCAGCTGCTCCATGTGCAGGATGATCTGCTCTTTCAGATCTTTGAACTCAACGAGTCGCTTCTCCTGTGAACAATTAAGCGCAACAAGACGAATTTGAGCGTCGATGACAACAAACGCCCGAGGGTCTGTTGCAGGCTGGGGAAACTTGACGGTCATGTAATCATTTCATCGTTATTTTTGTTGAATGACAAAAATAAAGCCATAAAAGTTGAAGGACTTTTTGTATTGCATCCATTATTACTACTCCACAAAGGAAAATACCAAAATGAGACTCGTATCAAACCGTGACAGAGACACAAAATCTTATAAGGCGTAATCTAAGAACCAGTCATACTAGCAGAGCAGACAATAAGTAGTCAGTAAAATCATGAGGTTTTTCGAAATCCCATGTTTCAGCATCAAATGCACACAACACTTCAGTTTTTCATTTGTTAAAGAATTTGAAAAGCACTTATCATTTTCCTTCCACTTTACAATTATGTGACACGTTGTGTTGGTCCAGCATATAAAATCCCAATAAAATACATTCATATTTGTGGTTGTCATGCCACAAAATGTGGAAAGGTTCACATCGTATGTATACTTTTGCAAGACAATGTAACATAGTGGTGCTGCAGTCATAACAAATGAACCGCCAACCTTCTCTGCGTTCTGGTTGGAGATGTGCCCTTGGAAGTCTTGTAGCTGTTCCAGCGAGGGGACACAGTCGGGAATAATGCCGTACGGCAGGGAGCACAGGATGTCGGCTAGCTCGCGGTCCTGCTCCAGCAGATCCTTCAGCTGCTGCATCCGTTGGGTCCTCTCCGTCGTCAGGGCTTCTACCTGCGTGCGGATGTTCTTCTCCCTCTGCAACATGCTAATTCCCGCCTCCTCCTAAAACCGCAGATGAGCACAGATTGATTCGTCTTGTTTTTTTCCACTACATTCTCAGATAAAATCAGTAACCGAGGATTGGAAATGATGCTGCCACCTGAAAAACAGGGAGCTGAAGTTCCAAGCAAAGCTTCTCCATTTCTGCAGCGCAGGTCTGAATGCTGCAGAGGAGCTTCTTTTTTAAGGTGTCCTCTTCTTGGATCATCATTTCTAGTAAGTTCTGTTGGTGTGATGAAGAACAACAATAAATGAAACCAATTTTAAACAGTCTGTAATATCGACATTCAAGTAAAGTCTCAAGTAATTTCTTTTCATTCCACTAGACTGTACTTTAATGAAGGTGCAGAGAACAAGAATGTTGCTTTAAAATAATGTGTGTTAGCAGCTGCACCTAAACACGGAATAAAAAAAGTGACAAAGAAGTACAAGAATATTCAAAGTGTCACAGCGGGTTATTTAAAATATATCGAAATAGACAACGTTGTGCAGTGCGTAACAGAATAAGGTAATAATTAGTGAAGATCAGCTGAAATGTGCAGCATAAGCCAAACAATAAAGTTCTCAAAAGCTAAATACCAGAACAGGCAACACCAGTTATGGTAATTAATGACCAGATTTTACACAGGAGTTAGAGCAAGTGTTGTTTTAACACGAGGACTTTGAAAACGTTCCAGTGGCCTAGTTTCACTGATAACTACCATTGTGTTTTCCAAACACTCCCACCCACCTTTCTCTCTCGTATACACGGCCATAACCCATACACACGTCACACCTCTCATTGAGTCTCGATGTGTTTGTTAAACTGAAAAAGCATCAGGTGCAGAGTGGTATAAAGGAGCATGACAGGAATAGACGCAAGGTCATTTGTCATTGCCCATATCCCAGAGCATGAACCCACAAAAATGAGACAGAAAACCCCCCAAACATAAACATATACAGAATGCATATTATAGAAAAATAACTCAGGTGTGACTGAAAATAACAAAATAGCAAAACAAAACAACCACCAACAAAAGTAAAAGCTGCCAAAACAAGCCCTGCGTTAACACATATCTACATAAAATAACCAATGTGATCCATTAATTTAACATGAAGACTTACAAAGAAAAGGGTTTTCCAACATGCAGAACCTAAATCTATCTGATAATAAAGCTGATCAATATTTAAGCTAGTACTTGTGCAAAACAAACATATATTCCATATAATACCAGAATACACAAAATACACAATGTTTTTTATTAGCAGGAAATATTCTGTCGAAGATTAATAAACTGGATCACAGAAAATACATTTCTGCACAACATTAAAAGTATTAGCCCCGATTTATTAAAAATGTGATAATCAAATCAAAACTTCCAAAAATCCATGAAGATCTCGAGTGAGCACAATACCAAACATTCGCAAGATGCTTATTTGGAGGGATAGATCTCAATTACATCTGCAGGTTTAGTGTCTGTGGATTACATAACCAAGCAGGGTCAACACACCCAGCTCCTCTCTTGTCTTGACTGAAGCAGACACTGGCCTGCCTCAGTCACCTTCTTATGAGGCACATAATCAGATTGCTGGTCACAACTCTAAGGCTGAGTATCTGAGCACTCAAGTGAAAGAGGTTTTAATTAAAACAGATGGTATAAAATAAAATCAATTAGAGCATAGTGTTGAGTTGAATCTGATGTTCTATTGATGGCCTGGCACTACATCCTCTGATCCACCTGCCTCAGCCCTTGTTGGGACACAAACCGGGTCTGTTCCAGGAATCCACTCAGTCACATTGAATGGATGACAATTTCGCACCCTTACAAGTTTAAACACAACAATATAGCCATGCACAGTGTGGTATCTCTGACCTTAATATGGTTTTTGACAACATTGGTTCTCTGCAGTCTCTGGTCCTCTGGTATGCCGATCTCCTCCCAAATGTCCTTCAGGCGGCACAAGGCTTTATTTAAGCACGACACGGCCTCTCCCGCGAGCACCTCACTACGGGCAACATTGCAAATCATGTTATAAGTCTTTTCAATAACCGAGTGATTAACATTATTACTCAACGCGAAGTAATATCCAACCTTACTGGACTAACCGTTGCTAAGCTAACACTTAGCAACCACTGATCTAATAACAGTTTACGTATGAAGAAAGCTACCCTCACTACGAAAAAAGCGTCTGACATTACCTTTTCCTCATGGTTAAAATCCACACTCGGTTACCACGCCGGTAGGTAGTTCGATATAACAAAATCTTGTGAAAAAGGGAAGCAGAAATCTCCCCCTCTCCGTCTGCCCGTTCTCGCTCGGTATGGTCCGTTTGCAAACCGTTCAAAATACGCGTACTGCGGCGTCCCGCTTCCTGATTGGTTCCTTCTGCAGACGCGCGTGTTTAAATACACCGGGAAGACCCGTATTCGACTTATTCAGTGGGACACTTTGAGACACCGCCCATCGCTACACAGTTTGTGAATAAAACGAACAGACCAGTTGGGTAGACGTGGGTTTCGTGACGTAAACCTTCAACAATGTGGCTGTTGTTTATTTATTGACTCATTAACAGTAGAAGAAACCGATAGAGATGTTTTAAATAGCAACACGAGATTATAAGTTTATACCAAATTCATAAATTTTATGATTTCAGACATGTTAGGAAAAAAATTAAACATGTAGATTTTGAAAAATGTGTGCATAAAAAGTGTATTTGTTCAGTTTAAACAGATGCATATTATTATTAGATATATCATAGATAGATAGATAGATAGATAGATAGATAGATAGATAGATAGATAGATAGATAGATAGATAGATAGATAGATAGATAGATAGATAGATATACTGTAATGGCGTCTTGTGGCGCTCTAAGCCCCGAAAGAAGATAAGAAAATGATGGGAGATGTGGTGCAGCATTGGTGTGACTTGTGTGGGTGTGTGTGTGTGTGTGTGTACAAGTGAGGTATATTTGTCTGAATACAACGCAAGAGACAAACTTGTAGATTAAAAAAACATTTATTCACTTTATACATCTATACAATTATTTTGCTGTCACAAACAGGCCAGAAGCAAATATTTCTCTGAATGTAATGCCAGCATTGGAGCAAATGAAGCAGGAATGTATCAGGTTTCCGTCGGACGATGTGCTTACAGGATTCATGAAGTGTTGCCTAGTAAAGATTCCAGAAGTCTTGAGTTGTTTGTAATGGCAGTTGTTACCACAATGAACTTATAACCTGAAACAAGAAAATAGAAAACATTTATTAAATATTGATTTCTCCCTATTTCAAGTCATTTTTTTTTCATTAACAATGACTGTATATGCCTTATAGGAACATGAGCACATATATTTAATTGGCCTGCAATTCTGAAAAGTTATTATATCAGTTTCCATGCAGTGGCAATACATGTTGAAATAATAAATCATTAATATTCACTTTTTGACAAAACAAAAAGGGGAGGGGGGTATATCTAGTTTCAGATTAACGCGCATAATTAAAGCGTGAAATGTGAATTCTTTGTAAGGAAATGTTTTGTCATGAATGTTATTTATGTAGTAATTATGAAGAACAGCAACAAAAATGGTTTCAAAATTATTTGAATAGTTGTTTCAAAATAAGACTTCAAAAGTCTTTGAGTGTTTGTCAAGGCCTACAATGCCTTCTTTTGTCTGAACCAACAGCATGAAGCCAAAAAACATTAATTTATATTTATTGGGATGAATTTGAATGTTGCTACTGCTCAAATATTTAGGCATTGGAAAAGCACTTTAAAGGAATCTAATTGAAGGTAGGAGCAGTGTAAGAACACAACACATAACAGATCATCTAACAAAGTATCTGGCAGAAGTAATGCGAATAAAGCTTGAACAATATTCAGAAGCCGCCACCGTATTAATTATATTTACAGTCAGCAAAACTAAAGCTAAACCCAATGAAGCAGCAACGATTACAGCAAGAAGAAATAATCTGTCACAGTTTTTACCTTTCTCTTTGCCGAGGAAACGGAGCGCAGAAATCTCAGAGAAGGTGCATCCTCCGAGGAACATGACCAAAACGATGCGCTGAGCATCGTTCTTTGTCTTTGAGTCAGCAACATTGTTGCCTGATAACAAATGGTACAATAGTTCAAAAACAATGCATAAGGGGATCACGAGGAGTAGTAATAAGAGTGGCACGTCTCGCTCAAATCATAACTGTGAAAATCTTGATGCCCTAACCTGTAATGGCAAATTCATGTCCATTTAGCAGCCGAGTGACTTCTTCAAGCCCTGTCCAACCGTTTCGCTCCAACACCTAAGAAAAGCACATGAAGATACAATAGGAGTTTCATTGTTTTCCTTAAAGAGAGTAGAACCTGAGTCTGATCTAGTGAGATAAATAAATGCTGATGGCGGTGTACCTGCTCAATCAGCTTGCAGCTCAGAGGGACGTAGGCGCCACTGAAGATGTAGGCCATGTCTCGTGGGACACGGAGGTCATATTCTTCATCTGACTTTGGCACCTTCACACAAAGAAGAGTGCACTCGGTAACAATAATGATTTGCCCGAGATTAAAGGCAAATGTAACCATGCAGAGATATTTTAAACATTAAAAAGGCACTTCTGAAGAGTTTTAATGTTGGTGATGACCATTTACCAGGTTTAGCTTTCGGCTCAAGGCTCTGAAGTTGCTTTTCTTTGCCAGAGAAGAAAAGGCATCAGTCAGCTTCCCTGGAAACAAAGAAATTATCAATGGATCAAGGAAAGCCAAATCAAAAAATCCAAAACAATTCCACCCTCAAACATTTGTTAGGGCATTTTGCTGCTTCTTCCTGAGGTGATTGTTAGTTTACCTGCCGTTTTGTCGTTGACCAGTTTCCCAACTTTGCTCTCCATCACTGTGAGCGTCTCGCCCGGCTGCTGCTCAACCAGCAGCCCTATCTGTTTCAGGTTGTGAAATGTGAGCAGCTGATCGACTCCATAGCTCTGTTTCGCCATAAAAATGTAAAAAGCATTAGATCGGAGGCTGTTCATCAAGAGAGGAACATGCAAACATGTTTCAGGCTTTCAACAAGGATCAAGTCCATGGCAAAATGATGTATTATTTGTTTTTCCAAACTGAAAAGAAACACTGAACATGGTCTATATCAATATGCTCTTGTGTAACTTTGAGAGTCAGTCTCTATATATTGTTGGAAAGAGAGGAAAACAATGCAGCTTTTCTTGTTCTCAGAAATGAAGCTATTCCTGTTTTCTTACCCATATGGTAAATAAATAACAGCACTGAGTTTGTCACTTTCTCCACTAGTGGTTAGAACCATTAATACAAAATAGCACATTTCACCGTGGGAAACACTTTATAAAAAATAAAATTCAACTTTATAAAAAGCACATAAAATAAGAGGTGTTGCCGTTTTCATTTTACACATCTAGTCATAGAATTATATTTATGTCTCCTAAAAATAACTGGTAATGGTATCATTGGAAAGTCTTTGAGAAAATTCTTTGTGAAATACACACAGCTGCTATGAAATTAAATAAAACAACTTCCTCTGCTCACCTGAAGGTATTGAGCTTTTAATGACCGGTAGTCCTTTGGCAGTAATCCTGTGAGAAAATCAAGTCAAGCAGATGCTCAAACAACATGAGAGTGATTGAATTTGCATTAAAAACAATAGATAAGGACCCACCGTTTTCTGTGATAGACAGAAGACAAAGCAGCCTCAGGCCTTCTATCATGGAGACCTAGAAAAAAATAAAACAGACGCTTCATGTGAGGATGCTTTTGTTTCGGGACTTCTGGAGAGTGGAGCTGTTTAAATGAACCCACCTGTCTGTTGATGTGCTCTTCTATGTAAGAAATACATTCACGGATGTCAAATCCTTCAAGTAAAGCTGGAGAACACAAGAAAGGAAACTCTGCACAATAAATCATATTCCATTCACATATCGGATCATGTAGGAATAAAAGGTTGAAAAGAGAGGACCTTATGTATATGTGCCCCAAGAAACCATTTAGCAAAGTTGCCAAAGTAAGAATGTTACACATTTTTTAGTAAATCAGCAAAACATAAATTAATTCTTGTATGTTTTGAGTGTTTTTTATGCATTTTTTGGTTCTCTATTGAATTCTCTTTTTTTTTTCTCTAAGCAATGATGATAAATATTATTCAGATTTATAATCTGAAAGTTGAACCTGATGGACAGATTGTAGATTTCTTACAGTGCTCCGTCTTCAACAGCTCCTGAAAGTCCTGCTTCGTTTTCTTCTGCATGATAGACTCACTGGCACCGATGTCTGGAAGCGAAAACGTGCTGTTAAGCCAACAAAAGTCATTGGAGGTCTGATTTACAGTTTTGGTCAGGAAGACTCACGAAGGCTGAGAAGTCGATGTTCCTGCTTTAACCCTTTCAGCTCCTCCGACACAAACGTCTTCATCTGCTGTATATCCATCCCGCGGCGTTTCTGTAGAAACAATGGAATAAAAAGACACGAAAGTTTGAATGTTTCAAGACGGGCTTTCTTTTCATTTTCCCACAATGGGAAAACTTGACATATAATTCACAAAAATGTTCTTTTTCATCATGTAAAAGAACATATGCACACATACACATGCATTTAGAAATAACAAATATATAAACAAGTATGAGAGAGAGAGCGAGAGAGAGGACCATTAAACGATGTATGTAACTTTGGTTATAGAGACGGTCACGGACATGAACTCACATCATATGCAGTCTGAAGAGTCCTGGCTTTCTGACTGAGAAAGCCAAAGACGTTGGAGAAATGTTCGTTCCTGATTTCATTGAAGACCTACGAGACACAGGACAGTTCATACAGATGTCTGTCTCAAGATGTCAGGTGACAGGCAGCAGTCGGCTCGGCTCTGAAGTCGGTCCCACCTTGTCCTGCGAGTTCAGCATGACTTTCACACTTTTGTTTGAGGTGGTGACGTCGGGGGTGAACTCCACACATCCTGCAGAGCAGACGCCGTGATGAGACGACACATCAACACAGAACAGGCCCCAACAGGATCGTGTTTGAAAATGACTGCGGACATGCGGTGTGACAACACTGCGTATAACTGATCCAATACTTATCAATGGCCCGTAGAGTCAAGACTGATATTCTTAAAAATATCCTACAGTGCATGGACGAAACGCAGGAATCATATTTCACACAAGAATGTGAAGAAGCGCATGTTCCAGAAACAGTGACTCACAACAAACAACATTGTTTTGAAACTCTGATTATCCTGAGTTGTAGTGTCTTTGAAGGCGTTTTATTTATAGCTTCAATCGTGCCATTTTTGTATTTTGTTCCCAAATATAAAGTTTATTTTTAATTTGCAGTGACTAGTAAAGTAACTCCAGTACTTATTAAAGAAGTAACTAGCAACTGTAACCTCAATATACAATAGTTTAGTCAAAGACACCGTCAAAGTAATGCCTGTTTGGACAATCTTTTTTTTAAGATGTAAAATTCATTCATCCAGGTGCTGGATGTTTTCATTTAGACATTAGTTGCTGTTTATTTCATTCTACCTCTTGAATGTTTTCAGATTGATAAATTCATTTTGGGATTTCCTCAACATCATTTTCGAATCTGAAAAATGTTGAGGTTATGGCAGCTCGGCACGGAGAAGGACGGCACACTTCAGGGGACACCCACCGCATTTAATTCGAAATATATCATCCACGAGTCCTTCGTAGACAACTTGCGAGCATAGAGGAGTGACGAAGTCAACATCTGCAAAGACAGCAACAACATCGGTACAAGAAACAAGGACAGCACAGTGTGTGACCCACCGAGAGGAGAACACGGGGCTCCTCACCTCTGTCGATAAGAAAAACATTTCCTATCTCGGCTTGGCGAGGTTTTTGTTCACCGTCTTCCAACAGCTCCTTCAATGACTGGTACGCCATCTGTTTTCAGCCAGAATGAGTTTGTGCTTGTCATTCATTTTGTCCATCAAATGTAGCCTCATACAAGCTTTAGAAAAACCGTCTGCTACTATCTGTATGATCGTAGTTTATCTCAGCTGTTAAATTGCTGCTTCTTCTCACTGTCATTCCTTCCTAAACTAGTTTTTTCTTCAACAGACTTTTAAACCTAGATAACGGAGGATCTTCCTTCTACAAATTGATTAACACAAGTTGAACTTAATGGTATAGTCGTTGGAACGACCCACACAGTGCTCAGCTTTGACAGGGCGCAAATCCCCAGCGGTCAGGCAGAACTAAGCACTTGCCTTAGAACAGCGTCCGATCCCATAGACATTTGAAAACGGGCCGTAAAGGGAGTGAAGGAGGTGCAGAACGCTGCCAGCTGTGCTCACCCAGCGCTGGTCTCCTGCCTGTATAATCACAACATCTGTTAATTAATACATCTGTTCACCATTCGGCAACCAAATGATACATTTGTGGTTCATCACCATGGGAAAATTATCTCACATGTTTCAAAGGTTATTCATCAGCAGTGGTGGCAAAAGCACTGAATCATCTTCATAACGGTTAACACAAATAACCAGCCAGTTTGAAAAATTAGAGATGGCGAAAGAACAAATGTAGAGAGTAAAAGTAAAAAATTTAATACAGACACCTCAAAAATCTACGAACTATGTAAACTGAGTAAAAATACTTTGTTCTTGCCTTCTCTGCTAATTCTAGCCAATTAGTTTTAGAGTATAGCCAAGCTCATATTTACCAGAAAGTTGTCTCGAAAGAATTCTGGCAGCTCCATACTGACGATATCATCGTCAAGTGGAAGGAGGTAGAAAGCCCATTCATCTGTGGTCACATCTGTGAGAAACCAAAACCATCTTTTAATGTTCACTTTTACTTTCACTGGTGCTAAAAACAAAATGGCTGAAAGTGGTGAAACTCACCCCCAAAGATCCCCTGCTCCTCCAATACAGCCTCACATGCGTAGAACTGAACGACACAGAAAGAGATGGTCAGTGGGGTAAATAGGGAGAATTGAGCAGCGCGTCAATACAAACAGCAAAGCGGGAAATACCTTCTGAGGGGTAAAAATGATCTTGTATCTTCTAAACTTCCCTACAGCCTTGTCGGCATTGACAACATCTGGAAGCAGCGGGAAAAACATCATAAAATAACTTTTTTACAAAACAGCACTGAAAGAACCAAAGACAGGCATGTTGGGTTGGGGATTATAGAAAGTATTTAATAAACGATTAACATAACCATAAGAACACAACTAGTAATGCACACAGATTCAAACAGTCACAGAAAAATAACTAACATCTTAAAAATGGAGTGACATTTGAAGAATTTCTATCTACACAAGATGCAGAAAATTCTGTTTGGGATTTTTATTTTTAGCAAGCTTTGTTGCAAAAGTTTATTTAGTGGTGCGCGGGAATCTATCAACAACTAGTCCAGAGGGCATCAGGCAGATGAACCTGTTACACCAGTTCTTCAATCATTTCGCTGTCAAAGGGAAAATGTTAAAATTTAGATACTATTTACTATTTCTGATTCACTTTTAAACATATCAAGTTATCTGGAGCATTTTTATACCAGATCAAACCAAACTGAATGACACATGGTTTATTTTCCCCCCAACGACAAGATTAAGACCATGTGAAAGAGTTCATGAACAAATCAATGAACAGTGATTTGATCTCATGCACTAATATTGTATTGGAAATACAACAAATAAAAAATAGAAAATAAGACATGTTACTATTTAAGGGAAATCATTGTCACAAATTGTGTTCACAGTCACAATGATATTCCTTGTGTTTTTAAACATTAACAACTGAATAATAATCATATTCAGTGAAATATCGTTGTTAGAGGCACTAATTTGAAACATACAAGTATAGTTTTGATTGTTTCTTTGTATATACAGTTGTTTTGCATTAGAATCAGTAAAGAATCAAAGATTCTTTCACATGAAATGTCCCAAATTACTGAAGCTTTTAAAATTCTACCAATTATGTAAACGTTTGACTCCTATAAAAACGGACTTTTATTTTATTTGTTTACTTTGTTAATTTTACTATCAGATGTTTATCTTTGTTTTATCACTGCAAGAGATTCAGATTAAATTCTTCTCACAAGCCTGGTTACATTCCTGGGTGACTAGAAATTTACTGTAAAGGGTAAGTGAATGTGAGAGTAGTTTTTGGACTTGCCACATATCCACTTTACTGTCTGTATTCTCGGTCGAATCAGAAAGCAGAGCCTATCGAAAGAGAAGCGACACACTGTCAAACAAATACACTCGACGGTGCTCATATGTAAACTGATGTGGCATTATCAGTGTGCAAAACTCACTGATCTGAAGTGCTGACGATAGGTTTGTGTTCCAATTTGTAAAGTTTGTCGACATCATGTTGCTGCAAAAGAGAACACGAAAGAAACATTTTCTTAAAATATATTTGCATGTAGCTTGTTTTTTTGACAGGAAGAGTTGGGATGGTCAGATGGTTCACCTTTAGAGTTGACACGTTAGCAATACGATCGAGTGGGCTCATCAGGTCTGCCTCGATGAAGAGGTCTTTCTTCCCCGGTAGCTGTGTAACGGGAGAGTTGAAAGAGAGTGAAGACGGAGAAGAGCAAAAAAACACACACACACACACACACACACACACACACACACACACACACACACACACACACACACACACACACACACACACACACACACACACACACACACACACACACACACACACACACACGCAAATACAAGAAAATGCAATTTCTACTGAGTGACACTCTGTGTCCAAGAACATGTAATATCTAATCATGATAAAACATATATTTATGCTTTAGTCTGCCTCTCAGGGCAGCCCCAGTTCTTCACTCTTTCAATTTCTTTGATACGCTGCTCAAACCCCATTCAATACTAACTGAGGGTAAACATTTTATATAAAGACTTCTGAAACATTGTTTTAACTCAGAAATGGCCTTTTCATGAAAGAACCTCTATAGGAGTCAAATTGTGCCTTTTTTTGGGACCAAATACTCTTTTATCAACAGTCACTTTTCTCTGCTGACATGATCAATTGTGAAACAACTGGTTGCTGTTCACAGATCTGTAAATGACCTTTTACTTTACAAAATATTAACCCTTTTGACACAGTTTGTGTCACTGTAATCTCTATCTATCACTATGTGGATGGCTTATAGCTCCTTTTCATACCTTTATGCATTTCTGATCGATTTGTATCAGCTTGGGCTCGTTCAAGTCATTTCGTTTCACTTTGCAATTAAATGTCACCTGTTTGTAGTCATCTTTACCTTTATGTGTATATTTAGTTTCTCTGCAGTTGGTTTCTGACTAATGTCATTAGTCCTAGGTCCTAGGATAGTAGTAGGATGAGTGCGAAAATAAGGTATATAATCACATCATAAACATTGAACACTGGCATATGTGTATGAGTCGCATGACAGTCGTGTTAGTGTGTGGTGTGCCACCCAGCAGAGCCTCGCTGATCAGGGTCACATCACGGATGCGTGTTCCCACCTGTTCCAGCAGGTAGATGAGTTGATCTCTGACGAGAATCTTCAGCAGGGAGAAGTCAGGGAGCTCCGGGGAGTCCCTCCGGGCGCTGTAAGCCATGCTGGAGCGGAACCAACACAAGAGAGCAACCGGTTATTCACAACAAATACAGAAACACATTTACTTAAAGCCACAGGCAACAGAAAGACACAGAAGAGACGAAAATCTCTACACTTGTTAATCTACGAGCGAAAGTAGCTTTGAAGCTAAAGCGCATCTGTCACATCAGATCAGTTGACAAAATGAACGTCGATAAGGCACACTGGCGTGAGATAATATCCAAAGGACGCACTCAATATTTAACAGCAAATGCGAAAAACATACCTAATAAAACAGGGTGAAACAGACGTGTATATGTGGTTAGCATCTGCCTCCTTCCGTAGCCACATAAGCGGAAACAACGTTGTCGCAAGCGGTTTCCGCCCGGACCGCTCGGAGACGGACCGCTGTGCACCAGTAAGAAGACACCTGTCTGAAAGCATGACTTCTGACGCCATCGTTCTGTTAGAAACAACCAATTTCGCTGCGGAAAAACATCGAAACCAGCGACGAAAAGACCCAGAAGAAACGCCGTATATCAACCACCCCATCGGTAAGAAACGAGTCTTTTCACCTTATAATGATGCGATCTAATGTGGCCCACAAATCTGTCAACTCACTGTATGTAAGATCACTGCTGATGTCTACAGACAGAAAGCTTGACATTTCTTTAAGTAAAATGGTTGTTGTACATATAAAGTTGTTTCTCTTGTATTTCGAGATTGGAACAAAAGTAGAGATTCTTAACTCAGACACTTCCTTTTTATTGTCGATGATATTGGACTTGAGCCTCCTTGGTTACTCAACAGTCACAAGCATTAAAGAACCACAGCAAAGTAGTAACAAATACATATGACCGTCCAGATATTACAAACGGAAAAATAATGGCAATAATGCAAACAATCAGGGGTGCAACATATCAGGTGGTGATACAAACATTTCAGTCTTTCTCTTTCGAAATTCATCAAAATTAGTTAATCACTTTTTTTTTTTCATTCATACTTTAAATGATGTAAATGAATGCATGGTAAGTGTACATTTCCAATACATTGTGCAGCCCTGCACACAAATATCTCAGTTACACTATTACACAGATGGAAATGTTATTTATGGCTCACCAGAAGCAATGATGTGATCATTAAATAGAGAGTGGCCACATAATGACACAAAACACCCACACTGACAGCAAATCCAAAGAAAGCTCTCCTATTGGTGTTTTTGACTTGTTCCGAAGCTTAACAAAGTCAGATCTTTTGTTGACTTTGCTCTCTCTGATACTCAAAGCTCTGTGTGATTCTTTTTCAGGAGTAGCAAGAATCCTTAGCCATGAGGGAGGAATCACTGACATTGAGGTTTTGCAAGTATGTTATCAGCTACCATCAGTGAGTTGCTGTCATGGACTTGTCTTCTGGGGTCACTCAACATGTTTGTTGTCTCTGTGTGCCCCTTTCTTGTGCAGGCTGCTTTGCTCCATGACACAGTGGAGGACACGGACACCACTCATGCAGAGCTTGAAGCCAAATTTGGGCCAGTCGTTGCCCGGATAGTTCAGGAAGTGACAGACGAAAAAACTCTGGCAAAGCAAGATAGGAAGCGTCTGCAGGTGGAACATGCGCCTCACTGCAGCCACCAAGCCAAACTCGTCAAACTGGCTGATAAGCTTTACAACTTGAGGGACCTGAACCGCAGCACACCTGCTGGTCAGTATCGTCACTGCTCTTCTACTATTTGCTGGGTCATTTTAGGGTCATAGTCGCCACACTATAATAAAGAACATTTAATTGTATTGACTTGCCGGCCATAGTGTGTTGCAGTTGCCTTCTACAAAGATGTCACAACTTTCTTTGTAATTCTTTTATAAAAATAGCTCAAAACTATATGTGCACACAGTGGTTACATTTTTAATTGACATCGGACAAAATTCACTCCTATTTCAAATTGTAGTTATTGTGACGACTAAGACTCAGTTGGTAGAGTGGGTCATCCCTCAATCAGAATGTCAAAGGTGACTTAATTGGTACCCATAGGTAGATTTTTGTGCAGCAGGAGAGGGAACCTGGGAGTATATACAGATACATTAAAAATGCCGGACAGTAAAAATCATGCAGGTTTGATCCTCTATCTGTCCATATGTCAAAGTGTCCTTGAACAAAACACTGAACCACAAGCTGCTCCCATTGAATAGATTGAGCACCTTGCATGGCAGCTGCCTCCACTGTTATGTGACTAACAATGCAAAGCTCTTTGGGGGCTGGAAAAAGCGCTATATGAGTAAACTCCATTGACCATTTGTTTAGCTTTTTCAGTCTTTTGAGTGGATGTTTTGGCAGTATATGAACAAGTATTACAGTGCATCTTGAGAGCAAAACTGAAATAATAATACATTTTATGTATTGGCGCCTTTCACATACCCAAGGTCACTTTACATTCCATGATAAGATTACAGTTAAAAGCAAGTAAAAACATATTAGTCAAAAGAAAACAAAAACATAGATTTTAGAAGAGTAGGTTTGTCTAAAAAGATAAGTTTTTAGGTGAGTTTTGAAAGAGTCCAGGGATTGAATGTTTCTTATGTTGGCTTCGAGAGAGAAATGGCAAAATGAGCACTTGTCCAAGTTAATTACCTGTAATTACTTCACAGATCTTTGAGAAGGCGATGCTCCAATCAAATCGGTTTGAAAACTGCTGTTCTTGAATGTGAACCCACAATAATTCTCTATGAACATCTGCTTGTGAAATATAAATAATATAAGAAATATTTTCTAATAGTTTAATGGGTGTTTTTCAGGTTGGACAGCTGAGCGGGTGCAGGAGTATTTTGTCTGGGCCTCTCAGGTGGTGAAAGGTCTTAAAGGAACAAACGCCGTTCTGGAGGAGAAGCTGGAGGAGCTGTTCAAACAGAGAAGAGTCCACCTCTGATCACATGGACCCAAAACACTGTGGAGAAGAGATTTCCTACTTGACGAATGAACAGCTTTGTCACACACTACTCACAAAAAGTTCCCAGAAAGGCATAGAAGTGGACGTCCCTTTGGCCACGTCCTAAACTGATGACTGCTTTGTTGTGAACTCTTCCTGTGGAACATGTGGAATGGTACAGTGACAAGCCCATGCCACCAGAATAACCTCAGTAACCCAATCCAAGTTGTGTCCCTGCATAAACACGCCTAATTTCATATTCATGGACGACAAAGCTCCGGCTCTTTGAGGTGGCATCATTCAGAAAAGGCTGCTGTAAACAGGGGTACCTCAAATGGAGTGTCCTGCACTTTGTCCAGACCTGAATCCATGAGAAAATCCTCTGAGATCAACCGAGTGACTGTGTAGAGGCTCTTAACTCTGTACCCCAGAACCTCAATGACCTGACAGCCGCCCTTCAAGGAGAGAGGGATGCCGTGCTTCAACAGACAATAAGTTGACTTGTGAACAGCATGAGATATCAAGATTTCTTTTTAATGTGGAATACCCACCACCGATTTTGAGTTTTTTTAAGTGCTCTTCTTTAATAATATTTCACTGGAGCATGGACTTTGTACACTTTTTATAAATTTCAGCCGAAAGCCAAATATTCATAACTTTTTGTGAGTAGTGTATGTCCTCTATTAAAGTACATCACATTTAGTATAAATCTACACATTTTCCATTGTTTTATATACAGCAATAAGTTTTGGGGAAATGTGTGAAATAATGTGAACAAAAATAAATGCTTCAAAGCCAAAGTATCAAATGTTGAATCTAAGAATTCATTGGAATTCAATATTTACCCAATCTGACAACTAATGCCAGCAACAAACTGGATAGATGAAAAGTAAGTCTAAAAAACAAAAAACTAATTGTTCATAACAGAAGCTAAAGCAAGGAGCACCGGTCAAAACTCTCAGGTGTTCTATTAATACCTCCTTTGTAAATAGTGTTTGTATTCTATTTTGATCTACTTTGTAATTTTAAGAGGGAAATTCTTAATATAATTAATAGATATTGTTATTAGTCCATACTTAAGATTGATTCTAGTAGTATAGATTATTAACATTCTATTAATTATTTATTCTATAATTATTTAATCCAGTAATAATAATTTTAAAATCAGCTTCACAAAGATGAGTGATTTACAATATATAGAATAAAATAGAAACATTTTTAAATACACAAAACCCCTGTTCAAGAACTTTGAAAAGGAGCTGATAGCTTTGTTGCTACAAACAGGTAAACAAAAGGTAAGGTGCTTTTGGGAAAAGATCTGACAAGAGGAACTTTTAGGAATTGTATTTTTACGTATCATGACCCCAAACATTGTGATATGATGCTTGAGATCGGCAGGGATATGAATCACATCAGGACACACAAGTGTCACTGACACCCAATACTCTTAAACCAACTGAAAGTTTGCCATGTGGTTTTACCTTGAAATGTGTGTGTGTTGAACTCCTCATACAAGTCCAAGAGACCTCAAATTTGGTTTGTATACGCAACAGGCCTTCCTGATGAAAACGGCATCAAAATCTTCTGCAAAAGTCAAAGGGCTCAGCAGAGTCCAGCCCTGATGAATTCCATAGACCGTCACAGTCACAGTGATGGCGCCACCTGGTGGATGGACGGGAATTGCCACCTAACCCATGATTCCATATTTGAACTTCATGACAATATATACTCAAAGGGTTTTAAACATTAAAAGAAAACAGCTGTTGGAACAGTTTAATTATTATTCAAATTTTTTAGACAATTGTTCCGACCGTAGACATGTCTATGGTTCCGACGAGCAGTGGCGCTTCCCATTTTCGGTCCGTCACCATAACGAGTTCAACTTCCGTTTCAGTGGAGCAGCGACGTGCTAATTTTTATTAAATTGGGGAAAACGGCATTTTTTTATTCAGATCCATGTAGTCGATCGGGCAGCTATGCCTTGTCGCGATGTCTCCACCGATTCAGGCCCGGTCCGGAGCCGTTCCAGTCTGAAATCAGACGGGTGAGCTGTTAGCAGGTTGCTAACGGTGTGTTAAATCTGCCAGCCAGCTGTCAGTGAAATCTGTGGTTTACAGTTTATGTAAAGTTAATTAAAATACCTTGGGATATAGATGGGTCAAAATGGAACAAGTTATAAATTAAGAAGAAAGCCCGAGCAACAACATTAGCATTAGATTGAAAAGTTACTTTTAAACTCTGCAGCCTCACTAAAGAGAGAGGAAATGGAGCTGGAGGGTTTGAGTGCTTTAGAGCCACGACTGAAATGTCCTCTCAACCGCGTCTCTGAAGACCTGGAAGAGAGGTATCACAGCTTGAGCAAGTTTGATGTGACTCTACTTTATGGTTACTCGTGCCGCAATACTGATTTGTCCACTGTTTCTGTGTCCCTTGATAGACAGAGGCAGACTGTAGAGCCAGAAATAATGGCTGGGAGCAGCGAGGACTCTGTGGAAAGCACATGGGACGCAGAGAGCAAGGAAGACAGTGAGAATGAAGAGGAGGTGGATGATGAAGAAGTTGAAAGAAGACTCTGGAAGATGGATCAGCAAGTTTTGGAAAGGACGAACAAGATTGAGGTTATGGGGGTGGAAGAGGAGGGGAAGCCAGAAGACCAGTGGGAGACCGAGCAAGGATATGAAGAATACACGGACAGCGAAAATGAAGTTGAACTGCAACTCAAACCCTCTTTCATCCACACTTATGAAGTCAAACAACCTCAGACACTCTTAAAGTCAGACCCTAATTGTTCGGACAATTTATGTAGCCTTTTACCCCCGATCAAGTTGTTACTCAGACAGATTTCAAAGCCTGAACGTATGGTTAAAAACATTCACAGCTCTGATGGCGATATGGGCCGCTCTGAGTGGGTGAGTGGTGTGGCTGTGGAGAAAATGGCTAATCAGGTGGCTGTAATTCTATCATTTCTGTCATTGAATTTTGATTGTTCTTTTATACAATCACACTAAAGGCCTTTCTTTATGCTCTGATGTAGGAAATCAAGAGGCAAGGTGCAGTGAAATGTCCACAAGCCACGGAGAGAGAGATGGAGGCTGTAAAGGTGAAGCAGGGGGTGAACTTTGCGCCTGGACCTGTCAACTTGGTTGATCAAATCAGCAACCTCACAGAGTGTGGCAAATGCTTTCCAGAGAGGCAGAATATTTCTGAAGAGAGGATGGGGAAAGGTTCGCCACTCTGTGAGAAACTGCGTGAGAAAATAGTGGAACAATTCAAGAAAAACGTTCCTCAGCGGAAAATTGCCAAAAACTTGGGAATTGCATTGTCAACGGTGCATAACATCATTAAAAGATTCAGAGAATCCGGACAAATTTCTGTACGCAAAGGACAAGGCCGAAAACCGATATTGACTGGCTGTGATATTCAGGCCCTCAGGCAGCACTGCATGGAAAACAAACTGGATTCTGTTGTGGAGATCACTGCCTGGGCTCAGAAACACTTTGGGAAAACGCTGTCGGTGAACACAATTCGTCGCTGCATCCACAAGTGCTAGTTCATTAATTGAACAAACCAATGTTTAGGTAAAGAACTGCGGCTGTCTTTCTGGGACAAAGGTCATTCTACATGAAAATGAATGAAAAAGTGTCTTATTCCAGTTTGTGATTAGAACACACTTTAAAAAAGCATCATCTATCATGGTATGCGGGTTTATTAGGTGTGCATGCAATGAGTGATTTGGACATTTCCAATTGATTTCAATGTTGATTAATTTTTACAGGTTTTGCAGCAGCATGTGCCTTTATGCTGGTTACACCTTTTGCAGGAAGGACTTGGCCTTTAGAAAAAAAACATACATACCGATATTACAACTAGGGGTACATGCAATCCTGAGCAGCAGCAGTGCTTGAGTAGACTGCATTTAGAAGACCATAGTGGGAGGTTAGAGAGGTCCTCTCACAAAACCAGTGCAGGTTTGTAAGTTCTTTCATTTAGAACATGAAAACAAGGTAGTACTTAACCACTCCACAGCAATGTGCAACCAAAATCATCTCAGGCATTTGGATGTTAGCCTGCTGATGCTCCTTGTACTACCCACATGGAGGCCAACTTTATATTGGTTTTTTCTAGCAATCTTCGTTTCCCCCAGTTTAGGAAGATACTTTTTTTTTAATATGGTAATCACTATATATACACCATTTTCATGTACATCACATTTTATTGGTATGTCTGTTATTTCATATTTCATTTATGTTCTGTTCATGTTATTCCTTTACACCTTATATATTATTATCTATCAATATTTTACTGTTACAGCACTGGAATTTCGAGACTTGCATTAAAAAAAGTCTTTGTTATATTTACATAAATTTGGTTTTGATTGAAAATTTTGTTTACTCGACAGATGCCAGAACAAATTCCAACGGCAGTTTTGATAAACACTGAGTTTGAATAAAGCCACAATTTAAGCTTTCATAAACCACGTGGACATATTTGATTTTGACTGTGAAATCCTGGAATAAGTCAGCTCTATTATCTTGAGAAAGGTCAAGTGCCGTTGTTTTCACAGTGTTGGGAATGGAATAGAACACAAGATTGCTAATGTAAATCTGGAACCCAACCTAATGGAAGAGTTTCCTCAAAGAAGTTTCACATCTACTTTTATAGACAGTTGAATAACACTCACAATGGATATTTTATGAAAGAAATTTTTTTTTTCAAGCAAAGTAAATGATTTACAGCTGGTGTTGGGGTTCTGAAAAACAAATGTATTATTCATTAATGAATTCATTGAACGGATTTGAGGTCCAGTCATCAAGACAGGTCAGTTGATGACGACCTCCAACAACAATTCATAGAATAAAATGAACAGTCTATGTGTATATTTATGACTGTCACTCTGTATAATCATGAAATGTTTGCCCTCAACCTCTGCTATGCCATCTGTCAAGAAGAGGTGTTGCCACTACATTTCAGTGGAGGACAAGCAAGTTAATTATCTAAGAAAAGTTTGTAGAGCTTGCATGTTCTTCCTGTGCATGCATGGGTTTTCCTTTGGATTTCCCCATGATTTTTCAACACAATCAAAAGTCATGCATGAAGTTGATTTTAGGTTAACTGGTGAATCTAAAGTGCTTTGAAGTGCCAATGTAATGCTTCTTAATATAATATAATATAACTTTTTCGTTTATTAACATTAATTAACGGTCGGGCTTTCCACCTTCCACTTCCGGTCCGTCAACATAGTAACTTCCGGGTTAGCGAACGACGTCGAGCTCGTTTTGTTCAACTGAAAGACCAAAAAACAAACGTTTTTCCAAGATTTTCCTCGACGACCGGGCAATCATGTCTAGTCGCGAAGCCCTGAACATGAAGCTCCCGCCGATCCAGTCCACGGCCGGCGCCGTGCCGGTCCGGAATGAGAAAGGTGAGATTTACAACGGAGTGTTTGCAGGCGGCTAACGACGTGCTAACGTTAGCCGTCCAGCTATCACAGATTAACATGAGATAAATGTTCACATCTTAAAGATCCAGTTGATGTAGAATCAACAGAGATAGCTGATTGGTTTAATGGGGAAAAAATTTGACATAAACATTACATTTAGGTGTCAACATATTTGTGGAGCAATCACATGTAAATAAACCGAAGCCTTTTCCTCCAATGTGTTTTTTAATACTGGTGTCAGTCATCGTCGAATGTCTAAGTCACCAAAGGTGCATTTACGATGTTTATTATTTACCACAGAGTCTTCTATTAAACAGCACAATCATTATAGTTTACTGCTTCAGTGATTGAACAGTTGTTCCAACACTGCATGGACAATTTCTCAAATAGTCTAAATTTGGTGCTGATTTTAACCAATATTATAAGCAAAACATTGATGCGAACTGAAAAGCTACAACAAAACTGGTCACATCTGTTTACTTTATGACTACGGCTTCTCAACAGTCACTACCTCATCCAAGCAGTTAAACAAATTTGAGAACAGGAGCCATGTTTTTGTTGTAACTCAATCTTATTGTTCCAAATAGCTGTAGAATAGCATGAAATCCCTAAATTACCACCAAAAGGAACACTGTAGTGGCTTTATTATGCGTTAACGACAGTTTTTCTAGCATAACAGGACATTTATAACATATTCAGACCATTATCAGGTGTGTAAACTCTGGGTTTTCATGGATGGAAAACTAAATACTTGTATAATGCCAAAATAAAAATCTTATGATTGGACAAAATAATCAGTACATTTTCATTTTACTGACATGTGAAAGCTTATATTCTAAGGCAAAATGCTAGAATAGATATTTGTTAGGGGTTTATTTTCAAGTATTAATAGAGGAGTTAATTGTTAGAGTAGGTCACACTTTTTAAATTACCAGACTCTCTTTACAACAAGATTTTCTAAAGATTTTTTTTCTTTTTTGTTTCAAGATAACTTCTTGAGTCATTCAAAGTCCATCTGCTCCACCTAAACTATTGTTGCCTCTCCATCTCTCAGGTGAACTGTCCATGGAGAAGGTGAAGGTGAAGCGGTATGTTTCGGGTAAACGTCCAGACTATGCGCCAATGGAGTCGTCGGATGAAGAAGATGAGGACTTCCAGTTTGTGAAGAAGGGAAAGGAAATGGAGCAGGAAGTGGAGCTGGAGGAGGAGGATGTTTCAGACCCACGTCTGAAACGTCTGCTCAACCGTGTCTCCGAGGACGTGGAGGAAAGGTGCTGCATCGCTCGTATAAGTTTGATCTGACTCTGCCGTATGGTTGTTTGTGCTGAAATTCTCCTTTGACCACGCCACTCACGTGTTTCTTCGTCATCAGACTTGCCAGACACCGACAGATCGCAGAGCCGGAAGTCGTGGCCGAAAGCAGCGAGGACTCTGATGAGGGAACGTGGCACCCCGAGCGTGAGGAGAGCAGCGAGGACGAAGAGGAGGAGGAGGAGGAGGTGGACGATGAGGAAATTGAGAGAAGGCGAGCGATGATGCGACAGCGGGCCTTGGAAAGGAAGAACGAGGACATGGAGGTCATGGAGGTGGAGGACGAGGGAAAGTCGGGGGAGGAGTCCGAGTCCGAGTCCGAATATGAGGAATACACAGACAGCGAGGATGAAGCTGAGCCGCGACTCAAACCCGTCTTCATCCGCAAGTATGAAGGGCTCTTAACATCAGGTCCTAAATGTTTTGACCACTTATGTGGCTGTTTACTCTCAACTAATTTACTGAATTTGATTGTATTTGACAGCAATTTCTCAGATTCCTTTTCTTAATTTATTTTGATGGGTTAACTGAAATAGTTTTCTTTGCCCTTTATTTATTAATAAGTCTCTACACATTGGCACATACAATGATATGGCTTTATGTATTTGTGTACGCTTCTACACAGTTTCGTACATGTGCACGCACGTTGACCTTTTTGCGTTTTTATAACCTGATTGCAATACTGTTCAGATTACATTCAGGTGAAATGCTTGATTCTGTTTTCGCACTGTGAGTTGTATCGTCTGTGTTCACACCACAGAAAGGACCGGGTCACAGTGGCAGAGCGCGAGGCAGAAGATCAGAGGCAGCGAGAGCTGGAGGCCGAGGCCAAGAAGCAGGTTGAGGAGCGACGGCGCTACACGCTCAAGATAGTGGAGGAGGAGGCGAAGAAAGAGTTTGAGGAGAACCGGCGCACACTAGCCGCTCTTGAAGCCCTCGATACCGACGGAGAGAACGAGGAAGAGGAGTACGAGGCCTGGAAGGTCAGAGAGCTGAAACGCATCAAGAGGGACAGAGAGGCCCGAGAAGTGTGAGTAAACACCCGTAAAACAACTTGCTTAAAAACATATTTGTGTGCTTTGTTTGTTTTGGGGGTTGTTGTTTTTTTGAGGGTGGTAATGAGGTGTCTTCATTCTCAGGTTGGAGAAGGAGAAGTCAGAAATTGACAGATTCCGTAACTTAACGGAAGAGGAGCGGCGGGCGGAGCTGCGCAACAGCGGCAAGCTCATCACCAACAAAGCCAGCAAAGGCAAATATAAGTTCCTGCAGAAGTACTACCACAGAGGAGCTTTCTTCATGGTGAGTGTCAGCAGAGCCCTCAATCTCACTGCGACCTTCACTACCGCATCTCGTTTGAACTTTCGAGTAGAGCTGGGTGACATGGTGAACGACTACGTTGAAACTTTTAAGAAAAAACAGAGTCCATGAATTTGTGTTTTCATGTTTTCACATGTTGAATTTTTAAATAATCTTGTTTGTGTTGCAGAATGAGGAGGAGGACGTGTACAAGAGGGATTTCAGTGCACCGACTCTGGAGGATCACTTCAACAAGACCATCTTGCCCAAAGTCATGCAGGTCAGTGCCTTTTACTCTGTCAGTGGAGCACGGCATACCTTGGGCTGCAAACGTTACAGCTTGCAGTGTCTTAAAGGGGAACAGAATAGAAAAAAACGGGGAACTTGCGCTGGATACCTTTGTGTTGTCATGTCTCTTTTTTTTAAGAATACATTTCTTAAAACCTAGGAAGGGTGACATAATTCACATCTCTATTTATATATATATATATTTTTTTTAAATCTCTTATTTTTAGAGTCTTGTTTGCAGTGTCGCATTAAACTTTATTCCTATCACACTTTTAAAACAACCACAGCTGAGACAAAAGAGCTGTACATAAATAGACATAAACACTTATCAATTCGATTTCAACATTTATCTCCAGGATAAAAAGAGCTCGTTTGTGTAAACTACAGATTTACGAAAAAAATCTCATTCTGTTCCTGATGGACTGTCTCTCAATGTTTCAGTTCATTTAAGAAAAAGGTATTCACAGCATAATGGAAACATATTTCATTGTTGGGTTGAAATCCATTAAACTTTCTGACTCCATTGTCTGGGTTCATTTTCCTCCACAAGGTCAAAAACTTTGGCCGCTCTGGACGCACCAAGTACACCCACCTGGTGGACCAGGATACCACGTCGTTCGACTCTGCCTGGGCCCAGGAGACCGCCCAGAACAGCAAGTTCTTCAAGCAAAAGGCAGCGGGCGTGAGGGACGTGTTTGACCGGCCCACCGTGAAGAAGAGGAAGACTTAGGAGGCGTGTGAAGGACGCGAGCAGCAGCTTTACAGACTGATCAGAGACAGACTGCAGCCTGCTCACTCAGTTTTTGGACTTAGTTGCAGAAGGAAAGCAGTAAAAGGATCATGCTGCACCATGAAGCTGGTTAGGTGGGATTTTCTTCTGTCCTCTAAAGTCACAAACCTGTAAATTACTGCCACACACACATATTCAATTTAAATGTGGCGTAGTTTTGTAAATATTCAGCTGGTTCCATGTAGATTCACTCTTTGACCTTCTGAGTGACTTTTTCACCCTTAATTTTTGTTAAAATACTCCAGTTGTACTGTGATGTGTGCGAATAAAAGCCGTATTTTTAAAAACCAACACAAAAAGCTTTGAGCGAACTGTCAGCCTTTATTTAAAAAAAAAAAAAAAAGTATAATCACAGTTCAACCACCGAGCCTCGTTGATTTTTGAGGAGTCTTGGTCAAACACAAAAAGGAGAAAGTGAAGCAGTCCAGAGTGAAAAATGCTGTTTGTTCAGTTGGTCAGAGTCACCAGAGCTTCCACCACGTTGCCCATGTGTTCCCGCAGACTGCGCTCGGCCACGGCTCGCGAGATCTCCATCTCCGACATCTGCACAGCAACAGCACAAACCACTTCCATCAGGACAATAAATGGCTGATTTGAACTATTATGATGCAGAAAGTGGTCAAGACGAGATGAATGCAGGCCTCCTGAAATTACACCGTTGTGCTTTGCCGTATAAGATATCCCTTTATTCATCTCACATGTGGAGAAATTTGCAGTGGTACAACAGGATAGTAAAGAGAAAGCACACATAGCAGAAACTAAAAAAAAGCAGATAAAATACAATATAATAAAAAGATATGCACACAGTGCCTATAAGTGTGGACATGTACGGAATATGGGGGTGGATGTATTGCACATAGTAAGTACGTTTTTATAGATTATTAGTTATTGCACCACTTATTGCACTGTTGGAGTGGAGTGATATTGTCTGGTTGTGGTGTGCAGTGTCTACTGGGAGCAGGCTATAATTGAAGGTATAATATAATATAAGGTATAATTGAATCCAAAGAAAATGTTTGAGTTTTATCGGTCAAAGTTAACCAAGAATTATTAGGTCACTTGGTTGATGTGAACGTTCAGAGTTACTGCTGGATTTAACACCAGCATCTGGACTGTGGACCAGAGTATCTGGATAAAATACACAACATGCAAACTCCACAAAGACAGACCACTGTTTTACAATGATCTTATATTAATTGGCATTAAATCCAAGAACAGGGTGCTTGTTGATCAAATTACATTTGGGAAGGTAGATGCAAATAATTTCCCCAGATTTTATACTTCCAGGGAAATTGTAAAAAAACCATTTTATTTCATCACTCATTGTCAAATGTTTTGTAATTTCTCCTGCACTTGAGAAATTACAAGCCTCATTTTTTTTGGTGGTTATTTCCACTGTGAAGCATCTTGGCAGATTTTGTTTTAAGGATGTTGCACCCGGTGGATGGATTTGGTCCTGCTGGAGGTGAGCCGGCCTCAGAAAGTCTGCTAATACTAATACAACAACATGCCTGCTTCCGGACTAGAAGGGTGTAGGTGGGGCTTAGAACTGGTGCAGAATTAGTAAATGTGGAGTGCAGAACAAATTGTCCCACATTTGCAATTCTGTAATGTGAAGTGAAAAGAAAGGGGATTCGAAGCGAATGTGCTTTATTACCGTTTGGCCCAGATTGAGTCACAACAGCAATTCACCAAAAGACTTAAGAACTGCAGAAATTCAAATTTTCATTTAATGGGGTCTTTAACTTGCTTGAATCTTACAAGCAGTTTGAGACAAGCTATGTTACAGTCCCTACCACCAGGATATGAAATGTTCTAGTGGCCACATAGTTTGATATAAACCACAAAACAAACTTACAATGAGTTCTACATCCTCCTTCTTGATGGTGACTTTGGCCAACTCCTTTTCTCTGAAAAGAGAAAAAGAGACTTGGTATCTGGAAGACACTGAACGTAAAACACGATAAAAGGCCTTTAGAGGCTCGCAGAGCGTTTGAGGATCGGAGTTGATCTCACCTCTCCTGCTTGGCTTTCTGTTCTCGTGACCTTCTGTCTCCAATCACTGACATCGCCTGAAAAACACACGATTCAGTTCATAGGAACTAAAACAATCTCCTCTCTCCCCGTTTCCCGGCATCAGTGCAGGAAATACCTGCGTTCACACGGCAACGTGAAAACCACTGTTTCTATTATAAACTCATTTTAAACATTCATGGGTCTTTCAATGCCGAAGAGTCCATACTTGTAATCTTTTCAAGTTGATGCTTTGATAAATCATCAAGTGTGAAGCACATAGATTCATTTTATATACACAATATTGAATATATAATAGGTTATTGCTAGAATTTTCTATTATGGTGCTTCAGAATTAATTTTTGAGGTCATTTGTCCATCTTCTGTACCTCAGTATACCAGAGTTGGTTTGGAGGTGGATAGTTTGAACAGAACCTGCTTCATTTGTTTAATGAACAACCTGCAGTTGAAGGCGTTTACACTGTCATAATTTGGATCACAGAAACCTGGCAATCAGAGCAGATTCACTAAGAGTTATCCTCAGACCTCAGCTCATCTTTAAATGTGTTTCTACTCCAAAAGGCCAGGAACTAACAAATGCGTGACGATCAAGCTCTGATGAGGAATTTCGTACTTATTACGATCCAGTGTTCTGAAGCATTGACACATCTGAGATTTATGACACCGTCAGTAATAATATAAATAATTCGATATAACGCTTAAAAAGGTATAAAGGTATTTTAGACACATCCAGGCAGACATTCCTGGATGTAGAAATCATATGATCCAGTGTTCCCGGACTAACTGCTGTCAGTTTGTTGGTTTTAAAGTCTTTTACTGGTACGAAAAGCACGATTACCCAAACAATCAAGCTACAAACGTTACAGAAACTATGTTATACTCAAGCACCTTGAATAAAGTCTTTATTTTAGATCAAAGAGAAAGGTGGGTGATGTTTGGAGAGAATATTTTTCCTGGTTTGGTGAGGAGTTAGAGCTCGGACCGTGAAGGCAGCAGCCGAATAGCGGCCGCATGTTCCGGGCACACCTTCCAAATCTCACCGTTTCCAGATCGGAGCTGGAGATTTCCTTCTCCTCCGCGTAGTCCGTGACCCGCTCCAAGTCCGCGGCTCCGCTATCATGTTTGCGAGGCTTCTCTGCCGGTTTCCCCGTGCAGTTCTCCTCCGCTTCCAGGTCGAGATCGACGTCTCCCTCAGCCGCCATGTTTGCTCCAGTAAAGCCGGAACGAAGAGAAAGGTTCCGCTTCCCACCGGACTGCTCAGGACGTACAACCGGAACCAGACAATGCTGAGGCTCTATTTTTATTTAAAATTTTTTTATTTTTTTGACAGTAAATAATTCATTAACGCTTTTGGGGAAGGCATAACTGGTTGTTTGGCAAATTTCAAAATCTTTCTGACCTAAATAAATGACTTTATTTTTTAAGATGATGTTGATGGTGATGATGATGATGATGATGCTGCTGCTGCTGCTGCTGCTGCTGCTGCTGCTGCTGCTGCTGCTGCTGCTGCTGATGATTAATACATGGTAAAATGCATTCATTTTTATTCATGGAAAATTCTGTATACACAAAGATAGATTTTTTTAAAAAAAATCCAAATTTTCACTTTTTTCATACGGAACGATGTCACTATTTTCCATCTTTGAAATGTATGGACAAAATGAATGCTGTAAAACTTTTAGTGTTTTTCCACTGTAGTGGAGGACTTTAGCATTCTTATTCTATATAGATATTATCTTGTATTTTGTGACACTTGTATATAGCCTAACAGAGCATTGAAAACAATGTTACAGTTCCATGGATTTCTTAAATTTAATCATGTTCAATTAATCAAAAAAAAAAAATCCAGCTGAATCAGACTCAGGTCAAATCAAAAAAAAGAAAAATCGTGATAGTGTGTTGTAGTTAGGGGACGATAAAGACAGAAAAGGAGAAACCCTGAAAGTATAGGGTACTTTGTGGCTCAGTTTATTCAATGAAAAACTCAGATGTTTATCCCAAATATAAAACTTGTCTAATAAAGCTATGTTGTTTTTGTAAGCTCTGACGTTTTATTCTCATAAGACATTGATTTGTTAATATCAGATTTGAGGTTTTTCTCAGTCTGCAGCTTTATGGTGTTTTTGTTGATGTTGCTGGTTGAGGTCTAGGATGCATAAACACTAACAATGACTGTTTCAAATTATTCTCAAAGGCATGCAGGAAAAGTGTACAGCTACTCAAGATTACGAAAACGTTCACTCATTACAGACTATTGGAAACACTCGACATAAAACACTTGCAACAACACTTGCAACAACTAAAAAAACTCAAAAGACCCCTTGCAGAAAAAAAGAAAAAAACCAACAACAAAAGATTTAAAAATCGAAAAACAAAACAAAACCGCCAGAACGCTTTTAAGCTTAAACTGTAAAAGCAATCGAGCCATTATAGAAAAAACAGAAAATGTTGCACTTGTGATTTTACATTTTCAAATTTGTGGGGTTTTCAGACAGTGGACTAAAGCCAGCTCTGACATATTTATAAGACAAGCGAGGTCATCACCTCCCTGATTGATTATTTGATGAACTCAGTAGATAATTGAGCTCTACATCTTAAACAAAAAAAAAAAAAACAGAACTATTCCCGTGGGCTCACCACCTGCAGGAAGGTTCTTAATCGGTGCAATGTGATCTGGGTGACAGTGCTCAGACTGCCACCCCCGCGACTTAGAAACAGATAAGTGGGAGAAAATGGATGGATGGATGGAAAAACAGAACTACAAGCTTACATATTACATCAAGTACATTTTCAAATCCTGATGTAAATCGAGGTATTTCCTGAAGTAGAATGAAATACTTCATAGGGACATTCCCAGAAGAAAAGGATGTTACAGTAACGTGTTTAAATTATTCTAAAATTGTTCTTACAGGGAAATATTTGGATTATGTGCTCTTTTTCCTCTCCAGATTACTGATTCCTTCTGCTCCCTCTTGTTCTATTCCTGTTGACAGTAATATAAGAGGTTTACCTGTAATTCAACCACGGTAGCAGATTTCCTGTGACTTGAAACTTTTCCATCCCTTCCTTGCTCTTGAGCTCCATCGATCCACCCACTGTAATCAGATTAAAGAGAAAGAGAAACCTACTTTCAGCCCTGAGCAGAGCAGAAAACACCAACCGTGCTCGGGACATGTGTTTGACCGCGATCGACCAGAGGAGGAATGTATTTAGGGCCGAAAAGAAGTCACTGTCGCTGCAGCAACCCCTTCATCCTGATCTACGACTGACATCCGTCTGACTGTTTGGGCCGCTTGTTGGTTGACAGTTTAGGGACGGCATGTCAAGACGCTGGTTTCGGGCTCAGGTGAGGTCGTGCAGCCTACAAGCACACATTTTCGACGCCGGGGTGATTAAAGTTTGACAATTTCCTGCGGGTTTTTGTCGGAAACAACAACAAACATTTTGGAGGGTGTGTTTAGTTTTTATCTTTTCTTCAGAAAATGAATGAAGCGTGAAGCTCAATCTATTGACTCATTAGGTCTAACTCAAGAGTTAGTTAAATGATGATGCTCTATAATCTGGATTATAGCACTCCAGATAGCACTCCTCCGCAAACAGTTCAGTGAGCAGGACGGAGAGAGACGGCAGTTCTGCAACAGTTTCCATGTACGACCAAAGTAACAAACTCAACTCAACTTCAATAACTTTTTACTTTTAACTTTTAACACTTATATAATGTTAACCATGTAACTATTGACAGTGGCCTTATAGTGACACGTTCACTCCAGCACTGGATGTCTAATGTACTGTAAGAAAAGAATTCTATGGAGCTGTATTTTTAGGAGAAAAGAAACCTACTAGGTTTACAATATTAATTGTGATAACAAGATTTTCTTGAGGTACTATGTGTATATGAGAGTCATTCCAGTGGTTTCAACAATTCTATAAGTAAGGTAAATACAAAATGAATAACTCATATCCGGGTTCACAAATTAAGACACATAAACCGTTATACACGAGTGGTGTTGTAAGTTAGTACATTTTTAGCTTCACAGATGCAAAAAAAAAAAAAAAGAAGTAAGGGCAGGAAAACAGTGAATACAATCCAAGAGTGAAAAAAACAAACAAAAAACATATGGCTAACTTGTACAAAGAGTGGTTACTAAAAGGAACAAATAAAAGACAAATAAAGAATATAAATGATGAAGGCGAAACTGGCACTAGAAGCCTGAACATACTAAATTTAAAGCACAAAAATAAAACTAATAATAAATAAACATAAATTGGTCATGAAGAGGAAAATCCAGTTTTGTGATATTTTTAATCTGCCTTCAATGTAATTTCCCAGAAAACGAGTACCTGTGCATTCAAGTGGAGTCACGGTTATGAATGGGCACATTGTGCTACTGTAGGCGGAGCGTTGCCAATTATTTCAGCTATGAGTGAATCCTCATCTTCTTATTTGCCGACACCTAACGTACCGTAAAAAAACAAACAAAAAAATAAAAATGGCTGGTGAAAAACCGTTAAGTTTTATCCTAAAAGATTAATGAATGCATAATCTTTTTTTTTTTTTTTCGTTTTTGTTTTTATAGTAAACAAGGCTTGGATCGCAGCCAGCCGTTATTGCACAAGCCTATTGAAACCATAGATTGAGCGCTTTCACTCAAGCGACCATTTGCATCCGCTAATTTGCTTTTGTTTGTTCCCTTTGGCACTTCCTCTTCTCCCACAAGGCAGCAGTAATTATCTGAGAGTGAAAGGGGCCCCCAGGAATGCCGGTCCGCCGCTGACTGGACCCGCTCAGAGCAACACGTGTTTAGTCAGGGACCAAAAGGCTTGTAGGAGGAGAGGAACCCACAGTGGAATTAAACAGATTACATGATACAACTGTTGTTTTTAACCTTGTTGAGGCATTTATCCAGGGGCTGGTATCCAGGTGAAAATCACATTTCTAAAAAAATTAATTAATAATAATAGTAATAATAATGAAAATGTGAAATTCTTATTAGTTTTGTTCACTTTGCATCATTACTGTTCACCTTGTGGTTTTGGCTGTCTTTTTGATATACTGACCTGCTTTTATTGTCATTTCATATTTATTTGAGGTATTTTTGGTGTATTAGATCAGTCATTGAGGGGATTTTGAATCTATTTGCGGTAGCTTGTTCCTCATTTGATGATTGTCCCATGATTTAAGAGCAATTCCTTTCAATTGACGATGCGTTTGCCTATTTGTGGTATTTCTATGATCCTTTATGCTCTTTATTCTCATTCTATCAAATAGTCATTTCCTTGGTGACTTATGCTGGTCATCTCTCTCTTTTTGGATATCTTTTGCACATGAGTTTGATCTTTCAGCATTCCATTGTTGTCTGAACTTATTTTTTTTTTCTTTCCAAGAATATAAGATGCTTTTTAGTTTCTCTTTCTGGATCATATAACAGACGTTTACCGGAGGATGGCTCGTCGGCTCTTAGTGGATTGTTCAGTAATCCATACACTGCCGAAGACTCGGTTGATCAGAATCATAATGTGACAGTGGGCTTTTAGCCGTGGCTTGATCATTCCTGTTTGTAGCCGCTTGTCCGATGCCACCAGTCTCAGGCGGTTAATCCTACAACTGTCTATTTGCTCGAAGGTTCTTGAAGTCTTCATTCACTGGGTTTGTACAGCAAAGCCTCTTACCTGAGCGTAAACTAGGCTCACCTCGGATGGCGCCGTTTATTTAACCTCTTGTTTGTTACATAGTTCCAGGAAAGTAAAACGTGTAAACACTGCAGATCTGTAGAATTATGACGTGTCTTTGTCCGACTGATTTTACCCACTAACGTTTGAAAACATTCAAACCTGCAAACAGCTTAATTGATGCAGTTCAACTTGACAGCCACCAACAGGACACTCCTTCATATTTATTTACAATCAACTGGAGATGCACGACAACTCAGAGTTAATGTTTTGAATGTAATTGTATTGTAAGCACAATCGTAGCCTCATAAAATCTTTAGGAAATAAAAATGATTATGAAGGGAAATCAGTTGAATAACATGCATGACCTCCCTATTTTAAATTCCACAGGCTTACAGGACACTGGGCCTAATTTTATCAGACACAAACAACCCTCACTAGGTCTTTATGTAGGTTAATGTGTGAGATTCCAGCACAGAGGGAAATCGCTGCAGTTTGATTGGACTTGCAGGGGCCAATCTGTGGCCTCAGAGGGAGCAACAGGCTGCAGCTGCAAATGTTCTGTCTGGGCTAGTGAAGGTCATCCCGACTGAGAGGAGAGAGAGGAAGGCTGGAACAACGACGGGATTATCCCAGCGCTCCGCCCCACACACTAACCCAAATCTAATCTGACTCTCTCCTCTTGCACTCAGCTTTTTTTTTCTTTCTTTTTTTTATTTTATTTAACCAGCCACCAGGGACACAGTTGCACTTTACTGCTGCTGCATGACACAAAGGAACATCAGGCTGATTCTGCAGGCCTGTGGCTGACAGGTTAAAGATGTTTAGCGTATATATAGTTGATTGTGGTGAACTGTGGAACAATTGTGATCAGAAATAATCGGTTACACAGACAAATATTGACAGAAAGAAACAGTTTGCATGATTTTCCAGAAATATATTATAGCATATATAACAATTTAATGGGTTTTCCATTACATTTATAGAATATCTAAAACTAAACAGTTCATTTTATAACATTAAAATAATTCCTTTTTGAAAAAAATTCCCAGTGAAAGTTTTCCCAAATTGTTTTTTTCCCCATGTTTATCTATAGGCATTTACACAGAAGGTTGTGTGAATACAAACAAATAACCCGTTATTGAAGTGCGTTGTGCAAAAAAAAAAAAAAAGAAAGAAATTTCAACCCCAAACAACCTGACAAGTTGAGTAAAAAGTCCACCAATAGCAGAAATCTATGATTATCCTAATGTGTAATAAAAGTACAATATATTTGTAAACTCTGGTCCTCCACCACAAAGTCTCGTCCATGCAAAAAATAAATAAATAAATAAAAAAAATCCATTGGCCTGTTTGTTAATATAAAGCTGTGAGTACTTTACTAATGCACTCTGCCTCGAGCCGTTGTTGATTCCATCACATGCCACCATGTTTCGGTGTTTCTGGGTCGTAACACAATCATAACTTATTGGGATTATGGATGTGGCCTCTTTCTGAGCGTGCCATATTCACACTCAGACTTGGACTGGACGCGGCAGAAGTGCTGCGAGGTGTCAAACGGCAGCATCCACAAATCGTACGGGGGGGTGGGGGGGGTGGGGTGGGGGTTGGGGGGTTGGGGTGGGGTGGGTGGTGTTAATTGTTTAATTTTATAAACCTGGATTAAACACAAGTATTACCCCATCTCACTGTGTCTGCGTGGTACTGGGGGAAAGGACTGGAGGGACAGATGGGACTGACACATGGTCCCTGTCGACCTCCTCCCCCTCCGCCTCCTCCTCCTCCTCCTCCTCCCTTCACAGACTCTCTGCCTAATCTGACCGGGTAGGACAGGGGGAGGGATGGGGGAGGACACCGGGCATTCGCCACCAACTCTCCCTCTTTTCTGGCAGCACCCAGCACAGCCGCAGAGCCAAAGCAGGCAGGATATGGGCAAAAAAACAAGTTATTCCCCTGAGAGGCTGGACGGAGAGCAGCTGAACCGGTGCTCATGCTGAGGGTCTCGGCTGCAGGGAGCCAAGGCGGACTAGATGTACTGCTAATCCAGTATAAGGAACGCGTGGGATTGACCTGCCGGACTTTTGCGGTGTTACTCTCCTCTACTGTCACGGGCGCGGTGCGAGTCGAGTTCTGGCCTCTCCGAGGATGTGAGGATGCCATCTTTGCGGGCACTTTGAGGGAAGCAGTTTGAGGTGGACGTTCATGGCCAAATGTAGAGCAGTGGTGATCGATGAGAAGCAGCTCAGTGGCGCAATGTCGGCCACTCAGGGGATGAACCGCAGCGGCGTCTACAACTACTTCCTCAACATGGTGGCCTATCAGGTGAGAGCTGAGGAGCAGCAGCAAGGGAGGCAAGCGACTGCAGCTGGAGTCCGCTCAAATGTTCACCTTAATGAGAGTACCTGTTGAGGTGATGAATTTATCTAAAAAGACAAGTGGGGATATAATTCATAAGATGAATGGTCTGGATGAAAAAAATGATAGTTTTGGGAGTACCTCCTGATTAGTATTTCACTGGTGTATATAGCAATATAGCAAATATAGAAAGTGATGGCAGATTGGATGATAAAATGACCAATTCTTGGCAACACATCAGTTATAATAATTTAATTCAATCCAGAAACAGGGTTTTTAATATTGAATGTATATTTGACATGTTGATTTCAGTTGATGACGGGTTTATGGTTTTCTTCTGCAAGGCTCCATGATAAGGTCGGGTTTAATTTTGTTGTATCTTGTTTTTATTAACATCCTTTTAATATCATCTGTGACTTCAATCAGAATATGTTCTGAAAACTACTATAGATTAAATCCCGAATCAAACTCTAATTCTTTGTTATTGTTATTAAAAAAACAAAACTAGACCATCTTATTTAGATTTTATGAAAAATTTTCAGGTGAATTGTTGATTTTGCCCCTTCTTGAAACTAAAACACTTGCATTAGTCTTGACAAGAATGACAAAATATTTCTGTTTTCTCAGGTCGTCAAAATTACAGTATTATAATATTTTATTTTCGCTTATCACCACCGAATCAAAATATGTCATAATACTAATACTTTTAAAAGGTTATATTGTTTCATATTGGTATTATATTTTGGACACTTACGTCACAGAAAAAGTTAAAGCAAAGCATCACTTAAATATTCAATTCAAAGTGTGAGAATTGAATTTGATTTGTGCATCCATCTCTTACACAGTGACATTTACATCAGGGGGGTCAAAGTCATGTTAGTTTTAAGGGCATATGGAGCCACATATGATGTCATGCCAACATAAATAACTTTTTTTAGTGCTGGAAATGTTGCATTTAGTGGACCTTTTAACAAAACCTATGCTGAACAAGCTAACATTTCTTTAAAACACATGCAGTGTAAAATCCTCCCCCTGACAGTGCTTCATTTCTGGCTTGTGCTGGGAAAAGACTTACATCTCAGGTTCCTGCGGCCTCCATGATTCTGCCAGTCGCTGGTCATCCGGAGGATTTGCTGCAGCAGCTTGTTCTTCAGTTCTGGGTGGCAGTGTTCTGCTGCTTCTCACTGAAACTGTTTGACAAATAGTGCACAAATACAGAAAGGCAGGTCACTTTATTGAAAAGGTTTCAGTTAAGTTTCCTTAATTGTTACACTCTGCAAGGTAATCCTCCCGGCCATATTGGAGAACCTCTTGTAAATATTGACATCTGGGGGATTCATCTGACAAGGCCACCACCATTTTTCAGATTTGACTGTCACTCATACACTTAGACATGAAATCTAAGCAAATTATTCACAGGTAAGATAAATCAATTTGAAAACTATGAAAACATTTTAAGTTGTTGTTAAAATAGGACTTATTTACATTTCTAGAGTCACTGTTGTAGGTTCCCTCCCACCTGATTTTACAGAGATGATCTAAATATACAATTAGACTCAACTGAATAGATAGATAGACAGACAGACAGACAGACAGACAGACAGACAGACAGACAGACAGACAGACAGACAGACAGACAGACAGACAGACAGACAGACAGATAGACAGATAGATAGATAGATAGATAGATAGATAGATAGATAGATAGATAGATAGATAGATAGATAGATAGATAGATAGATAGACACCACGTTTAGTTTTTTGTTTAGCATTTTTAGTTAATAAGCAATAATAGTGGTGGATATATGTACATTATCTAAGAACTTTTCCATCACTGGGAGAGACCGTTTTTTGTTTGTTTGTTTTTTTCAGAAAACGTTACCAAAATACAGTGAAACATTGAATGTCCTTTGAGACTATTTTTTGGGTCGCGGAGGAAAACAACAGTGTTTAAAGTAGGGCAACATGTGACAATTGTTATTTCGTCTTTTCACAGTCGGACAAAACTTTCCATAATATTGGTTTGTGTCTGATAAATAAGACATAATTAAGTCAGATTGGAAGATTTATTAAGTTAAAGAGAAAGTAGCAAACCTGACAAGAAGGCAGATTGTTGTGTCTTGCTCCTGATGTTTGGTTGTTCCTTCAATTTTTTAATTCCTGACAATTAATCCGATAATGATGAGTTTGACGCTCAAAACAACAACAACCAAAAAAATAAAACAGGATAAATGTTCACCTCACCGTGCAACCATTATGTAATTACCAATTGTGGCCACAGATGCACTGTTATGCAAAAGGTACTAATAAAAACGTGTTCTGAGCACCTGTGTGCAGGAATCAGTAGTAATAAATGCAGTAAACAATACAGAGAAAATTGCAAAATCCTTTAACAATCCCATTTTCTCAGCGAACGGATTATTGTTCAAGACCACCAGGATCCTTTAGGTTCATCCTGTCAATCATGTTACCTATTGCATTTGATTGGCTGAATATAACATCATTCATTATTATATCCCGCCTCTTCAATGCTGTGAATAAGTGTTGTGGAAAAAAAAAAAGAAAATAAAAAGGGGTGAGGCAGACAAACAGAAACAAATTGTTTCGAGCATATTGCAATTCAGTCTACTAAAACACAAAGAAAAGTGATGTACTGTTGTCTTATATACCCACAAAAACACATCTGGAATGAGTGTAAAGAGGAGGTCAGAATAATTCAGTAGAATTATTACTGCAGTGAGGAACCATGTATCCCTTATTATTGCTTGAATCTTCTCATGTGATATGAAAGGTGCTGAAGTGTGAATTGCTCACATTTCACATTATTGAAAATATTATTGTTATGACACAAAGAAACATGTCATTTGTTCCTAAAGTTCACTTAAAAGCAATGAATCAGTGAATCCATCTTTTTCCCGCCAAATGCCTTTCATTGAGATTTAAGCAAGGCATAATGACATCCCACAAAGCATTGCCTTACGGTTTGAAATATACAACACAGTGAGTGTACTCACGGGCAAAGCATTGTTGAAAAGAATCTGGATTATTGCACTTTCTTTATGAGGATAAACACATGAAGAAGACCAATGTCTGATGTAATGCAGTCCTTTTACTTCTAATTCAAAGTATCCTAATATTAGAAAAGATGTGACGCATATCTGGTGTCCAGCTTTTACAAAACTACACAAATAGAAAAATGTGTGTATGTAAACTATTGTGCTCTCTTTATTAAGCCATGTAATCATCCATATACTGTATCAATACCCCCTAGAATTGGAGGTGGACTATTATTGAATTGGTTTCCGTTTGGGGTTGCAGGCTGTTCTCTCTGGAATTTGCATGTTCTTCCAGTAAATTGGGTTTTTTCTTGCTACTCCAAAAATATGTGTTTGAGGTTGAGTGGTGGCTCTTAATTGCCCGTGTGTGTGGAAAGTGTTTCTGCCCTATGAGGAGGTGGAGATGGGTCCAGAATGCACCTTGCTTTCACAACACTTGGTTGATTAAGAAGGGAAAAAAGCTGGATGGATAAAGCCATACTATATGTGTCATCTTTAAAGAAAGTATATGTGCTCAAAAAAGTTCAATTTACAGTTTTCGTTTTAACTGACAAGAATCACAGGTTTATTAACATTTTTGTTCACTGATTTAATTGTAACATGATACAAAATATATGGAAAATTATGCATGTCACATAAAGCACCTAAATTAAAAAAAAAGTAAGAAGTAGCATAATTTCTTTAAATATGTTTTAAAATCGTGTAAAAACACAATAAAAGTGTTAAAATAGTATTGTCTTGAAAGCTGCCATTACATGCACTTATTTATGCAGTTCAAACATGTGCTTGCTCATAACATTTCAAGACCTATAGAAGCCCATATACTGTAAATTTGATATATATTTTAGGATCCAGCTTTTTCCCACAGAATAACTACTTGTCCTGCGTTTTATTTAAGTGTATCTTGTATGGTCTAATATCTCAAAAAGGGCTGATGATTTACTAGAATAAATACACTTTTAAAACCTAATCTGAGCTGGAGGATTCCCCTGCAGGCTTTCATACAGGACATGGTGAAAGTAAATTTGGATCAGTGTTGAATTAAGTATGTGCTTCATTGCTGGATTAGCTCTCAGATTAGCTCCCTGAATACTGGGAAAGATCTTATAATCATCTCTGAGTAAACAACTCGAGCGGGTTGTTTGTATTGAGGAAAAAACATTTTAATTTCCGGTTAGATGTGATGATTTGGTACATTTTTATCAAAATCTACCTCTATATCATCAGTATACGTAAAACTATATTGTGTGTACTATGTTCTGAGTTAAAATAATTAAACAAAGCAATTTGATATTTCTGCAAACTTGGTGCTGACGTTAGACCTAATTCTGCTACTTGGCATAGATTATATACTTTTTCTTTTTTTTTTTTTTATCAGAGTGATTATTCTGTCTTTATGGCAGAATTAATCCCTTTAGCTTACTGTAACAACTTCCCATTAATCCTGTATTATGAAGCTCAAACTAGGCCACATGACTGTCTGTACATTGTCTCACCTATATTATAGAAGAACATGCTACTGAATTTATCCTTCAACAAAATGACATGCAATAGATGTCTTTTCTGTTTTATGGATAATAATGATAATGATAATGATGGCTCACTAGAAAACGATTATACAATATTGTACCTATTCTAGATTACGCAGTCAGAATTCACATGAGGAATGATTGATGCCATCTTGCAATGTACTCTGCGTAGGATCAAAAATAAACAAATGTGGAAAAGGTTGCCTATTAAGCAAAATAACGAACATTTTTATGGAAAACCTGGTTTAAATATCTGGCAATATGAAAGAACAGACACTCATTGTTGGAGGGTGATAAGTTGTCCGAGCTTGAGCAGCAGCGTGAGCAGTCAGAAAACAAACCTCTTTTAAACAGTTTAATTCATTATGATACAATAACAAAAAGCTAGTGGGAATGTGATCATACTAATGCAAACTTAAAACAAACTAATACTCATGCTAACTTCTGCATTCTTCAGTTTTTCGAAACGTGATGTTTTTTTTATACTATTATTATCAGAAATTGAAAACACATGCATAAATAGTTATGATTGCTGTTGTATTTTGCTCTTTTGCACCTCGGTAAAAACATTACTTCCTGACAGTCAGTGCATCGGATTGAAACCCATCCATGCGGTCCATCACAGACACAGAGGAACAGACAACCAGACACACTCACATAGGGTCAATGTAGAGTCGCCAAATGACCTCACATGCATGTTTTTGGACTGTGGGAGGAAATTGGAATATCTGGAGGAAACCCACGCACACATGGGGAGAACATGCAAACTCCACACAGAAAGGCTGAGTCAGCATTTCAACTCACAGCATTCTCATTGTGAGGCGAGAACGCAAACCACTGCTTCACCATGCGGACCCTGATTGATGCCCTTAACTTGAAAATGTTAAAAAACATGAGCAAAAGTACGTAAAACTAGTGCAAGTGTCCATTTTTCAAAATAGATCTAATGCTTTAAGACCTATTCAGGGATTTCTTTTGCAAGTAGTACATTATAGAGAAAATCTGTTGGAGATAATTTTGTATTCTAGAAATGATTTTATAAATATGTTACAGATCTTAATGAAATGAATGAAAGGCTGATAGAAACGACACACTGATGAGTTGATCAACACTGACTTTAAAGTCTTCAGTTATTACACATTAAGAACTTTGGATGTGTCCCCTTTAAAAGGTCAACAATGCTTCATGGGTTCAGATTATTTCTGAGCTACTGTATATGATTTGAGATCTATTTCTATTCACTTCAATGAGAAGATGACAGCGATTATCCTTCAGATTATGACTTGCATGTGACAAGCAGGATTCACTGCGCCAGCATTCATACACATACTCATAAATCAAGTCCTCGATATTGAACATCGCTGTGTTTCCCAAAAGCAAAAAAAAACCTAAAACAAACATTCACATTTAATAGCAGAATTTTTTTTTGAATGCCATACTTTTATCTTGTGACCCGGATAAACCGGACTGACCTCGACGGTGCAGCCTGCAGACCCATGTGCGTGCAGGTTTTGCCTCCTTCGATTTAGTCCAGGATCAGCAGTGATGGGCTTACATCCAGTCATCCACAGCCCTGATTTATTAGAATCAGAACCAGACAGATGCTGTTGGACTCATTAGATTAATCTGCCACCCACCTCTCTGATGCCAGAGACTCCACAATGTAGGTTGTCTGATACACTGACTTTCAGACGTCTGCAGATTAAGAGTGGCATGTTGAATGAAAGGCCAAACCAGTTGCAGAGGGACTAAGAGGGATGCTGCAATGTTATGCTTCAGTCTTGCTGCCCTCAATTTTAGCTGCAGGTGAGACTTTTTCTGAAACGGAGATTGAAAACATCACCGTCGCTGACTCATCATTTTGAGTATCAGTTTCCAACGCTGTTTCCAATTTTCTCTCAAAGTCTTTTTCACATAACCTTTGGTTGATTATTTGGAGGCACTGTTGTGAGGCTTACCTTTGAAAGAACAAGCTTTGGGCTTAACGTGATGAATGGCTTAGTTTGAAACCTTAAAGCAATTTTCAAAGGATAAATGTTTTTATATTGCATTGGTTTGTGTTTTCTGGTATAACAGTTGTGGTTCATGCTCTTTTCCAGTAATACTGCGAACTATATTTCGACGAGGCTGTTGAATTTGCCGCTCTTTAAACACTTTGCAGGCTTACATTGTCAAGTTTTGGGGCCAAGTACGATGCAGCAGGGCAAACAACACAGCCGCAATCTGGCGCAGACCAAAACAGCCTGACTGAGACTGACCTGACGAAGTGGCCGCAGTGCAGCTCAATAAGCACCAACAACTCAAAAAAGGGGCAATGTAAATGCTTTGTTTGGTAAAAAAAAACAACCTAGAAATGTGCTCCAAACACTTGGTGTAATTGTGGCAAAAAAAAAACCCCAACAAAATAACAAAAAAGTTTTTGCAGAAATTATCAACGTTCATAACAAAACCTGCAGAAAAAGAAAAAGTGGTCCCCTCCATGTTGTCATGGATGGTGGACAATAAAACAGGGAGTTGGGCCAGAGGCTTTGATGGTTTTTTTGGTTGTTTAACTTAGAATTACACATGTCAAAGAAAACCATGGTAAAGCACTTACCAGGATTAATCAGCAGACCACAAAAACTACTGTAATGCTTTCACAAAGTTACCATAGAAGTTATCAATGATTTGTATATAATTGTAATTATGCTTGACTTTCTGCTCTTTGCATCAGGGATGAATATCACCTTGTGTTTTTCTGACTGATAGTCGGTGTGACGCTCATGTCTATGCCAGTTGAATATGGCAGAAAATCTAAAGATTTAAAGTCAGTTCTAACGGGTCCTTGCCTCCTCGCCTCTGTCCCCTGCAGATATGCTGCTGCTGTGGACCGGCGCCCTGCTCGCTCTGCTGTGCCTTCTGTCCTCCGGTCAAGTCGTCCACCAGCACGCGGGTCATGTACACCCTCTTCCACATCATGAGCTGCGCCGTGTCCTGCCTCATGCTGTCGCGCACCGTCTCAGAACTCGTCAGGGAAAATGTGAGCATCCTTTGTTTGAATATCTTTGTATAATTATGCACTCGCCAGCAAGTCACAGGCAGAATCAATGGATCCTGCCGGATGTAACAAGGCCCTGACTGAGCCAAAACGTAAATTGTACAACGATACGAGTGACCTAACAAGCATGTCTTTGTGTTGTGTGAGGAAGCAAGAGTATATAGATTCCATGCACGTACAGGGAGAACATGCAATCTCCATACAGAAAGGTGAATGCTAAAACAAACCTTGGTTTTCTTACTGTGACTTAGACCAGGGTTGTAAATCTTGGTCTTGGAAGGAGACTTTCCTGCCCTGCTCTCACACACCTGGTTGTAGTAGAGAACAGGTAGACGTCAAACACGAGCAGGATAGTGACCCATCAGGAATTATTAGCCTCAAAAGCAGAGGTGCGCACTCCTAGTCCTGGAGGACTTGTCTCACTTCTCCAACAGGCCTGATTGTACTGAACAGTGCTTTCAGGCTTCTTTCTGACCTTCATCAGGTGCTGGAGCTGGAAAACGTGTTGTTTTGTTTGATGAAGAGCTGCACTTTTGAAATGTTTTCCAGTTTTCTGTGGTTGAAAAAAAAAAAAGAGTCATTTTTGTGCTGAATCCTGATCTACAAGTAGCACTCGAACACTAATAAAACATTATTTTGAATCCTCACTCCTGACTGTGGTGGTGATGAAATGTCATGTGTGTGTGTGTGTGTTTCAGGTGCCTTTCTTTAACATGGTGTGCGACCAGGCACACGGCGGAGGCCACTGCGAGATGCTGGTGGGCTACTCTGCAGTTTACAGAGTCTGCTTTGGCACGTCCTGCTTCTACCTGATGATGGCGATCTTCCTCATAGACGTGAAGTCCAGTCAGGACTTCAGAGCGCTCATACACAACGGGTCTGTCATGTTTTATTATTGGCTGAATACATTTGAACTTATAAAAAAGATAACCTGTCAGGGTGTAACTTGATTTACAATGGTGCCTTTGCACACAGAAGCAAAAAAAAAAATTGCATTTAATTGATTGCACATAGATTAAAAACACAATTCTATACTTTCTACGGTGACAAGTTCTTGCAAATGTTCTTTTCTGCACCTTGCAGTATGCGTTTGCTTTCACTGGTTTCTGAGCTGCAAACTATGACTGATTCCTCTGAGGCAGTTAAGTCTCAGTTGGGCTCTTTATTTGGTTATGATTATATGACATTTCTTTCAATATTTGGGAGATTTATAACAATCCTCTTGACATGCAATAAAAAAACAAAGCAAAACAACAAAACAGCAAATATTCCCGTGGGCTCACCACCTGCAGGAAAGGTTCTTAATCGGTGCAATGTAATCTGGGACAGTGCTCAGATTGCCACCCCCGCCACCCGGAAACGGATAAACGGGAGAAAATGGATGGATAGATGGAAAATAGCAAATACCTGGGTATCATTAATTTTCAACTGACAGGAACTTAAAACTGCTTCAATTAGAAATCTAGAGCACACAACCCTTTCGCCCGACATAGACTTTTATGTAATTACCCTGAATCAGAATATTTAGATCGGACTTGGTAATGTTACAACACCTCTGCTGAAGCGTCTTTAAATACTTGACCTATACAGTCTGTGAATGGTGAAAGTGTTCTCTCACCTGACGGCGCCTGCCGGTCTATTTAAAGCCCTTTTGTTGTCACACTTTCCACTGCAACATGGTCGATTAAGGCTGTGACGTAGCCGGGATTAGGATTTGGCAGACCGGATTGCTGCTCCTCTCGTCTCGGGTATAAATCTACTCACAAGAGTCTTACTGGTGCCGTGGTGAAAGGATTGAGGGTCTTTGGCAAAGGTTACGGGTCTTATACTGGTCTGCAGGGGGCCAGTGTGTGACCTAGTGCCCTGTTGTTGGTTTTTTTGGGTTTCTTTAACTTTAAATTATATTATTGTTATTATTGTTCCTTAACTTTTCATTAAAAATAGATAACCCATCCTTTCGGTGAATCTGCTTTCCAACCTTGTGATCGAGGGTAGTTGGAGCCAGAAGGCAGCGTACATCCTGAACAGATCACCAATTAACAGAATAAAGTGTTTGGATTCTGGGAAAAAGTCAGAGCACCTGCAGAAAATCCAGGCACATGGAAGATCATTCAACCCTTCAGAGGAAGCCATGGGCGGGGAATCGTTGTGAAGAGACAACACTAACCACTTCATTACAATACTGTTTCAATCAAACTTCCTAAAATGGATAAATATGTTACCTCATTTTTTAAGAATGACTGTTGATCTATAAGGATTGTTGATATTTAATAGTTTGCCCTAAAGCTGCTGGGAAGAGCTACTGAGCGTTTACAACCACAACAAAAAAGAGCTTTCAGGTACAGCTTTGGAACTTTATCTCACTGTTACCTGATGTTTTCTCTGTTCCTTTGACAGATTTTGGTTTCTGAAGTTCATCACTTTGCTGGGGATGTGCACGGCGGCCTTCTTCATCCCGACAGAGTCTTTTCTGCATGGTGAGAAGCTGCTTTCTTCCCTTTCTCTGACAGTAAAGCCATCCACTCATCCATCTTGTGCACCGCTTCATCCAGTTCAGGGTTGCGGGGTGCTGGAGCTGATCCCGACTAACAATGAGCGCAAGCATGATACAGGCAGGGACAGTAAATCCAGGGGTGCAAGGACCCACTTTATCGTGAAGGGGTGGGGACAATAAACACCAAGATTTCTCAAAGCGCAATTCTTTTTGGATCACAATAGATTTGACCTGATCCATAAGTTTTACAGTTAGTCATAATTGTGGATAAGAAAAATGTTACCTTTTTTTTTTTTTTTCAAATTAAAACCATTAACAAAACTACACTATTGCAATCGAATTTGATGTACAGTAAAACCAAAATACTTTTTAAACTAAATTGAATGGGTTAAGTTGATTAAATATAAATATTTTGAAAATCAGTGTTATCAGTTTCAAAACAAAGTTCAAGCTTTCAAACAAGTCAAGTAGAATCAAATAAAGGTTAGAGTAAAAACTGAAACCATCAAGCTACATAAATGGAACAAACCAAACTTGTCAAAAATCTGTGAAATTCATTGAGTGGTGCTGCATGTTAGCAGCTGAGCAGTTTGTATTACTGCTTCATTCACACAGAAGATTCAACCTTTTAATTCTTTGGAAAAGGGAAAGAAAAACATTGTGTCCGCACAGCTTTTGTTTTAGGTGAAACATCAGTTGTGTGTACCCTCATGGTGAGGTACTTGAGAGGAAGGCTAAGATTTTTAAAAGTTGTGTTGTGTATAATTGATATCAGTGCATTAAGTGTTCATGAATATATAATCTCACTCCAGACATTTATTCCTTTGGAGTTATTCCACTGAGTACGTTCACCGATTTTAAAAGTATTAAAGCATTTTCTTTTGCATCCTGCCAGAGGGCAGCAGAGATCAACTTCTGCAAACTGGAGGGGTATTAATGACAGGACCATTCATCTCTACAATTTGGCTTTATTTTGTTTGTGGTCAATGAAACGTGTTTCTGATTCAATTTTGATATCTGAGCTGATTAATAATTTACAATATTTTACCCTCATGATCTCCTCTCACTTCTCTGTGACAAATCAATGAATGACGGCTGTTTTTTTTTTCTCTCCATCGCCTCCTATTCTTCTCAGCTTGGCATTATGTGGGTGTGGTGGGAGGATTTGCCTTCATCCTCATCCAACTCATCCTGATCACAGCTTTTGCACACACGTGGAATAAGAACTGGTGAGTGAGAGGCTCTTATGAGTAAAATATCATTTTTATCTTATCGTTTCTTATGTGAGATGTGTGAGGCAAGCTGGTTGTGAGAACACACATAAAAAAAATGCTTTCAAGTTGATGGATGCTTGCCTTGATGCTCAGTAAGTCTTTGTTAAGGCCTTACAGGCAAATAAAATACATTATATTGCTTTATTTCAAACTTTCCAGCAAATTATTTATTTTCATGTTTTAACGACACAATGCTCCCGATGCGTGCAACCCTCTTTGTAAACAAGTGGTTTTTCCAGTTTAAGGACGACTGGTCCGCACACGGTTGTGACCTCAACCACTTCAAACCCACTGCGGGATGAACTGGAATGTGTGGCCTTATCACAGCATCACTGATGCTTTTGTGCAAATGAGAGCGAAAGCCTCCAGCTAACATCTGGCGAGAACACTGCAGCCAGACAAGCACATGGTTTTTTGGAATGGCATGTGTTTTTTTTTGGGTTTTTTTGTGTGTGTGTTTTTTTTAATGTCTTAGTCTTCACATATTTTTGGCCTCATTAATCTGACAGTAAATCCCAATTCGCCACAAAATCTCAAGAAGAACAAAAAGCATTTGCTGTTTAAACTAGTTTTATTGGCTTTTTAAATCATTATCAGTTAACTTTTACGAGTTACTGGAAACTGCTCCAACCCGAAAGGATGAGGCACCAAATTATTATTTCCTGACCTTAAAGATGACCAGGAATGGTGGAGGAACCTGCTGGTGGTCAGTTCAACTCGTATTAATAAAAGAAGGCTAAAATAAAAGTAGTTTTCAAGTCGTTTGTATTTAAGTTTATTTCAAAATTTGAATTTAAATCGTACAACTAGGTAAAGCCTTGTGATCCCAAACATGTCTTGAACCCCAGTCCTTTAGTTTTCTGCTGACAAACAACTTCAAAACATTACAAATCTGTTGAATATCAATTTGCAGAGAACAGGAAGGATGAATGTTCTCAATAAATTTAGAAAAAAACAATAAAACAAGTCATTATCGATCAGTCTTCAATACTGCAATGCTAATGTAGGCTTGCGTCACTGTCAGCAGATCCCAGTCACAGGGCAAAGACAAACACAGAGAAAGCAGAAGGCGAACACACACATTCACCACTATGGGCCATTTAGAGTCATCACTTTATCTCAGAAGCAGGTATTTTAACTGCCGGAGGAAATAGAGAAAACCTATGCAAACATAGGGGGGGACATGCAAACTCCAAAAAAGGCCCACCCTGGAGATTCTCACCATGAGACAAGAGTGCTATCCACTATACAACTGTACAGCCATAAATTGTCATAATTATCTGGTTAAACGAGTTGGAGGATGCTCCAGGGGTTCACTTGGTAAACTGGTTTGCATACAGCTACAGACTCTTTTATGATTGTCCTTCCTGCTTTTCACTTCTCTACCTTAATTTTACTTTGCCACTCTCATTACACATCGGCTACATTTAAAGAAATAGTTTAAGATGGAAAAACATGTGCTATCCTTAGGACCTAAACACGCTCGTAGCTTTTTTGTGTCCGTAAAGCTTATTATAGAGATTAATGCATCTCACAGGACTGCCCTGATGTGTGATTTAAGTTCCCCAACAGCTTCTTACTCATACTGTTTACAGTATATATATAGACACACACACACACACACACACACACATAGTGACGGTATCCTGCTTCACATCTGTAGTAGAAGCACTTGTGATGATGGATCCATCCACTGCCTGGGAATGTAAATCATATACACACTTACTTCAGCATCGGCTCCAAGCGGACAGATGTGCAGACCTGCAGGTATACAGAAACATTACTTCACACACTGCCTTCTGTTGCATCCTGTTATTTTGTGGCTTTGATGATCTTTTCTTAACTTACTCTTGTGTTGAATTGTGATGACTAATGGATTAAATAAAGGTATTTTACCCTTCAGGAATATGAGCAACATATTGTAAAATTCATATAAATATATATATATATATATATATATATATATATATATATATATATATATATATATATATATATATATATATACCCTCATTGGTCTTAACTAACAGAGTTTCTCCATTCTCATTGAAAGAAGTCAATTGATCATCTCAGATAAATTACACAACTCCTTATAAAATGGTATAAACTTTAATCTAAAACAATACACCAGCATCAAAGTTGTCTGTTTGGTGGAAGTGGGATCCATGTGAAAATGTCTAATTGCAGTCATTTTGAGAAGTAGTACCTTAAAGGACCTCTGCGTGCATGTGCATGGATATGATTGGATTTGTCAGTTTATCCCCGAGCGGCACAAAGTGAGCAGCCGATGCTCATCAGTAAACTCCAGCATGAGCTCAGTGCTCCCCCTCCACTAAACACATCTCGGTATTTATGTGTTTGTTTGCTACTTTGCTTGATTACTTGTAACATCATTGACGTACTAGGGTTTTTTTTTTTTTTCCACATTCATTTGCTTGTTTGTAAGCTACATTTCTGTTGATGGCTTCCCCCTCTCTTCTTGCATCTTTCCTGTCGTGTCCTTACTCATCCAGCCAGACTCGTCCCAGATGTTATTTACTGTATCCATCTGTTGCTCTTGCCGTCGGTCGCACTCAGCCACCCCTGAACTCTGCTGAATGAGTTGTAGCTCCGACGGCTAAGAGGATTTATTAGATCAGGACTTTTTCCAAGGCAAATGCACAGAGCCAGACGTCCTTCTCTTTCCCTTTATAGTGAAGTTGTCATTCACCTCATTTTAAAACACGGCTCAAGTGATTAACATTCAGCTTCTTCTTTAATCACACAGCTATAATTCTCATTTGAATAAATCAGGCCGGATTGAACAAGACAAAGTGTGCCACTGTCGTCTGTTGGTAACGATACATTGGCTTTGACCTCAACCTCTTTCACTCCTCAGGTTGACCGGAGCAGCAGAGAACAAACGTTGGTACCTGGCGGTGACGTGCGCCACCCTCTTCTTCTACACCATCGCCACCATGGCCTTCACCTTCATGTACAAGTACTACACTCACCCCATCGCCTGCCATTTCAACAAGGCCCTGCTGTGGATCAACCTGGGGCTCTGCGGACTCATGTCCTTCATAGCAGTCACACCATGCGTCAAGCAGAGTAAGTTGCAATGGGAAAACTTTCAAAGTGTGACAAAAGAATTTGGTCTATTTCCAGCTGAGGAAAAAGCCACCTGTTCAAACCGTGTGTCTATAACCAGTATCCTTATTTCTCTTTAAAAAAATCATAATCCTCCAGTTGACCCTATGCATCAATGGCCACTTCAGTCCCTCCGAGTTCGAACATCAATAACGAGAACAAAATCTTAATTTACTGCCTAATGTGCAAAGAGAGAATCTTTGCTTGGTCATAATGTGTTGACCTCAACTCTTTGCAGTTTTCAGCCTGAAGCTGATTTGTTGGTTGGTCTCACGTGTGTTTTCTTTTTTGAAAGAAGTCATGTTGGAGGGATGAAAGAGGAGTTATATAATGAATGAAAGAAAAGAGACAAACAGTGCTGGATGATTAGAGCAAAGGAGAGACTCATTGCTGCAAAATGTCAGTAAAAAATAACATTATTTGTGTTCAAATGGAGTCGCTGCTTTAGCTTTGGTGAGATGAATTTTGAATGTCAACTTTTGTCGCTTTATTATGAAAACCTCTTTCTTTACTGAAGGTGAATAGAAATCTAAATATAATTGTATAATGTGTGTGTGAATGTGTATTTCCTGACTCTTCTTCTGTCTGCCTTTGCAGAGCAGCCTCGGTCAGGGCCCCTCCAGGCCTCCATCATCAGCTGTTACGTGATGTACCTCACTTTCTCTGCACTGTCCAGCCGTCCGCCAGAGAAAAGTAAGACAACTAACACATAGCCGGAGCACAGAGTTGTCTGCAGCTCCATAGATACTCTGAACACAGAGTTTCTGTTCTGTGTCAACAGACAGAAACGTATAAGATGCATAAGGGGACTCAAGAGGATTTCTTATATGTCAAATGAAATAGAAAAATATGGAAGAGCTCTTACATCTGCATCATGTCCCAGTAACAGTAATATCTTTCTTGATTATAGTGACAATGGACACTTTTTTTCCCTTATCTAGCTGTAAGAAGAATTATTTTAAACAAACAATGAAGCTAATGATACCTCATAATGTGACTTGGATCACTCATTTTAACAGAAAGCAATGTTATTTCTTTTTCATAAAAGCTGGTGATTGAACTATACCGGGGTTTTCTTTAAATCTGTCATTGCGTAGGAAAGCTAATGATTCTCATTTGAGCATTCTGTAACATGAATATATATTATATGATGCCACTGTTTTAAAGATTTGTGAGCGATCAAATAACGTGGAGAATTATGTGGAGAAATATGTGAAAATACATTGCATTTCATCTTCTAAATGAAGAAAATAGAAATGCATCATTAAAAGATGTTCTTCATATTTAGCTCTGTCTTCAAAGAACGGCAAGAACATAGGTCTGAGGATTCTTACAAGGAAATTGTAACTGACTATTTTTTTTGGATGCACTGTAATGGATCCTCACCCGACTAAAAAAAAAAAAAAAAAAGTGTTTGTGCGACAAATGAGCTGTTCTCATTCACTCAGTCTTTTAATCAGGCAAATAACCATATCTATAGTTCTTCTGTTTCATTGAAATAGATAATTGGGAAAGTCATCCATCCATCCATCCACCCATCTTCTCTTGCGTCATATCCCAGACAGGGTCGCAGTGTGCCGGCGCTGATCCCATTTAACTTTGGGCGCAGGCAGGTTACACCCTGGACAGGTCGCCAGTAAATCCCACAGCAAACACGGAGAGAGACAAGCACACGCCCACATTCACACCTACAGGCAATTCAGGATAAACCAAGAAAGTCATAATTAGGGGTTTTCTTTTGCAAATATTACATAATGCCGGATGTGGCGCAAAATGATGTGTAGCCTCAAAAAACTCTCCTTTTTCATATATAAGTGGAACGTAAGGATGTTAAGAATAGAATAGAATAGAATAGAATAGAATAGAATAGAATAGAATAAAATAGAAAATACTTAATTTATCATAGAGGAATATTTATGGAGCATGGCTTCACACAGCAAAGAACACAGAATAAATAGCACAGAAATAAAAGTTCAATAAGTAAAATTAAATGTTAATATATATATACACGGTTAAGGGGTTATGCTTATACCTGTAACCATAAAAGAATGAATATAACTAAAAACAAACAAACAAACAAACAAACAGGTATTTTAAGCGTGGTGGACACAGTGTGTTAAAACACCCATGTTCAGGCCAATACTGAAGATCTCGCACATACACACACTTGCACGCACAGACAGACACAATCCTTCATAATTAGCCTTCACTTTTCTCCTAATGACTCACCTGTTGGCTCCAGGTAAGACAAAGAGCCTCCACATGACTGAGACATTAGTGCAGTGGGCTTGTCAGAGGCCCTTGTCTTATCCAGGGGTTTATCTAAATCACACATGCAAGTATAGGTGCAGACACATACACACAAACACACAAAGGCAGACCCACACATATAATCTGGGATGAGATGTGCTCTGACATGCAGCCTGCTGAGCTGGTGGCCTGTGGTGAGGGCAGACTGAAGGATATTTGTTTCACATTCCTCGTGGATCCATTGACAACATAATAACACAGGAATACAACTTGGCAGCGTCATAGCGCAGGTCCTCACGGGGCTTGTTCCAATCAACAGGAAAGAGAAATACAATGTTCATAGTTCCGTGTGCAGGATGAGCTGTCAGCTTGTTTTATTTTTAAGCGGGGCGAGACTGGACAAAATCAGTGGATTAAACAAAAATATGCAGCCGTTAAATAAGTGCCACTGCTTTTGCTCAAGCGTTGAATTTTGTGCCATATACCTGGAGACATTGGTCTGAATTTACTCTATAAGATATTTTCAACAGGAGCAATCGCAGAACAGAAGTGACTTGTGTTGGTTTGGCGTTCCAGTTTTCTCTTGTCATTTTGCACAAAGTGGAATAAATCAAACTTAGTCGTGGGCAAAAATCACACATATTTCACAAAGTGAAATGACAAAAGATTCTTTAAATTTGAGTCACTGAACATCTTTCTGCTGCTTTGTTGTGTTTTTAAATTTGTATATTGAAAATATTCAAATTAATATAACTTCGAACAGGAACCCTAATACCCAGAGAAATAGTACTTGACCTTGATGGGGAAAAGAGAGGCAACATAAAATGTATTTTACCCTAAAATATCTCTAAATTGTGCAAATACATACTGTACAGGGAACATTTACATATTCACACCTGTGAAGTTTTCAGTCTCTGTAACACAAAAGTGCATAATTTCTCTGTTTGTGTTTTTACTGTTGACTGCTGCAAGTACCTGCTAATTGCAGAAAATGTCTTGTGAATATGCGAAAAGGGATAATAGATGTCAATGGAAAGGCGCCACAAAGATACTGCTGCCCATATGCGTGTGTCCATGCGTACGCGTGTCTTTGTGGTTTCTCAGTCTGTGGAGAAAATGTGTTTTTATAACTGAGTGCATATTTTCCCAACAAGTTGCTACAATGTCTTGCGCTTCACAGGACAGAAAAACACACACACACACACACACACACACACACACACACGCACACGCACACGCACACGCACGCGCACGCACACGCACACGCACACGCACACGCACACGCACACGCACACACGCACACACACACACACACACACACACACACACACACACTGCTACTCACCTTCCTTAGTCACTCGTTCTGATTCAGGAGTCCATTACCTGTTGTAACTTCTCCAGTAACTCCTTGTTACTGTCTTCTCCGGCCTCTGTCTGCCTCGTCCGTCCCCCGGAAGGCTTATTCTGCTCAATGAGCTCACCATGACAAACACACACAACCTAATCCTCATGTTTTTGAGATGAAGAATTAGTCTGGAAAGCAAATGTAAAGACACGGCTCAGGCAGCGAGGCATGTTCTCTCTACCCTGATGACTTCTGACCCCACTGTGTACATGCATGGATACATATATGAAGAGTAGCCCGCCTTGGCGCTGAGGACGTTTTGAGAAACACATTTCAAATGGCTGTTAAGATTGATAGTTCGGATCCAGATTAGAAGTGAGTCTAACTTGTGTTTGTGATTTAACACGTCATGTCTCTGCAGGTCCTCACAGAGATAGAAGCAGAGGTGTGGGTGTTTCTGTTATGGTCTTACTCGTGAAATTACCTAGTGTTTTCACTGAGTTAAGCCTCCCCTCATGACACTTTAAAACACAAAATTCATCTTAGGAATCCACTTGAGACGAGTCTCGAGAGGCTGGAGTGTGTGTGTGTGTGTGTGTGTGTGTGTGTGTGTGTGTGTGTGTGTGTGTGTGTGTGTGTGTACGTGTGAAGAATATAAAGCCTGTACACTTGCATGTGTGAGCATACAGTACATATTTGTGAACCCCTTCGTGTTTGCCCCCAAGAGTGTCCAGAGGGTGAGTCTTCCGTCCTTGAAGGGCAAACGTAGCCTAGGCCCCTTTTTACGAGAAGGAAAGGAATTTCCCAGGAACTGAAATGAAAAAAAACAATGATGGAATGAAGTAACACTTGACCCGTGCTGCTTGACTGTTCAGTGTAGGAAAAAAACAAAAAAAAAATTGCACAATTCTTTTGTGCATGCATGTGTGTGTACATTTGCACTGATAAATAGTTCCCATTTATTCATTTTCAGCATGTTGATATATGTGACCAATCAGAGTCCCACTGCCCCTGATGCCCAGCCTTCATGTACATGTTAGTGGCTAAAGTCATGAAGTGACAACAAGTGAGCATTACAGGGACTACAGATTAAAACCTGCTACTTTAGTGTAACTCTAATAAAATGGACTTTACAAAATGAATGGCATCATTCAATCAATGATGAACATTCACGTTGTAAGTTGGTTTTAATTTTCCGAGAAAGTCAGATAAGTCAATAAAATTTTCATCTAAAGCACCAAATACAACATAAAACACTTGTACAGAGAAAAGTATTACATCAACCTTTGTATGTAAAATATATGTCTTTCAACAGCACTCCAACGTAATGCTGCTATGCTACATGCCTCAGTATCAATAGAGTCTAAAACTCAGATTTTCCAGAGTGACTGAAATTACGCGAATGTTTTGTCTCGTTTTAAACACATTATTTTGGACTGAAGGATATAGATTATATTGGATTCCACTGACTGCATTGCTTCAACTCACTCCAGTGACAAACTGACAGATGACAGTCGCTGTGCCCAAAGTTAACCTGCTGCTATGTTTTGTGTCTCAGTTGTGTATCAGGGCATGAACATGACCGTCTGTTACCCCAGTGTGGGGCAAGACGGTATCCAGAACGAAGGCAACGCTGTGGCCATAATTGGAGCTGCCATCATGTACTGCTGTGTCCTCTTTGCATGGTGAGCAAACACAACATAGAACCACTTTGAACATCTGCTTCAAGCGACTTCACTGGAGGAATGCTGAGAGGATAAATGTGTTCAAATCTAATCTGCCCGCAGCAACGAAGCTTCCTACTTGGCGGAGATGTTTGGTCCGTTTTGGATGATAAAAGTTTACCGATACGAATTTCAGAAAGCCACCTGCTGCTTCTGCTGCCCCGAGGAGGAAGAAGGTTTGTGCTGACACACTTAACCTTGGTTTTATTTTAGTTTTACGAGCAGCGTTTCTAATGTCATGATAATGAAACATTCACTTCTGATGTGGGGATTTCCTTTAACCGCTGCATAACACCGCATTAACTCATCTTATTCAGACCTTTATTGAGAAAAAGTGTCTCTGTAGTTTGATGCAGTACCATTATCGTGCCAAATCATAACAGATCTCGACTTAGGGCACTTCACATCATAAAACTTTGTTGCATTGCAGACAGAAACCCCGCAATTCAACTATAAGCATGTGGTAATAAACGATAAACGGTAAACAGAGTTCCCTTATATGGCGATTTTCCACTGATTTAACAGCCCCCAAAGCACTTTACAATGTTGGTCACACACGTAATAATGAGAAAGAAAATGTCCCTTTGAACAGGAACAGCCGCACACTGAGCTAAATTTAAAAAACTGTTTCCATGTTTTTTGTAGTGTCAATAAAATTTTTCGCAAGAAACGTCTGCCTACTATTGAACTTTGAAAATAATTTGGAAACCTTTGCAAATCAAATTGCCGGAATTGTATCCTGTAGATTATTGGTGCGATATATGAAGATGCCTCAGGAGGCTTGGATGAGATTTATTTTTGTTTGTAGAGTCTTACACTCATGCTCTGCACAAGTGGTTAAATTGTCAATAAACATATTAAAACCCAATAGGAAAAAAATCAAAAAGTCATTGTTTTATAAAAATTGAGATCTTATAAAATAGGTTTGTATTGAGACAGCCAAAGACTAGAAGGAACAAAAGACTTGCAGGAACAATTCGTCCTCGCCTGGGCAAAATTAAATCATCTGCTTTCCAGATTAATGCAGAATAAAACAGTTACGATTACAATCTAGTAACTGTGGTAACTTGTCAACCACGCTGTTTGGATTGCTCTTACCTTTACAGACAGTCTAATCCACTAATCTAATCAAATAAGCCTGCAAGTAAAACAAACAAATAATCCACTTTCAGTGTGAAAGAAAGTTAGATGAAATTGTGGCACAAACATAAAAAGTAAACTTCCCGATCAAGTAACATTTTGTTAATCCCGATTGACAATGTTTGGTGATATAAAACTTAAGTTGGAAATACAGTGCAGTGCCAAAATACGAGCCTGCAACTCGAATCAAAACAATTTCCTCCATCTGCTCTCGACATCACTGAAGAAAAACATGAAATCCAGCATGTCTGCAGTTATTAAAAGATTTGTTCCCTCGAGTTTGATCCTTATGAGCAAGTTGGGTTTATTTCATGAACTTCATTTAGAGACACTTTCACATTTTTATTTTCCAGTGGAGGACGACTTTGTGATTGACGACGAGACCAAAGGCTGCCAGAAGGTGATTCACAACGAGACCCAGAGAGTCGCTTACAGCTACTTCTTCTTCCATTTCGTCTTCTTCTTGGCCTCGCTCTACGTCATGATGACCCTCACCAACTGGTTCAGGTCAGCCGATGTCTCCCAACCTGTTATCACTCCATACGCTGATCGGCCATAGCATTAAGATGTTAATATTGTGCTGAACCCTTTTTTTTTACAGCAGCAGCTGCTTATACGATACTCTGCTTGAGTTGTCTCGCCGTCATCATCTATTCCCTTTTTATTTCTGCTACTAAAACTGTAGTGTCAAACATGCGGCCCACAAGTGGGTTCAATCTGGATCAATTTTCTGATTGTAAAAAAATTACAAATAAAAAAATAACTGCCATTCGCCAATAAAAGTAAGTGCTGTTTCTTTCAGTAAGAGGAGATGGCGTAACGCTGAGACTCAGAGCTGAACAGCAGATGGCAACAATGCTTTTAGTCGTTTAGTTATCAATGCAGCGATCAATTGATCTTAATCTATATAGCACGTTTCAGACAATAACAAGGCCTGGTTTAAAACTTGGAGGACAAAATGTTTGCTTTCTGACGTTATGGCTGATGACTGCCTCTAGTTTTACACTGTTGGTCTCTGAGCGGTTTCTTCTGCTCTCCTTCCCCAGCTATGAGTCGGCAGTTCTGGAAACCACCTTCACCCACGGCAGCTGGTCTACCTTCTGGGTGAAGATGTCGTCCTGCTGGGCCTGTGTCATCCTCTACCTCTGGCTCCTGCTGGGCCCTCTGTGCAGCTGTCAGCCTGAATCCAGACCGCGGCGCTCACGCATCAAGCGGCGCTCGACGTCCTCCCGCCACGTGACTGTCAGCGTCTGACGGGAAGGGGAAGGACAAAAAGAGGCCAAAGGACTCCGACCCTCAGGGCGACTCTCTGCAGGAGGAGACTTTCAGGAGTGGAGGCCATCGAGGATTCGGGCATCAAAGACTCACGGTGGCGTGAGAAGCACTGATGAGAAGACTCAATGCCCCCGTTGAGATGTGGGAAAGCGTGCACAGCCTCAACACGTCAGGCTCGGCACCCTTAAATCAAGTTACAAGGACAAAACTGTGGTTTGGAAACACGCTTACAGTATGAATTGCCAAAGGGATCAGAAGGAGTGAACGCTCACTCTGTAGCATGTGGAAATTACAGGAAGGTGGACTCATTAATATGTAGATTCTTTTCTATTTTTCTGGTTGAAGTTAGACATTTAATATTATGATAGAAGGTAAGCTTTAGATATTTGCTGTAATATTCATGCAGATGCCCATATTGTGACTGTTTGTAAAAAGGTTTTATTTGGGCTAAATGAAGAGTCGTCCCCTTTTACTCCTGTAAACGCCAATAAGTGTTTTGTTTTTAAGCTGCAAATAAGCATTGCATATAAACCTAAAACTTATCCTCACTGATTACTTTCCAGTAGATCAAAATCTACACAATCTGCACAACCATGCCAAAAGCATCATTAGTGAGTTTTGTTTTTAAGATTTTTCAGTCTAAAGTTAAAGCTCTCAGATTGCTCTTTTGTCATGACAGTAACTATTACTGCACACCAAAAATTTCAGACCACCAGTCTCTTTTAATAAATATTTTTTCATGTAATGCAGATTGGAGTGGCTGTGCTGTTGTTAATAGCAAAACAAAAAATGTAGTTGAAATCGAGACGCTGGCCTTTTTTGTGATGGATATGCATCTTCTCCTTTCTGTTATCCAGCTTCCTCCGACACTGGCCCTTTAAGTTGTACCAACTATTGTGTTGTGATGGTCCAATCAAAGCGACACAGTAATGCAGAACTTAGTAGTGTTGAATTTACAAGTGGAGTTTGATTGAACGACAGCAGAGTGGAAACGTGTGTACTTTACACATAATAATTGTGTGAGCTTTATTTTTGTTTAGTGTTAAAAGTTACACACCAGAAAATATACAGACGGAACCAACTCAAATGCATCTTTATATTCATTCACAAAATCCCCGGTTGTGGCACCGCAGCAGCAAAACAAAATATTTGTTTGTGTGTTTAAATAAAACCTGAAAATGTTGTAGCAAAATTATAAAACTGTCTTTTCTGTGCCAGCAGTGAGATAGTCAGTGGGAAAGAGGTGCAGCTAAAGTGAAATCCACAAAACAATGAAAGAGCGAACACAAGTATTTGTGATATTATGCATTTTTCAATCACAAGTGCAGAAAAATGCAAAATGTTGTATTTGGTAGAAGATTTCCTTGTTGGAACAATGATGCACCAAATATAGTGAACAAAAAGTCAAGGACAGAATAAGCACTTTGTCATTTTCAGAGAACATTTGGCCATTTTTTGTACTGGACACAATCCAAAATTGAAAAGTCATCCTACAAATACATGTTGATAAGATAAGCAGGCCTTCTAACAGCCAAAAATATAACAATAAGAAGTATTGTTACGATAAAGAAATAATCCACCTAAAGCGATTTCCTTACCTTTTGGGCTTAGTTTATATTTTGTCCAGAAAATGCTCATCCTTGTTTACAATTTGTTTAAAACTTGTATAAACCCAGGGCTGCTCGGATTAAAGATTCATTGGAGGAATAGAAGCTTTCGGTTTACTGCCTTTCAGGGAGTCACGTCCACAAGAAGCTGAAGCTGTGATTTTACGACAGCGACCCTCCGTCTCCAAATGGTTCACCATCGTGTTGAAATTGAACTGAGTGTCTGTGACGACGTCCTTACAGTTAATGACCAGCAGCTCAGTAAAAACAATGTACGTGTAGTTATTTTATCTGTAGTTTTATGTCGCGTCTCAGTTGTTGTAGATGTGAAGCTTTTTTCTTTTTTTGGAATATACACTGTTTTCTTACAATTGTGACTCTTTTGTGAGTTCTGATCTGAAAAACCACATAAACATGAGTGGAATTGATTTTCCCTCTACGTCATATCATGGACTGCTCTGAAATTTCCTGCAAAATTTTAAATACAGTTAATTATTATCTTTTATACTTTTTTTTTTTCTATAGACAAGCTGTTTTGACATAAGTGTGTGAGGTTTCAGAGCTAATTTGATCATTGAAATGCGAAACACACGGCACAAAAAAAAAATAAAAATCATAAACTGCAAGCTTTACAAAACAATTATAGTCAAATTATACATTAGTATATTTGTAGCTAATCAGTGCCACACAAAATACTGTATACATATCAAAATCTTTTTTCACGTAAACTATCAAAGAGAAGACCTGATTTAACGCACTTTAAAAATAATAATAATAATAATAATAATACCACAAATACGCAAAACAGACAATATTAATTACATTGCACAAACAAGTGACACAAGTAATGTGTTATGATTTAAGCTTGGTTTTTTTTTTAAAATACATTGTGAAGCAATATGTTGTTAGAAATCATGAGCCAAAGTTAAAATAAAAAAAAAATAAAATCCACCTGATCAGGTTGAATATCGGTGTGTAACTTTCACTGTGCTGGGCTGAGGGGGATGTATACTCCTTTACTAGCAGATCAAACAAAACGTATAGAATAATGCCAATTTGCATACAATGATAATGAAAGTCATGAATTATCTAAACTGTCAGTGTGATGCAGAAGTGAGACATACAGCTATGTGATCTCCCCCGACAAAACCTGCATGAAGTCAATCATAAATTATGACTTAAATTGAAAAATATTGAACTGAATGGTCAATGGACTTTACATAATCAACTGAGCCGCCAACCTTGAGATTGGAAGACGACCCGCTCTATTTACAGAGCCACAGCTGCCCTCTGAACGATGTGTTGTATAACGAATTCAGCATTTTTTGGATCCATTTCCATGTCTTTAAAAGTGGAATCAAATGTTTTGCGAATTACACAATTCGATAAGGCGTTGATATCTTATGCGTGCAAATACAACAGCTTTGCTTTTAATTCGATTTTTAGAAATCCTGCTACACTCACTGCACAAGCAACAGTTAGGAAATAAAAGACCATGATCTGTGCCCAACAGCTTTATTATGCTGAAATAGACTCCACCAGATCCAGTACCAGGACCAACACATAGTTCTAACCTTATCTAAGTGTTCCCATCAACTTTAATGTCAAGAGGGAAAATTCAACTGTGGACTGTTCTGAAGTTGCAGCATTTTGAAATACATTTATTCTTTGAATTTGTATGACCTACTGGTGAAGTAGCATTAATCAGTATGAGTGGATGAAGGATTTTATCCCTGATAATAATAATAGACAATACATTGACCAGATTGGGAGAATCCCCCACAATCCCTCCTGCCTGTACAACTCAATGATGTTCTCTGCTATGTGATGGTGCCTGGACAGTGTTTTGACTTACTTGATTGGCTGAAGTGTCACTTTCACAAACTGCATTAAAAGTGAAGGTCACAAACAAACAAAAAACTAACTTATTGTTGCTAAAGTAAGATCAGGTGCTGTCCTCCCTCTGCTGAGTTTAATAGACTTGGACAGCTTGTAGACAAAAAATACAAAGAAAAAACAATGGATGGATTTACTTCAAAGTTTTCTGAGGAGGATTTTTTTCTTTGAGTTTACACGTACATAAAAAATAAACCAATACAAACAACAAAAATATATATATGATCTTTTAACAAAAACAGGCCATTTCAGTCAATGTTCTTCTCTTTGGTTTGTGTTTAAAGGTGGGCAGTCATGCCCACCTAAAGTGCTCTATTTGGTATGGTCAGCCAATCAGGCTTTTTAAATAAACATGGAGTCTTTTTTTTTTTTTTTTTTGAGAGAGAGTCAGCTGAGGCTGGGAGTGTTTATCGAAGATCATTTGTCTCCGGTGACGCCACTCAATCCGTGGGCCGGTTCTCAGGAACTCTGGTGCCGTTTGGCAGATCCACACATCAGATCATAAAAGTCCCACGCACCCCCACATGGAGTCTCTGCACTCATCCCCTCAGTTCCGCCGGCTTTTTGGGCCCTCTGTTGCTGCAGAGTCTCTCCAGCGGTCGCACGAGCTCGTCCTCCCGGGGTCTGTACGGCACCACGTAGCTGTCCTCCTCCAGCAGGATGCGGTTCAGCGTCCGCTCGTGGTTGATGTGACGTCGCACCATGAGGATGTACTGTTTCCCCACCTCCAGCTGAGGGCAGTCGCACACGTTCGGGACCCACAGGAATTCCCGGTGCTCCAGGCGGAAGCGGTTTCGGTAGGTGTGGATGATCTGGACGTCGTAGCGAGTCTCCTCGCCATGGTACAGCTTCGCGAACACTCTGGCTCGGAAAACTGAGAACGAGAGCAATGATAGTAACATAATTTAATAAAACACTTTTGGGTGTGTGGCATGCCGACTGCACTTTTCCAGAAGAGTGGGGTTGTTAATTGTTTTGGCCTGAGAGACCTTGTCACCTTTGCTTCTGATCTGAAGTTTGCTGATCACTTTATTGGTTTGATATTTGGTCTTGTTTAATATGATTGATAGAATAGAGTTTGTCTCTATGCTACACCCCTTATTACTCAAGAAAATTGTTTTCTTACATATCCCAAAGGGGGTTTGTCTGCTTTTCCCTGCTCTGATGTTCGCAAAATCTCCACAGTTAAAAAAAACCCAACAACAACAACAACATAATAAGACACTTTCTAGACTCTCGAGCAGATCATGGGAGGTGCATAACAATAATGTTCTTTCAAATCAGCGACCATTAGAGGCCCACAGCAATTCTTTAAGTTAAACTTTGAGGGTCATTGTAAAAGAGGCTGGAATGACTCCTTTAGTAACACTTTCACAAACTGTAATAAAACACCAAAACAGACGCAATCATTGGCATCGGCGCCATTCTATCAAGACTTCTTAAGTTTACACTATGTACATTGAGCAAAATTATATATACAACTTTATGGGTTAATATTTTTCGGTTGAAAGTTTCAAAAACGGTTCCCTTGGTCATAAAAGTTGCAGACCCCACTTCAAGGATATGCAATGCAATTCAAACCAGTGAGTAGCTGAGCTGCTAAGACCGTGAAACAGTTGGAAAATATGTTTGACCACCAGATTAAGATTAGCTTTAGGAATGATAGAGTCATTAACTAAGAAACAAAGGAAAATAGTCTTACCAAAATCCTTCTGACAATACTGTTTCTGACGTTCTCTCCGACCTTTAACCCGTGGGCATTCGCCACAATGTCCTGGAAACAATACGTACAGCATCTGATGTTACAGGAAGAATCAGTGTGTGGTGGAAACAAAATGCTTTCTGGTTTTGTTCTTTTCATTGAATTAGAAAACTGACATCAATTAACTACGTCCCACAACTTTGATCACATTCAAACAAGCTTTTTGTGTTTTTCTACATGACAGATGTTTCAACCATTTGAAGGTTGGGGACATGTTTCAATGGCCGTGAAGAAAAAAAAATAAAAAATCCTAAAAAGTCATGACTATGGACAGAAAACATTTAACCTCAGAAACAAAAGAAAACACCAAATCTGAAAAGTTCTCTGTGAGGAAACTACAACATAAATTATAAGAACATATAAAATATATTGCATGAAATTATATCAAAATATCCTTCTGAATTATTTGTGCTAAATAAGGACGCAGTTCTTTGAAAAGGTTAAAGTAAAACAATAAAGGCTGCACAAGAATTTTTCTGACAACAGCAGTAATAAAAGTCCCTCATAAATAAATTTTGAGCTGTGGTTGAATCTGTGCATCAAGTCGATGATGCAGGAGATATAAACATAAATGATATCAATCTTTTGATTTATGTTTTTTTTTAAATTAGCATTAGTAATTGTTTTGATATTTATGACATGGGGTATTTGGTTCTGACTAGAACAATTTCCGGATGGTACTGATAAAATATTTTAAAAGTTGTTTTTTTTTTACTATAAACTGTGTATAGATTAAGCTACTCCTGGAGTAGCTTAATGAAAGAATAAAACATTATTTTAGGGAGGATTGCTCTAGAAGTCCATTAGAAAGATTTTTCTGTTATGTAAAGTATGTAATTCTTGACTTTGATTTCAGTAGCGTGCAACTGATTCCCTGCACTACAGGTAAGGGACCGTTTCCCTATTAACGTTTATTTCGAAACTAAAGAAAAGTAATTTTAATGACAACCCTCTTGTGTCACATGTTTAAGGCCCTGTTTATATGACAACGTTTCACGTGACAACACCTAATCCGTTAAAAAAAAAGGAGTGTGTTTACACTGCGGCAGCGGACACACTGACAACGATGTAGTCAGTCTGCCGGGCCACAGGAGGGCGCTGTTGCTTGATTTTGTAATGAAACTACACAGATGTGTGTGCAGAGAACAATACGCTATAAACGTAAAGAAAATGGAGAGCACCCAACATCCGCATGGACTGAGGACACATCGGATGCTATCAGGGGGTGAGTCTCAACTATTAAACTACTGATATGGACGATAAAACTAGAATACGGACCGCGAGTCGTACCACTACGCAACTGCCATGTTTGTTTACAACTGGATGAGTAGGAGGAAAGGGGAGAGATGTGCTTGCGCAGAAACAGGCTCTGTCGCCTCCGGCAGTTTCTGGAGGGAATAGCGACCATAAAAGAATGTTTCCACCTTGAGAGCCGGATTAAAAACTACAGTGCATTCGCACACTGGTGAAGAACGTTTTGCGGATACTGCTGCGTTCCAGGCAACTGCAACTCTGTTGTGTTCTTACAATAACTGAGCTGTCAGCATTGTGTCAGTTTAATAACTGCTTCACTCATTAAGTTCAGCTGAATTTATATAAGTTAGGGGGAGAAAGATGCTCTAAAATAGAGATGTCAGAAAAGATTGTATAAACTAATGATAGCAAGAAGATACAGCATTAAAACTGGTGAGATAAACTACCAACATGCAGACAGCAGCAGACAGATCTTATATAAAGAGAAGCTTCTGTTCTAATTCATTCAATGATTTATTTTATAATGTGTTTTTCACAACACCAGTGAATACAACTGATGTATACTATAAAAATAAATTAAGATGGCTCAATCACCAAATTTAGGTTCTAAAATACAAAAACATTTCAGCAACAGGATTAATAAATCCTCCACTGTGATCAAACAATTTCCTGAATACAAAAGACCCAATGTGTACCTCATTTAATCCGAGATGACTTTGAAATGATATTTATCCTAATGTTTTCATCTAACTATAACAACACATGAACACGTGTGTGTGTGTGTGTGTGTGTGTGTGTGTGTGTGTGTGTGTGTGTGTGTGTGTGTGGTGATGGTTAGTGGGCCTCAGTGTGTTGGTGGACAGTTGGGGAGCGAATTGAACGTACTTCCTGGAGTGAGCTGAGGGAGATGGTTCCTGTGGGTGTCCTCTCGCTCGTGGCGGGGCGGGTTGGGCTTGTGAGGACGCTGAGGTGGAGGCTGGCGTGGAAGCTTCGCATATCTGGAAACTGTAAGTACAATATTGATAATTAGTTGAATTTTGGATGAATCACGTTTTCAACCTGGGTTAAAGCTTCTAATTAAGCAAATTCATGCCAAGAATGGATGGATGGATGGATGGGTGGATGGATGGATAGATGGTCATCAATATACACTATAAGAGTCGCAATAACCTCTAATTTAATTCAAAACTGCAGAACAAAAAAAGCATGTACGAGGTAACAGACTGATCTCAACACATGTTTTTGTTTATAAAAAAAATTGCCAAATTCCAACCCAGGGGTTTCTTGGCCAGAACTTGAAATGATCACCTATGCCCTCATTTATTTCCTATTAGACTACAGTAATTGTAGGATCGACTCCCCATGGAGTAAAATCCAGCTGCATGATTATCAAACTGCACCAATTAAATGACTCACATTACACCCATTTTATGTTCCTTTCACTGGCCCCACAGTGAGTTCAGAATCCAATTTAAGGAACTTGTACTAACATAAAAGAACTAAATGGCCTGGTGCACATTTATAATTATGACATATTCAAATATTATTTATTTAACAGATAACTTAGATGCTCAAATCAGAGCTTGTCTGTATTTTCTGTATTGTAAGTCTTTTAAAGTCATCTTAGTGACTCTCTGTGTGTGACTGTCAGCCTGGTGATGAACTACAGACCCATCAAGGGTGTATCTTGTCTTTTGTGTGTCACCCTGAGCCTGATTTGAGCAAAGCAGATGTTCATAATGGATGGATGGACGTCTTGCTTGAGGATGTGTTTGCAAGTAATAGATGACAGAAGCTGTCTGTACCATCTATGATTCATTCTAATTATTTTCCACTCGTCAGCAGTTGTTCCATTTCTCACTGCAGGACAATTTAGGGACTCCTGCTCTTCAGCTTTGGGTGGCAGGAAATTTACTGGATTTCTCGCCGAGTTCTGGGTCAAACCCTCAATTTTATATTTGGAGAACGATCAGCTCACTGAAAGGTCTGTGATTATAGGACTTCTGCGTTCACTTAGTCATGCACCGACTGCAGACCCACTGAGCTGCCTCAGCCAGGAATAAGCTGTAAAACACAGGCAAGCGTCAGCTCACAGTGATGACATATGAGATAAGAAAAAAAACAAAAACCAAGATGCTCTATTCAAGTGTGAAACATCAGAAGTTTTTCACAACTATAAATAGTGATACATCAGAAAAAGCTACGGTAAAACCTGAATAATTCCTCACACAGACAGAGGTCATCCTCGCCTTGTTATGTTGTTCAAACATCATGAAATGAAAGTTTATTTTGCCACCTAGCAAACCACCAACACTCTTTTTTTCTAGTCAACAAGATTAGAAAAAACACCAGCTAAAAACAAGTTTAGTGAAAGGCTAAATAAATCTATCACAGTGTTGGATGGAGTCAGGCAGAATGTAGGAGTCGTCGGGCTGGACGCAGATTTCTTCACGAACGTCAGCGTTCATCAGGAGGTAAAGAGAGACTGAGCACATGTGTGCTGCAGCTTATCAGTACCGATAAAGCAGCTGCATTCCTCAACAGCAGCAACCAGGCCAGCCAGAAGATAAACTGTTTGAAATGAAAGGCGAGACAAAGACGGCTCCTTTTCACCCCCACTGTCCAAACTGCACCGCAAGTGTTTTCACTCACAGGAGCCGATTCCGAGACTAATTGACATCCAATCCACTGGCCTGTTAGTTAGTGGCACCTGTTAACAACTTTTTGTTTTATTAAAGCAGCCCTGTGACCACGTGAGTGCAGGGATTTTAATTTGATACTTTCAATTTATTTCAAACGTGGACTAATATTGCTAACTACACTGAGGTTACTTTTCTGGTAGGAGAAATTAAAAGGTTCATTGGGAAGGTAGCTCTTTCTTTTTTCAATCATCTCCCTCAGCGTGGTATGTCGTATCCGTATTACTACAGTTTAACTGATTTGATCATTAGGACTGCCTGAAACACTTTGACAGAAAAATTAATAAACTACGGTACAAAACATGTACTTGACCCACAGAAACTTCAGTGATTGTAACTACGTTACTCATTTCATAATAGTAAGTAGTAACTTATTACTATTACAATTACTTCTCATGCCCAAAGGTAGCGGTGTTAAAGTAACACATAACTTTATAATACATTTCTCAGAACACTGCTGCTGTTAGTCATATTCATGGATCCTTTAAAATAGACAAATTGTATCAAGTCAAAGTACTTTGTACAGACCAGTATTTTCTTCATTACTAGTCGACTGCTGAACAAAGTGTGTTATGTAAATACCACATGTAGTTATGGGTCAGAAATGTTAATTTTACATTTCATCCATGCAGTACAGAGAGAGAGATCGATCTCAAGTTGAGATGACAGCTCTAAACCAGCGAACCTCTCGACTCTTTTCTTTTGAAAATAAACTTGAATAAGACGAGTCTTACACCAATATGATCGGGTGGTGCTTGTGGGAGGCCGGGTGGTGGTGGTGGTGGTAGTTGTGGTTGTTGTGATGGGCAGATTCCAGGGGAGGTAGGTAGCAGTGTGGTGAGGTTGACGTGGGGGACTTCTGCCGTGGTACAGGGCGTACTGGTTTGGTGGTAGCCAGTACTCGTACTCGATCCCCGTGTTTCTGTCTGTGGCGAGAACCTGCACACAAAAACCGCAGAGTGAGTGAAAACTATCCTGTCGACAGCAACAGCGATTAAAACAGCTTCTTCCATTTGGAGCTTCCCCATGAGGATCAATGCTTTTCCATTAATTTTCCTTTTGTACAAAAAAAAAAAATCCAGGAAAACAATTGTTTATTTCCTTCATTGTTTCACAAAAACTACATCAACAGTCTTTTAAAGCAAGTCAATAGTTTGCAGCTGTTAAGAAGCAGAGCCCGGTCTGTTTGTGAAATACCTGGAGCTCAAATGGAAGCAATCAAGTATTCACTGAAACATGTTTTTGTCTTATAAACACAACATTTTCCACTTGGCAATGTTTATGTGTTATTAGGTGTAGGAAAAATTATTTGTATTTTTTAGTTTCCATGACAAGTTTTCAATGAAAACATTTGGTGAGCATGACTTAAATAGTTTCACCATCTTTTCTAAAAATAAAAAAAAGCCACTTTAGAGCCTCAATCCTGCACAGATTGAAATTCTTCTGTTAGAACCTCTGATGAGTCCCTTGTTATCAGGCTTTAACCCATGCTTTATAATGATAGTGTATTGGAGGATGATGATATTAAAAACATGCAGGACTGTGACCAGGCGTGCCCACATCTTTAATGTCCAGCCAAAAGCTACATTACAAATTATATAGTGAATGAAAAGGATTACTAATATGTTTGAACTTGTATTATTAATAAAAAACATTAATATGAAACTTTAACATGCAACATGAGACTCAGGTGTGGCAAACAGATTGAACAGATGATGTATCGACTATAATACCAATATTCACAATTATGTTATTTAATTTGATGGATTAAAGGAATAAGCTCCAAACTTTCTGCAGGCATTCTTACCATTAGATGAAGGTCCTCCTTTGTGGGTCCCGGGACCTCAAAACTCTCGTAGGTGTCTGCAGACCGCCGGTACAGCAGCTTTGTCCCGGCTACATTATACTCGCCTGGAACGCTGATTTTCCAGTTACCATTAATAACAAACTGGGATCGCCCGTTCTGCAGTGCTGGGTGGGAGGAAAAAGAAGAGAAGTTTTATTTGACTAAATTATGTAACGATTACTCAGTTTTGTATCGCGACAACTATGGAAACAAATAACTCTCCCTATCGCTGGGTCAGGTTGAGGTGAGGAGCAGAAGTGCCCCAGCAGACTATATATGGCAACTGTTTCTTCTCAGTGCAGGGACAGGGATTTTCCATGACATGGCATGGAAACAAGTACCTTCACCTGCCTTGCCCCAGCGGTCGGATAAAGCCTTTATGAGTGTCCCTTTTTCAAGACCACAGTGTGTGCCATTTCGAAGGCCCGTTTTATTTTGGTCCCATAAACAAGGATGAGAATAGATGCCCTTGGTTATTATGTTGCCTGGAAAAAACACAGAGCTGGTCCAGAAACCAGATGGGACTGCTGAGCCCCTCCAGTCTCCGAGGGAGAGGAAGTGACAGCAAGTGTAGGAAATAACTTTAAAAGTTTAAGACTGCAGGTCTGGAGCCGGAGATAGTCATTAACTTCCTCTGTGTGGAGTTAAAACTGATGTAGACAGTGGGCCAGAGGGTCCTGTGAAGGCATGAATCTTACCCAGATAATTCCGGCTGTTATCGGTCACTCGGATGTGAGTGGCTCCAGCTGGTATCATGGCCACTTCGTTGTATCCAAAAGGACCACCTGACACAAAGAGACAGTCCGTTTAGAAGCCTTGGTTTAAATGTGGGCTTGCTCTAATTTATGTGCTTCCCATAAATGAAGAAAAGGTCAACTCGTTTAACACCAGGGACTGAAACGCTGCTCAAAAAAACATCTTTAATACAAAGAGAAACAAGGGCTTTACATGATGAGCAGTACATGGATTTTAAAAGACTAAACCTCTAATGTTATTTAGCATCTAAATGGAGTTCGAAGTTTCAAAAATGACATTAAAAGGTGCTAATTAGATGCATGCCAATGGAGAGTTGAACTAAAATGTCAAACACAATGAAAAGTTCGACATGCAGCGGAAAATAAAGATCATGTCTTTGTTGAAACGAGGAGCCCCTGGATGAATTTACATGTCGCAGTTACTCACTTTCGTCACAGGGACTCCTACCAAAGACACAACAACTTCCTGAAGGCCCCCTGGGCACAGAAATTAATTGTTTGGTCCTGTCTGACCCCAGACTCCACTGCATGCTCAGAGAACAATAAATGATCATTTAATGTTTTATCGTGTCTTTTAAATTCAATAAGGCACGGCCAATAACAGAGAGACTAGTAGATGTTGTCGTGTATCGAATTCAAGAATGAACAAGATTAAACATTGATGGCTGCGGTTACTGTGCACTAAATGTAGAGATTTCTTTAGTTTGTACAAAGAAATGTTCACATGTTCTGTTTTCCAACTGCTGAGTCGGGTAAAAGGAGAAAGCTTCACGAAAGGAGAAAAAAAAAAAGAAGATTTGGCAGTTTACCTTGGCCAAGAAGTTAAACGTGATAAACGGGGAAAAAATCTTACGGACGAAAAGTACCCCTTAAAAACCTCTGGTTGGACCTCCACCACATTTCTGATACATATGACATAATAAGGAGATACTTAACCCTCCTTGTTGTTCTTAAGTGAGCGCTAGATTCTTAAATAACTTCTTTAGCCTGATAGCTCAGCAGTTCAGAAGTAAAACTGCAGCTGAAACGAATGCCACATTTCCTGCCTTTCCTTAGTACACTTTGGTCAGCCCTAATATCTTCTCTCTGCACCAGACATGTGCAACCTGTAGTCCGGGGGCCACATGTGGCACCACTGTTTCCATTTTCCATGGATCAAATTCAAAAGGGAGGACAAAAGTAATTTCAAACAAATATTGCTGGTAATTACTCAGTAAAAATGTTGTTATGCGTCTGATTGAATGAACTTGATAACAGCCCTGCATAGTGTTTATTGTTGTTTTTTTTCATAAAAGTAATAAAGGTGAAATTCTTGAACATTAAAGCTTAAAGCAGCTTAGTGTGACATTCAAGTCTCTTGATTTTTTTTCTCTACTTTTAAGGAAGAAAGTTTCTGTTGTTTCACATAAATTGAAAATGAAATTTAAAAAACAAACAAAAAACTCTTGTTTCCAACATGATTGACTCAAAAGTAATGCAACAGAGCCACTTTCTAAATGGGAGAGTTCACTATGTCTCAGGCTTCGACTTGCCTGGTGTTAAAAATGCCCTAAACTTTAAATGAAAAAAAAAAATCTCATTTGTTTGTAAAAACTAAAGGATTTTGGTAAGGGGGTACAGCAGATTAACACCAACATGAGTATGTTTTCACACATCTCTAAGCTTTACGGCACAATCTTTGAAACATGTTATTTTACTCTGATGGTTCAAAGACATTACACCGCATTGCACAAAAGAACTGCTGCAGGCTAATAGTCTACACTTTGCACTTTATAATCAGGGTTAATCTCTGAATAGTGCACTAAACACCATTTAACAGCAACCAGTGATAGGGTATCACGAACAAGCCTGAATTATTACTGAGATAATCTTGTTCTCTTGAGTATGTGGATTACTTCACACCGCTGTTGCAATGCTTGGATTGTATGTCATTAGAGCTCAGTCGGAATCTGAATGTCAGTAATGTTTGACTGTGATGGATGGTTTACCGCGCTGATTTACAAGCGCCAAGACAGACAACTTATGGATGACATGAAACCACAGCTAATCGTTAGAGTGATATTTCACGTTGTGAGCCGGGGCAGAACGAGTCAGGGGCAACTCTATGGTTCCCCTGCTGTTGTGGAGTGAAAAGTGGCCACAGAATGAACTCCATTTATCAAGGCCTCTGTAGATCGTTTCACTCCGGTTGCTCCTGCTTACCCACTCCAGAGTGAAACTATGCACAAGGTTCATCTGCGGGGCTTTCTATAAGAACATGTGGAGTCGGGACTGAGGAAATGTCTGAGTTGAAAGCAGGCAGCGATGAGCTTGAGGCCAGTCTGACCTTGGGAGGAGGTTTTTCTTCCCGTTGCCCTTCATCACTTCTCCGCCTGCTGGGAAATACAGCTGCAGGAGGAGAGAAAACCTCCCAAGGCTGCCGAGTCGCCCAAACAAAGCAGCCATTATCAGGCTGTTTTCTTCTTGCTCAATCTGAGCCAATTATGTCTCAGTGATCCATCTGTCAGCTCCGCCCTGTCGCCACACAGCGCTGTCTGAGGACGCTACTGTTACAGTCCACTCTCGGGCCAAATCGCATGGCAGAGGTGTCGAGTACTCCCTCTCAGTGTGTTTCCACGATGTGTTAAATCTTGTCATTAAATCAAAAGAGGGTGAACTTGACAAGGCTCTGGGCCTTCATATGTACAGGACATTGAATTTTGTCACGTGAAATGCTGCGTAAAAGGGTTCAGTTGTCTAAATACTGAAGGCACAGTTAATCATAATTCAAACAAAGCCCATCAGACGACAGTTGCGATTTCATTTTCTCATCCATATGAACTGCTCTTTGCACTTGGCATCCATTGTAATCCTTAGAACTCTGATCTGGGATTTTCCAGTCAGAATCTTTACTCATTATTAGGGAATTTGAGCCGAGTTTAAATGATACCAAAACATTTTAGTTTGACCTTACTAATGATTTGCTGTCACACTATATTGTTTTTGTAATTTGAGATGATTTTCATTACATTTAAGTTACATTAATTTCCTAAATCTCTTTTGGAAAAAATGTCTTTATAAGATGTCAATATCAGTTTTACCTCAATTGTTTTCTTTTATGTCATAATTTCATCCCAGAATTGATAAGAAAAGGGCATGCTGGGATATCTGAATAGAATAAGATAGCAGAGTGGCATTTGATATTGAAATGTATTCTTGCATTATTGTTGCAGAATCAGTTTGCATGGATCCTTATTTATATACATGTTATGTTTAAATGTCTTCACCAGGCGAATACTAAATGTTCACTTTGGTTTCTTTCAGTTTACTTCAAAGTAAAATTGCTTAAGCAACATGTGCAGTGGCCTACTAAGAGCTCAATAACCTGTTCTTTATTTTTTGTTTCAAATAGGGCATTTATATACAAAACAAAGGAAATTCTGCAGGCTTTCTTCCCGGCATGCCATCAGACCCCCACATTAGCCTCTCAACCGTAGGTAAGAGTGAAGGTAGAAAATGCTTTGCTGGCATGGCGCCAGAATGGCCTGAAGAGCTCTGTGTTCTTCCTGAAACGTTAACAACTGTAATTTTGGACCTGTTGTTGGCTGAGTTTCCACCTGGAAGGCAGCCAATCGCTTTTGTTTGGCAAAACTGTGACTGTGGTTAATGTTCACTTTATCAGCGAGCAATCATGTCCTGACTGAGCTCCAATAACTAATAACATTTGGGTGAGAAAGCACGGAGGCTGCCTGAAATTATTACTACATCGTGTTGGTCTGAAACTGCTGCAATTCGTTCCCTGCAGGGAAGAATATAATGACTGAGTGTGAGTGTGTCCTACCTGCATCGACACCGTTGCTCTGGTACACACTCTTGTGGTGCAGGCAGGTGGAGTTGTGCCCTCCACACACCATGCAGGCGTCTTCCTGCTGCGTTGAACCCAAGATGGAGTCACAGCCAGGGGTCTGTGTGACACACAATTGGACAAAACTGTTTAATAAATGGTGGTTCAGTCTGCTAAAAGGCTCATCACCTTTCCTTTTACTTTGGCTTTTCAATACAGTCACCATCTATTGTGAGGCCTCAATGTAATTCCCTCTCCCTTCTCTTATTTGCCTCTCTCTCTAATCGTCCCCTCTTGCAAACATTTACTCAGGAAGAAAACAGAACATCCGAGTCTCGAGAGGGAAGGACTGGTTGAAGAGTACTCTCTGTAAACGTAAGACTGCCAAAGCAAAGAGCACAGAGGATGAACTGGATGTTTTATGGTGTGTGGACAAGCTCGTTGCTATATAGATTACAGTGGCCGCTTTCTTCTACGCACTTCATCACGCTCTCTGCAGATCGGACCAATCAAAGGGGAGGTTACCAGGCAGGAGAGCAACAATCTGAGGGGAACTTATAATCAGGCTCCAAAGCCCCTTAAAAAACAAAACACTGCGAGCATCTGTGTGTGCACAACAGGAAATGAATGCTCTGTGACAAGGTAGCAGAGTGCATGAGGGCCCCACTAAGGGAGCGACCACAGTCCTGCAAAAACACTCCAGCAGGCAAAGTCATCGGTGCTGATATTACTGAGAGAGTGCTGAAATGAACTTGACGAGAAAAAAATCTTCACTGTTGCACAGCTTCCACTCTAATCACACACATCAATATTACCTTATATTGCTTCATGTGTTTTTTTTCTTTCAGGGATCATGACAGAAATGTAGCACGTCATCCTGTTAGCATAGTGAGCAACATCACAGAATCAAGAATGTGGCACATTTGTTTGCTCTCTATTTTACATCAGTTATCCTCTATAATGGGGCCTGGAGCCAATCTAATGTTGTTGAATCAAAACTATAGACAACTGGTGAGGTTTATTATATTTCAAACTTGTTATTGAGTAACGTTTTCTTTATACACAACTGCCAGCATCTGCCATGTGTCTCTATCTCAATCATCACAACAAGGGAGAGTCTTTTCTAACGTTTAGTCCATTTTCCATGACATACCTTGGTGTAGATCGAGCTGGCTACATTTGGCTCGTTTACCCAAATGATGGCATGAAAAGATACATACATTCTCATATCCAGAGATTTCAGATGAAAAATGTTAAGTAGGTGTGTACTGCTTAAGTATTAGCCTTTCAGACTGACCCCCCCCCCCCCCCCCCCCCCCCAAAAAAATGCTTGAATCAGAAAAACAAATCCTCAAAATAATATTTCCATGTGCACTAATGCTCTGCATCCAAACCAGCCATGTGCTCTGCAGCATGATCTCAATTTCTGACTTACAATCTTCAAACCAGCTGCAGGCTGCATCTGCTTCCTGTTTCAGGCTCTCTGACCTCGACTCGCTCTGGTCCTTGGCCCATAAATCTACTTATTTACACTACCGGGGCTACGTGTGAGCATGCACGCGCGCACACACACACACACACACACACACACACACACACACACACACACACACACACACACACACACACACACACACACACACGCACGCACGAGGGCATAAGTAAACACAGACACCCGTTAATCCTCAGTCAGCCAAGTGAAAATAGCCACAACTTTAACTTTTCCCTCAACGAGCAGATGTCTTGACATCACCATGGCTTAATGCTGCATGCGCCGACGGACCCTGAGGGATACACTTTAACTTCCCACCATGTCCATCTGCGTGAGGGTGAGAGGGATGAGCAGTGGACAGGCTATATGTGGGTCTGTGGACTGTGTGCACTGCAGAGTAGTAATGCCAGATGAAGGTTCCAGTCCACACTGATGAGTGCACTCTGGCCCTAACACGCAGCATGGAGTTCACTTCTCCAGAGAGCTCCAGTCACAGTGGTCAACATCACTTATACCTCAACAGAGCCGGACTGAGGAGAAGAAAGAGAGTGTGAGAAAATGAGAAAGAAACATTGGGCTTCATCCAAGTTCATTTGGAAATTTATGCCGAATCAGTGGAGTTGTGAAATGGGAGGAGCGCTCTCAAATGGCCCAGGTCCTGTTAAACTACCAATAGTAAGTTAACGGCAGACACATAAAACATGATGAATGGCTTTCACTTTGACTTTATTTGTACAAGTGATTGTACAAGTTTTCATTTTCAAGAGAACCCTGTTCAAACATAAGCTTGGGTAACACAAGTGACAAACAGAATACAAGTACAAGGACATATAGGGGTGACGGCTCATGGTGTTTACCATCAGATGATTAAAAACAACACCAAGAGCCTTTAGACATGCTGTGGAGATTTTTCAATCGGACAACACAATCACCCAGGTTAATCTGATTATACAGTTTCAGGTTTCTGTTGGAGTTGATTCCAGGTTGATGATGTAAATGAAATATGTTTATTTTAATTCTGTATGAACTGAGGGAACACAGAGAGTGATGACATCCTGTGTGCACTGTAACACTGGAAACAGAAAACGAGATAAAGGAAAAAGTGTTTCTACTTAGGACATGTTTGGCAGATAGTGTGCGAGAAGTTGTTTCAGAAGAGGACTTGCTAAACAAAGAAGCAAATGTATATTAAAACATTTAAGTATCTCCACTTTATCTGTGACATCAACAGATAAGAGAGAAGTTTTAACGGAGAGGGATTTTACAGTTTGCCAGTATCTCTGAGGCGTATTCGTATGATCTCTAGTCTGAGATGGATAGTAAACATATGTAGTGGCAGTACAGAGACTCCAGAGTTGACAGAAATGTAGTCAGTCAGTGTCAGAGTCTGTCTTTTTTTTACTAAAGCCCAGAACTGGTTTCTTCAGTGTAATAAACTATAAACCAGAAGTTATCTTCTCCCTTCATCCTGAACTGGTGTATGGGAACACGTCTATCAATAAAGTAGCCGAAACTATCATAAAACTAATATCCATTCCAGGTCAACAACATCTATTGACAAAATACGACCCCAATTAACATGTAATAAACCGTGAAGACAAGCCTGCACACTGAAGAGCTTGAGGTGCTTTTTCAGCACAATGCAGGGCTTTGTGCGAGGGTTTGTTTTGTATCACACAACACAGTGATCACGAGATTGTAGGAAAGACCATTGAAGCTGAGTATTTATGTGATGTGGTGTATTTGCAATTGAAAGATCAATAAGACTTGATTTGGAGAGGCAATTAGTGTTTGTGTAAGATTCAGGGCTGAGTCAGGTTAAGAGACAAACGATGAGCATAGAAATCATTTGACAGAGGTGAGAGAGACAGGCTCAGAGAATTTCTTTGAGAGATCAACGCTCAGAGCCTGAATTTCAAGCTGCCTTGTGATTGAACTTAAGAACAAGATCTGTGCAGCAAGACAAGATTCAACGTAAATGTCTACACCACCGCCTTTTATAACTATAGACTCTACTACTGGATAGGTATTTATTATTTATGGATTTAGAGAGCCAAGTCTCGGAAATGACTATTAAATCAGCACTTGCTGACTCTACAAAAATTCTCATCATATCCATCTTTGGTAAGATACTACGAGCTAATATATGTAAAATGTGCAATTCAGACATGTCGTGAAAACTTTGTTTGGGTACAGACAGCATGACAATCAAACACCTTCCTAATTTTGGACACAGAAAGAACAACACGGAAACTGAATCAACCTCGAAAAGGGCTTATTATAGCAAAGACCCCCTGAGAAACAGTAATTATCCATGATTGACAGGCAGAAGACAGGTCTGACAACAAACTATGAAAAAACACATGATGCCCAGGGTTCCAGGGAGATGCCACACCACCTACTGTGACTGAAGAAAAGCTAACTAAGTCTTTAAACGGCAATATTGTGAAACATTGACACTGATCCTGTTTACGCACAGCTTGTGGCATCGATGAGAGTGGCGACGACAAACTGTTTTGTCTCTTTGCTTTGGCAACATATCCGCTATTGCCAGTCAGTGACCCTGACCGACGCAATTCACTTTAAGATAGGCAAAAGTCTGAAAAATGGTGACAACATAATTGATTATGTGCAATGCACACATTAAAGTTCTGCTCCTTCACTGTTTTTAATAGTTTAAAGACTCGCCCCCTGATAGCATTCACAACCTGAGAAACAATTCTGGAGGACTGAACAGCCCGGTAACTTCTACAGAGTTTAGCTAAACATTGAAATCTGTCCTGGATGTGGGACCAACATGGTTCTCCAGGATGTGGCCTTAATAAATAGTCACACATTCACTTGTGCTCTGATTTCCTCCCACTATGGAAATGTGAAACAAAAAGCTGCTAACAATCCTCTTCAATATTTGGGTTTTCTCCTGCTGTGGCTTCATTTTCATTAGTAGTCAAACACGGTATTGTGGTTCGTGGTTCGTGGCTCTGTCTCATCCTGCAGCCTGTTGAGGCTCTGAGCCTCATTTACTCTCTGATGGACGTGCTCCGCTCATCTAATGAAGTATCTACTTGTGTTGTGAGGTTTCTGCAGCGACTCACCTATCACATCAGAGGAGTCCACATCAGAGATATCGAATCAGATGATGTCTGCTGCATCTGCTTGTTGCTAGTTTATCCAAGCTGTGTCGTTGCATTTTTTTGTCATTTTTATTTGTTCACGAATCTGCTTTCTTTCAAGAAGTGCTCACATCCAGATTATAGAGCATCTTCCTCTTTCATCAGCATGTATGTAGATGTGCATGAGTGATTGTGTTGGCTCTGTGAAGGGCTGGCTAACCCAGTCAGGTGGGACTGGCTATAGCAGGATACAAATGAGTGATGTATGAACCATGCCACAAAATTAATGCTAATGTTGATTATATAGTGACTTTTTTCAAATATAAAACCACACCTTTGAATACATTTATTTTTTGTGTGTGCTTACCAGACAGCGTCCGTTGACACACACCGCCCCCGGCTCCTTGTCGCAGGCCGTCCCGTCGAGCACTCGGCCAAAGTTATAGTAGAAGTTGTGACCCAAAGCCAGGCAGCTGAGTTCACAGGGGTTAGAGCCTGGCAGGAAAGATCTCAAGTCAGTGGCTCATCAGTTTATTGGGAGTAAATAAGCGAGGCAAGAAGATACAGAGGGAGCTGTGTGGACAACAAAAAGGCAGAAGATGAAGAGAAAGGTCACAAGGAGAAAACACAAAACAGTGTTTCCTCGACATTCATTTAGGAATGGCGGGCCGCCATCCTCGGTGCCGCTCCTTCAAATTCTCTCTTTTTGTTTTTTGTTTTCTTTAATTGATGCAAATACACCGCCGCTGCACGTCCCAACCGAGAGACCTGTGCTGAGCTGGGTACTTGTGAGCATAGACATAACAAAGAGTAGACGCTGCATTGGCTGCTGCGGAGCAGGAAATATGGCGGCCATCTTGGTCCAGTGGTCAAACTTGTAAACACAAACTGCAGCAGCAGAGAATCCAAGATGTGTGTGTGTGTGTGTGTGTGTGTGTGTGGGTGTGGGTGTGTGTTACAAATTACCTATCATATATCACAAGTCAGAACATTATATTGTTGTTTTGGCCACTATGAACATTAAAGTACGCCAAATTATAGTGACAGTTTCATCACGTAAACTGTGCGCCACAACAAAACAAAACTTGTAAGTGTACCTTTAAAGGTTATCATAGCAATATTTGTCCAGTCCAGACCACTCAAGATGAAACTGGACTGTATGTGGCCCAGAAGTTAAATTTTATTTTGTTTTTTATTTTGTTTACCTCTTTGTATATGTTATTTTCATGTAACTGAACCAATATAAAGATGTATACAGTATATATACTGTATACATCTTTATATTGGTTCAGTTATGTGGTTTTAAATAGGTATGTTTCTTCCATAACATATGGTGTTTGGTTCCTTCAATATAAACTGGTCCTACAATTTATGTCACAATGTAGTATTTATTAGTCCACAATACACAAACTTTTTTTTTGCTCAATTTATTTATTTTTATTTTAGATTTACTTGATGTTATTTTATGATTTTATATTAATAACCCCCCAAAATATTTCACCAACACTGATTGCTGCCCAAATGCTTCAAATACTTTAACCCCCCCCCGCAAACCTTAATCTTTAAATCTTTTTTCTGCACTTTTTCATTCTTCATCACATGCTAATTTTTGAACAAATTTAAATCACAGTTGATATTTTTTCTAAGCAGTATTGGGCAATGATGTTACACTATGTGTGCACGTGTATCAATATGAAATGCATGTATGTTTTATTTTACAGTGGAATATATATAGTGAGCTCAATATTATATTAATTACTACTACAACTATGTTTACTTTGGTGGATAGACTTTTTTGTTCAAATGGAGTGCAAAAAAAAATTGCCTAAAGAAAAAAATGTGTCACTAAGTCAGTAGGTGTGACAACCCTGTAGGTTTAGACAACATAATTTAAATATTGACTGATGATTCATCTCACTAACCGCTATGGAAGGTGGTCCATCTGAAGGAGTTTCCGCCCATCAGCGGTCGGTCATTAAAGGCAGCACATTGCATCTCTCGGAAATCTTCCGAGCCAGACGGACAGTCCTGCACACACACAAGACATAGACTATTGAGATGCTAACGAACTGACAAACTATCTAAATAAAATATATCTTATAATAAAGATTTGGATCACTAATGTGTGACTGCCTTTAGCGTTTACACAATAAATGACCCCCCCCTCAGAGGAACTCACTTATCTCAGTTCAACCCATTTTTGTTTCCATGATTTGTTGAATTCAACATAAACACAGACGCAGCAGTGATTGGCAATGAGGAGAAAAGTCAGGATTCTTCACCATTCACTCGAAGGCTTAAGCATTAACACTCATTCAAACTTGCTGAAACACGCTGCAACACAGCAGTGTGATGTTCCTTAAAATGTAATGGTTCCACTATGACTGGTTCAACACATACAAACATTTGTTTCCCAATTGGGACTTGATTTTTGTCTTAACAGTGACATGAATTCCCATAATGCCCCTCCGCAATCAGGCAGAAGACCCAACCCTTATAGAGGACCAGAGATACACACCGCGCGCGTGAGTCAGTGTGATGTCCTTCAAAGGGCACTGCATTGACTCCCATCTTACATTAAATTCCTGCATATTTAATCCAGCGCCAACTAAAATTACAAAAAGACCAATCATTATATTACAATAACCTCACCTGATAACAATTCAAGGTTTGTTCCCATTAGCATTGGGCAAAATATCCCCACGTTGGGCAAAATATTAGAATTAAGCCAAACACAAGTGGGCTTTAATATTGGCCTTTAAATTGTAGAAAGTGTCTCATCGTGGTTTTCTTCAACATGTTCAGGTTTGATTTGACATTCCCAAGAGCCGATAAATCGTAGTGCTCCCCTGTGAACTCTTAAAGGGGCCCAGACCACACGTTGGAAACCACTAATTTGACCTTGCAATGTGCTTATATGAAAAACGTAAGAACTTTCTTTATGGGGGACCTTCATTGGGGCTAGTATAGAAAAACAAGGCCTCATTGTTAAATCTCAGCTAGAATTGGTATTTATCTCACCCTAACTAAATTTTTTAAAGATTTTATTAAAACAAAGCCTCACACTGACATCTTTACACATCTGACACACAGTTGTCAACCTCACAGCCGGCGCTAATACAATAGCAGAAGTGAAATCCCACAGAGCGATACAGAACGGTGCAGTGACTCAGGTTAATATGTGAGTGAATTTCCAGCTCACACCCTGAAGCCCTCGGCTGCGGCTACATGCCTCCACGACTAAGTCATAGAGCAAACATCAGTCATTGTTCACAACTGTTTGCATTGAAAATCTTTTTTTTATATACAATGTGAAAAACTTTGTGCTGATATAACCTTGGTGTTGCAGATCTTGTATTGTCTTGGATCTCCTGCACATGGTCCACCAACGGGGTTCCTGAGCCAGAGAAAAAAAAAGATTTATGGAGTTAAGCGAAGTCAACAGGTAGTTCCTTAAAACTGCTAAATTGAGCGAAATTGGACTTAAAATGTAAGATTCATTATTTAAAGTTTATTTTATATAACTACACAATGTGTTGAGATGCAGCAGGAAAACTGATCCAAACAAGCCGTTTTTGACAGTTTTTCAATTTATAATTTCCAAATATGAACAGATTTGATGAATTCCCTCATTTCAGTAGCCTTTGAATGGGATTAATCAGATTTATCTATTGAAGCCAACAATGCTCAATAAGTCATTAAAGCTGCACGCAGCGTTGAACAGATTTTTTTTCTTTCATGAAAAATAAGTGGACTGATGTACAGAAGAAATGCTCGGCTGAATTAATTAGAAGTGTGCTCATTGTCAGTCTAAATGATGAATTGTCTCAATATCTGTAGGATATTACTGTTACTGTCTCAGCTTATTACTGCGTCTTTATGTATAATATGATAAAATTGAGTGAGAAATGTGGCCTTGATGACAAGATAGAGATTTTGTTTTAAGTTTTACTCAACATCCTCTCCCACTCTAACTAAGTGTCACTCCACTTTGGCTCAGCACATCCACTCCCATGATAAACTCCAAAAACGAAAGCGAAATTTGAAGGCTCACAGGTAGGGTTGCCAACTCCATGAAAAAAAAAATACAGAACACCTCACTGGCAGGGCTGGCCGACCCGATTACCTTCACCCTTCCTGGCGTAGTGACTTTTTTTTTAGCTCTTTCTTTCTGTGTGAAACGATGTTTTAACTATTTGACTTAAACCTGAATTTAAGTAGATGCATGTTATTTGTGATATGAACACACTGAAAACAAATTATTATTTAGCCTTTTTTTATTGCAAAATAACAAAATTAACAAAATAAAATCAGGATCTTTCTTAAATAGAAACCTGTATTTCTTCATTGAATAAAAATGAATACATATTTCTTTAACAGAACTCTGTCTGGCTTGAATTGCAACAGAATAAATAAAAATCTAATTAAGATGGTATGAATTAACAGAAAGCAATAGGAAGCACAACATTCCTCTAATAATGCTCATTTAGTCCAATAAGACAAATGCAAACAGAAAGTCTGTGGAATAGTTATAAACATAAAATATTTGTCCATCAAAGGGAATGTAGGTTGAGGGTCAGTTAAAAAAAAAAAGATTCAACTCATAAACTGAAAAGCGGAATGCTACATAATGTGCAGAGAGTCTATTTTTTCTCGTTTGCATTTCTTTTGAGCTCTCGCTGCAGTCAGGAGCAGTTTGTCTCTCAGTGCTACAAAGTAAAACTCTGATCATCTACTATATTAGCATCGACTAGAATTTTACATTGGCATCTACTGTTGTGGTCTTTCGTTTTTCAACAATCCGATAGTGGTTGCGGGCTTCCGACCCGTTCCTTGGTCGTCCTACAACCGTGCACAAAGCCCGACCGTTTTGAGCCGCGACCGCGGATATTCCTAACGATTCTCGCACAATCCGATCTTTCGTCTCAGACGGACGAAAATCGCGCGGTTTGTGGGAGCTCCTACTTCAAGCTCCTGTTGTAACATTACCCTCCAGCTTGTCCTCTCTCTTTCAGTCACGACCGTGTCTGTATTCTCCTCCTGCTCTTTTTCTGGGATTTCTTTCCAAACATATCGATGCCACAACGCTGAGGCTCCAGTCATGTGTACACACACATGCCCGCGCGGGTCTGCGTGTGTGTTCGTACAGTCGGACATGATTATTCAAATTCTTCCCTTGCAGTTTCAGAGGCTGTGACGACTCCAGATTGTTAAAATCTCACAGTGTGGAAAAAGCTTTTATACATTTTGATATACAAGTCGCTCTTGACTATAAGTCTCAGGACCAGCCAAGGTATAAAAAGAAGTGTGACCAATAGTTCGGAAAATACGGTTTATATTGTTGCAGTTGTTTCAAATAGAATTCAAAAAAGTAAAACTTTTTTTCATTGAAGATTGCAGTTGATTTTTTTCCACTTTTAAAGTGAAAAATATGGAAAATGCAAATAGATTATACTCCATATACTTTCTGTGTCCCTGTGTCGTGTTACCTGGTGATGCAGGTGCGCATCCGCACAGAGGCTCCGCCTCCACAGCTGCGTGAGCAGACGGACCAGACACCCCACGCTGCCCACTCGTTTTTATAGTGCAGCTGCCTTCGTGCTCGTGCTGAACGCCCCGATAAAGAAGAAATCCAAGAGGCCTGAAACAACATGATAAGAAATATGGAGACGTTAGTGACAAACTAGCAGGAACACAGTCTGGCGACTTCATTACAAAGAGACAGAAGAAAAAAAGATAACATAATTAGGGTCAAAGTTGAAGATCTGGCGAAAAGCCTGCAAGGGACAACATTTTACTTTGGCATCTTCCCTAAATCCAAATTGAAAGTGATGATTCTGAACTGTTTGTAGGTGACAATGTGTCTGTTTGTGTGATCCTGTACCTCTTTGTTATCCCTCTCATAGACTATAGAGCTGCCAAGGCTTTTCACCCAATGTCACTCAAAGTTTTGATATTTGCAGAGAACATAACTCAGAACCCAAACTCATTTTAAACATGTTTCTACTCCAACACGCCAGTATCTCATGAATGTGTCATGATAAAGCTCTGGCCAAAGCCTGATGATGTGCCACGTAAAACAATTACATTCAAGGAAGCAGGGAGATGTCGAAAAAATGCTGGAGTGTGGCCCCCCCACCCAACAACCAGGCCTGGACAACTCTCAGCGAGTATAAAGCGCTTAGTTCCTAACCTTTTTTATCTGTAAACCTCCTAGATTAGAGACCCTACTCTCAATTTGTGAGAAAATAACATTTATAAAGCCAAACTTTGGCAAACATGCCCACTCACATGAACAAACAAAAATCTAGATACTTTTTTCTTTTTCTAAATTATAGCTTTTGTTGACAGGAACGAGTCTAGCTTTGACATCCTCAGAACAAATAAAAGAATTTAAAAAATGTAAGTAAACAAAACTGCGTTAATTCCGTTACATATTTATAACGAATTAAACGTTTCAAATCAATTAATTTAATTAACGACAATTAAATTAACGCATTCTTTTTGACAGCTCTAATATTATTACAATATATTCATCTGGAGTTTTTGTATTGCAACAACATCCAAATAAATCATGTACAGGCCCGATGAGGACACAAATGGCAACATGATAGTAAACAAAGTTTGAAGTTGATCATGTACTGGAGAAGAAATTTAAAGAAGCAAATCGAAAAAAAAACCAAAAAAAAAACTACAGCAACCCTACAAAACATCTCGACAAATACAACATCTAAGAAGTACAAACTCTTCATTTACTCCTCCCTTCAATACATTGGTTTCTATGGTGTGTTGTTTTTAGTTTGTGTACGGTACGTTGTGTTTCTTGGATAAACCGCCTCTCTGCAGGGACTCCCTGCTCGGATCACTCTGCAGCATCACTCTGCAGCATCACTCTGCAGCATCACTCTGCAGCGCTGTCTTGCATGTTTAAATCTGTCAGGTGGCAACTAGCAGCTGTCAGCAGCTCACAATCCCTGCACGCTGTGTGTAACAAATAGCGAGCATATAATGACGGGATATCATTCATGAAAGGAAAAACTGCGTCAAGTTGGGAGCTGTGTGTGACGCCAAACAAAAGCCACTTTATTTATATCCCACGGTCCAACAGGCAGTTAAATCTATTCAGAAGAGATCATAGGTACAAAAAACAACTGATATCCTTGTGAGTCTTGTGGATCAGGATCACCAGAGACGAACAATGAAAGTGATTAGAGAAACCTCAATGGCACTCCTGCAACACATTCCAGAGTTTCTGCCCCGGAGGTGGACTGAAACTGGCAACATGCCCACCTGCACACACACAGACACACATATTCAACAAGTGCTTCAGTTGACATTCAATGAGGAAGAGGCCGAGTCAAAGTCAAGTGGAGTATCGGTTGGGCAAGATGGAGAATCAAAACTCAAGCATGAGATGTGAGTGAGAGCACACTTTATCACTTAGTTACTGCTAGGTAAAACCTTTTAAGTGTGTTCTTGGTATATTGGAGGAAACTGAAGTACCCGGACAAAGCCCAGAGGGAGAACATGCAAATCCCAGAAAAACCTGGCCTGAACTCAAACCCACAACATTACTGCTATGAGGGGAAAAGGACATAAGAACCCATAAGAACATGAAGAAAGTTCGGGTGTGACGTGTACCAGCTGCCGAATTTTTTTTTTTCCAAAGAAGAGTACATACTCTGAGAAGAAGCTGTAGAACTCACAGGCCACGCCCCTTACGACAGGCACAGTTCTGTGAAGCAGCATTTTAACGTTTAAACTGCACAGCTTATTTCTCATTTCCAGTGTTTTCAGAAATACATTTCTCTAAACTATTTCAGCTGGCAGCTTTGAGTGATGCATGCAGGTGCATCACGTAAATCCAGCCTCCAACATGTTAACCAGCTGCGAGGCTCATATAGTAACGAGGCTACGTGCTAAATATGATTAAAATATGACTGATACAGTCATTAGCGAGCTGGAAAGTGCATGAGTGGCATGGCAGTGCCAAGTTTCAGCAATGCAGCACAGACATACTTTGGCCCAGACGGTTGGCACAGCCGAACCAAATTCTTCGGCTCGAAGGAGCTGGCCAAAGAAAATGATGTTATTTTGTTCGGCAGGACCCTGAGTGCCGAACTCTCTTCTTGTTCTTATGGAGTATGAATTGGCTTTAAAGAGCTAACCACAACTCCACCGTACAGGGTATCCCAGGGGGGTCAAAATGGGGATCAAGTTTGAATAACATTATCTTAAAACCTATATTTATAAATTATGAAGTTCCTTTTCATACAGCTTATCAAAAGTTGAAGTTGAAGAGGCATCTTTGTGTTTGAGTCTGGTGTATTGCTCTGCAGTGTAAATGAAGTGACTGTAGAGCAGCTCATCATGAACGAAATCGTACTTAATGAAAGCATCAATCCATCCATCTTCTTTATTCTGGAGCTCATCTCTGCTGACCTTCAACAGGCTGAACAAGAAATTACATTTTACTTGGTTTGAAAATATTCTTGACTTGTTAAAATGTTTCAAGAATAGATATGGTAATATTATAACCTAAAACTAAAAGAGATCACATCTTTAAAATATATCCAATCTTGCAAATAAAGGATTTTAGAGGATTTCCTTCTCGAGTTTTACAAAAGTTGACATGTTCTATTTAACTGGTTGCATGATTTTTTTTATTGTTAATTAGTGTAAATCCATTATTAGCTTGCTAGATGATCGATGAAGAATATTGGTGACATTAGTGAGAATCAAATGTTCATTTGATAAAAATAGCAGCAAAAAAACTGTTTTATTTCCAGGCACTATTGGCCATCTGGACTTGATAAAGCAGAAATTTCATAGTTTTTTTTTTTTTTGTCCCAGTAACTTCATGGAGATCCTGTTTTGTTTTGGGGTTTTTTTTTAACTCAAACTCACCACAGCTTTACGGGATTTGTTAGGTCTTTTCAAGTCACTGAACTGAGGTTAAAACAACAGTATATCTTGTACACAGTATTTTCACCTCTTTAGCATCTCCACACTTAAAAGCTCTTCATTACTGTATCCATTAATCTCTGTAATAAAAATCCCACTTCCAAAATGCCAAAACAAATCAGCCGCACTTCTAACTCCTGACAGTTATATTGAGCTCTTGGAGGTGCAGCAGGAGGAAAAAAAAGAAAAAACCTGAGCCTGAATGAGGCTCTTTGACTTTCTGACTCACTCGGCTGAAAACGCAACTTGTGCTGTGACTCTCCATCATTTTCCATGGCAGGGTGACCTAAGGTCGCCCTCATTAGTGTTACCGCCGGTCAAATTAGCGTTGATAACAGTTGGAGATGAGGTCGGCTGCCTCTCTAGATTAATGAAAGCGACTTTTGACCTTGACATTGCACCCCCCCCCCCCCCCCCCCCCCCCCCCCCCATTACAGACACACAGTTTTACTTTTTACAAAAAGCAAGAACTTCGCATAGCACAGGTGAAGGCATGTGCAGGGTCCAATATGCAGTGCACCATGTCCTATTCTCCCATTGTGCCTCTCATCTGTCATCACAGCGGCTCGCCCAGCCAGAAGAGAGCGACTGAAGCTGACAGACATGACTGGAAAAGCTATCGACCCAGAAGGGCGCTGCAGGACAGCTGCTGAGGACAAACACCATATTGACATACACACACACACACACACACACACACACACACACACACACACACACACACAGTTTTTTTGCTCAATTTGCTTGATTTCAACTTATTTTAATGAAATACATTTAAAAAAACGATAAACTGTGGAAAAGTATGCATGTTTTTCATCATCAAGCTGATGATATCCATCCATCATGTTATGCAGTTAGAGACGTCCATAACTTCTTTGTCCTCACGCGTAAACTCCTTGAGTATCATCTGCTCATACAGAGTCATGAGGTAGCACTCAACTCTCTCCAAGACTCACTAGCCCATGGTGATTACTAGATTTTTACATATCAATGAATTTACTGAGGGGTGAAGTAAACCTACTTTTCTACACACTTGCATTCTTTTCATTGGTTATAAAGTGCCACGACTCCTAAAGCTACTTTATTTCTGTACAATGAACCATCAGGGTCAATTCTCTCGTCAGAATTTCTTTCCTTCTTCTGTAGTGTTTTATTGAGTTGAGTGTCATGAGGCGCTGGGGTTGATCCCAGTCAACAATGGGTAAAGGCAGGACACAGCCTGGACGGGTCATCAATCCGTCTCAGGGCAAACAGAGAGAAACAGACAACCAAACACAATTTTTTCTTTTTAAGGTAACCAATCAACACCAAATTCCTCAGTTTCAAAATTTAATTCTCGCTATGAGACGAGGGCCCTAACCACTGTAGTCACAAGTCTGCAGTAATGTACTGTAATGCTGGCTTTTTAGTGGTGTACATTGTCAGTCAAACCAATGCAAGGTATTTGGGAACCGATCATTCTTGCACATTTTTAAAATAATTCACAGAACTGCATTTGATAGAAACCTCAGAGCAGAGTAAATACAAACAAACAAACAAACTGAGCTCAAGAAGAGTCTTAATGATGAAGCATATACACACAGACTTAAAAAAAAAAAGGTTGCACAAGTTGAAAAACCCAAAATTTAAAGATTCACTTTTAAAAGTTGTTTTTCTTTTCTGGTTTCCATGAGTCACAGAGGAAATAACCCTACAGCCGACAAGGCCACATTTATTGTCAAGTGTTGTCTTTTAACTTTCTGTATCCATTAGGTCTAATCGTCTTGGTCCCATCTGCCTCAATATTGGCAGGAGAGACGTGTGTCTTGCAGCTGCAACAGTGACGGAGCGAAGAAAATGTTTCAGCAATCTCAAACATCTGATGCAGCACTTCAACGTGTCATGTTTGTTTAAATGATATCAGTGAAACACTGACAACCAGTGGAAAAAGAAAACAGGCAACCACTTTCCCACATTTGATGTCACAGAACAATCTGGAAATAATAATGTTTCAGCGATTTATTCCAGCTGAGTGTAAAGAATGGCAAGACAATTAGCAACGACATTAGGTTGGGAAATAATGAAGGTAAAAGTGGTGCAGCAACAAAAAGAGCAGGGTGAAACCAAGAGGTCTGCTTGTGGCAACACTACTGTTTCTAAGATTAAATACAGCCTGAAGAAAAATACACAGCACAAACCATCCAATCAGTACCAGAGCTCAGTGACCAGTCAATTGGCTCTGATTAGTTTATTATACAAATGGATTTTCCTCTTGAGGACCTCAGATCAGAGAGCAGGGGCTTTTCCTCCACACCAATTATCTTAATCACAACATTTAACGCTGTCGAATATGAGTAAAAGAAGAAGTGAAGGCAGGAAAGAGTAGTGGGGCCTCGGGAAATGGCCTTGGCTTTCCGTAGATTGAGACTACAACAGTCTGTGTAAATATAGCGTGGTGCCACTTGTTGAAACACTGTCATCCACCTATTAGCTTTACATATTTGCACAACTCGGCAAACACGTGGTCCGATTCTCTGCGCCTTTCTGAACCCCCCAAAAAATACAAGTGTGTCTCACTGAAGGAGCTCTATAACATATATCCATCCATTCATATTCAATTTAAGGTATATAATAAATAGATATTTCTGATCATATGCATTCACCGAAGAAGTTATATCTGATATAATTGTCTTTTCACAGCAATGTTGATCGCTTTATAACAAAATCACCATGTGTGGTTTAAATTTGGAAAAAGCGTAGGTTAGTTAAGCTCTGTCTGTTTGATTTAAATACATCCACTCAGAATTGATTGTTTTAAATCTGCCGTGGACTGATGCGTCACTCCTGCTGAGTGTATTAGGTTGAGGATGTGCACTGATCTGAGCAGGACTTACGCTCCGTGGGGACGACAGGCAGAGCGGGGCCACCAGCAGCAGGACAAAGGTCAGGGTCAGGCAGAGAGTCAGCTTCCTGTAGACACAGAGAGACACAAACATTGTCAGACGGCCTTACGGTACACATCACACATACTTGTGCATGCAGAAGTCAAGGCGCTGTTACAGCAGACGTGTTTAAGCAGGAGAGCTGGAAGACAAGGACGAGAGAGAAAAGGCAAAGTCACAGTCGACACTTCAGACAGCGCAGGTCTTAAGGTCATTGATGATATCCACAAATAAGCTGCCACGCTATTGCAGAGCCCTGCAGGCAAAATTAAGAATGCTCCCCAGCAGGTATCGTCAATTCCCTCCACACCAATCGTCCTGTTCACCCCCACAGTATCTTATTAACTTCTACACGCCTGAGAGGGCAGAAGTGGAAATCAATTCCTCTTGAACTCTTCTTTCGTGAGTCTGAATCTGAGCTGAAAATGGGGAGTATATCCATTTTGTGCTTTCAATTGTGTAAAGGACGATGCTATGATTTTTTTTTTTAATGAGAGATTCACGTCCCTTTCACTCTTCACTCCCTAATGGAGAAATCGACATTTAATCTTCTTTTTGCTTTACTGTAAATAATCATATTGTATCTTTGTTTCAGAGAAAATAATGGAAAGCTTGGTCTCAAATAAAACCTTGCATGAAAATGGAGCCAAATTGTTTTGTTTTAGGAGAAACATTGAGGTAGAACAAAAAATTCACTTGCCACTTTTATTTATATATACACAGTCTGTTCTCTGTGTACAACTATACTGTCTTTAACTATTTTGTGCAATGTCAAACTGCTGCTGTGATGACTGAATTTCCCCATGTGGAAGTAATAAAGTCTGATTTGATCTAATCTATATTTCTCCTTTGAAACGCTGCGAAAGCTCATCCAATGACAAAATATAATAACTCAATGTTATTAAAACATTTAATTAGTAATTTATTCATTCACAAACCAATGGCTGCCATCCAGGGCGTTTGGCCCCCACTGAGTGGCAGCTTGGAGTTCAGCATTCAGGGATCGGAGAAAAAAAAAAAAAAAAAACACCCTGCTACCCTAACCTCAAATGTCCACACTGAACGTTAAACCCCGTACACCTAAAAGTGCAAAACTGTGAAAGGGCAGTCACTCTTTCATTCAACTAAATAACCAAACTGAGTATCGAACAATCAAAGAAGATGAAAGTACCAACACTGTGAGTCACTGGTGATGTGCTACCAAATGTGTTTCATGTTAATTGACTGTTTGCTTTAAAAAAAAAAACAGCCTAATCTCCTTCCTTACCTCTGGGCAAACACAGTGATCCTCAGTCTTATTCCACCTCTGACTCACTAAAGGACAGTCGCTTTTCTGAGAAGCACCAGAAGGTTTTTGGAAAGCCCCAAACTTTGATTGCTTCCTGGCTCCACCGCTGCCGACAACCACAGCGTGTCATAGGTTTGAGGGTCCATTATGTGAAGGAACGTTTCAATTACATTAACGGACACCACAGACTGCTTTTTTTTTTTTTTTTGTTACACCAACTCAATCGTCTCGATTTCTTGTGCCCTGCCCTCAGTCTTGTGTGTCTCATGTTGTCCGACATCCACTCCCAGCCTGTCTGTCGTCCATCTCTTTCATCTCTCAATGCACCATGAACTCAGAGCTGGTCTGAAGCTTCTGGAGTTGGCTTTTGGCTCAGCACCAGGCCAGTAGTTGCCCTGTCCAATTAAACGATACACATCTCCCTCACACTCGACTGAGCAGCCCTTCCCCTCAGAGCCCGTCCCGGCCTTACATGGTTGAATTCTTATCGGAGGGACAAAGAAAGTCGCCGTGACCGAAAGAGAAGAGGAGGACATAAACTGTGATTGATATGAGGGGGGTTTCTCAAGTTCTCACACTCCCTATTTCATTTGAAGTATCTTAGCTACCAAACTTGCAGCCCACTGCATTTACAAGTTCCCTCACTTTATCTTCACACCGTGTATCTTGTAAAGTTTCTACTGACATTTCGCAAACATACAAAGCAAAGTAGAAAAACCTGGACAAAACTTTTAATTTTGAAACGCCGAATCCCCGAACAAATTGCACCCTGGATACGTACCACAGCGCCCCAATGAGACAAAAACTCCTAAATTTATAGTAAATGGATGAGTAAAGTGAGCTGGCTGGACAGAAAAGGGTTTGAAATAAGCAATGTGCTACTGCAACACCATGACTTTAGACAGTAATGTGCACGTAACGGATTACTATAAAAGACAAAGTGTGAGTGAGTCTGTTCAAATCCTTGCAGAGCTGCTGTCTCTCTCTGTCCTGCGCAAAACTAAGTCATTGCTTTTCAGATAGATGAAACTGTTTTGTTCACTCGAATCAGATTTACTGGTGGAGGAGCGCCTCAATAATCCTGAACAACCTCAGTCCTCCTGACAGCACTATGGAAAATGTCCAACTGTAATATCAGCATTACCCTGTATGTAGTGAGCAGTGGTGGCCTAAAGGTGAGAGGAGTGGACTCAGGAGCTGATGTCTACTCGTTCGATTCCCACAGCGGGTCCCCCAAGGACCGCCCCTCATCTCCCCACTCCCTCCACAAGCACCCCAATGGCAGCTAAATTCAGATAATACTGCATCTTCCTCCCACCAAGTCAATTAACTGAGCCGCAGCTGAAATTAAGGAGTAGGTCAGTTCAACAAAGATATCAAAACAATAGTTATGGAATCTCATCTGAGAGAAACAATTAAAAGCAATGCCAGCGCTACTTCCCCAACTATCTACCTCCCTTTAATTCTCTGTCACTTGTAACATCACTCCACTATTCAAGGGAATAAATATTATCTCTCTCCTGCTCTCTCCAAAGTTAAATGTCGATGAAGTAGTCAATAAAGTACAAACTTTTTAAAGAAAGAACAAGTAAAAAAAAAATCATAATGTGCCTTGTTGTTCTGTATGACAACATATCTGTCCAATCAGATGTAGAACCCATTGCACCATAAGCTCACCTGCCAAATCTACACATACACAGTATATACCTGACTGAATTGAACTTTTGTTCTGTTACTCCAATAAACAGGATCCTGATAAAGACGTCCATCTTCATCTGTATGTGTAGGGGCAGAGTTTACAAGTATGAGTGTGACGAGCCTCAGTAACTCACAAAGACAGAGTCATTCCTCTCAGTTTCACTTGATCTTTGGCTTTGGATTTTCACCATAAAAAGCCAGCAGCTCCGGTCACTGACTGGTTGGCCCCCTCACTCCAGGGGCCCTCACAGAGGTGAGCAGGGGTCAGCCCGCCTCCTCCTGCTCTCATTAAGACTATAGCAGCACATTAGTGAATAGCTGCAGGGCAGGGAGAGGGAAACAGCTTTAATCAACGCGAGAATGGTTGTTTATTTTGACTGACATCAGTCACTCACATGACCGAAGAGAAAAAAAAAATTTGAGAGAAAATTGAGTTTCCCAGATAACAAACAACACAACTTTTACCAAATAAGAAACAAAAAAATTTAAACCAGGGAGCACTGACTATGATTCTAATAAACGTTCAAAATAACACTCTATATAACCACCTGGAATATAAAGCGCTGACCAAAAACTCATTCACAACTAAATTAAGACCAAAACATACTTTAGATAGATACCAAAATATTTCATATGTTAATAAAATCTTACAAAAACCGTAAAGCTGAATCACAATTATAGAAACATTAAAACTGGAAAGGCAAAAAGCCGCCTAACAGGACAAGGGAAAAAAAAAAAAGTTTGAGAAATGAATAAAGCTCATTGATGTGAATTGTTATGATTTCCACATTTTCTACAATACATTTTCTACAATACCTTTTCAGTATTGTCCACAACTTCTTAAATCTGTAACCTATCAATAGCATTCACATAACTTTGTGTCTTTGGAAAAAATCAGGGATGTGGACGTTACCAAAACTGGTCAAAGACTCAGGTCTGACTAATGAAATCTTAAATTCAATAATGCTGGTATGAGAACTCTGACTATATTTTGGAGGGTGAACTTAAATATGTGACTCTTAAAGAAAGTATTTATAGATATAGACTCGGTGAGACTCAAAACAAGACTCATCAAGTTTTTTTGAATGATGTTGCATCATTTCAGAAAATGATTACCTTAATTCTTGCCTCTGTGGAAGATTCTGGTTGAGAACTTTCATTATTTTTGGACATCTTTTCCAGATTTTTTTTGTTTTATCATTATAATAAAGATTGTGTGTTCTGAAACGAGGTTCATATACAGCACAATTATTACAATCAGCTAGTATCACTGCCACTCATTGTTGTTTTTACAAATTTGTTGTTGCACATTTATTTGTTGCATAGATAATTCATATATAACATGGCCAAAACATTGGTAATTCATTTTTTTCTTTTCTGCAATGTCATCACTTCAAAGGGGGACTATTGAAATGATAATGATGTATTGTGAAATACTTTGATCAAATATATCAATGATCCTTGTACAACCATACTCTAAATATATAGACAGTTATAGTGATTTTAATCTCTGTTTAAAGCACAAAATGAAATAAGTCATCCTTTCATTTGTGACCTTGTGTCTCCCAATATCCCTTTCACATATCAGAAAGCAGAGATGGGAATTGAACCTGCAACCTTCCGATTGGGAGACGGCCACTCTACCCAAAAAACGTTTTCACCATTAAATTGTTAAAAAACAAAAAAACATAAAAAAATATATATATTTTTCATGTATAGCTGGATTTATTCCCATATTTAAATATTTTTCAGTTCATCTATTGGCTGCTAATAAGCCAGGTGTTGCAATGCTGTTAGAATGAACTTCAGTTTCAGTGATTATTAAGAATTGGCTGAATCCATCACTTGACTTTTACTCATTTTGTGCATTCTGGTCCTTGTAATCCCAACACAGTTAGTCACATTCAGCCATCCACACACACTCCAGAGCTGACGACTGCCTTTAGAGGAGCTCACACACCATTTGGTAACTTGGGTTTCAATGTCTTGTTCAAGAACACTTCAACATATGGACAGAGCAGCACTGGGGATTGATTTGCAAATCTTGGGATTGAAAGACAACATGCTCGCCCAACTAATCCACAGCTGTATCTGTCATGGTCAAAGCAACAAGCTGTATCGTTTTTTCAAAAGTCTCCGTCTTTCCAGTAATCAGTGAATCCACGTTAAGGGTTGCCACAAAGATGGGACACTGACTACCAAGTGAAATCAGCCAGATATGAAACATCACAGTTATCCGTCTTCACCAGCTGAAGGTAAAACTCATCTCTCTCCACGCTCATTTATAATTCCTCTGCAATGTGAATGAACTCACACACCTTTCCTGAACACACGCCCCAACAGACAGGTAGCTCCCACATCCCCACCCTGCACAAATAAACATCAGTCCCACGCAGTAACACGGAAACCATTATGTTGCACCGGCTGGATTGCGTTGCAGGTGGGAATGTGTCCTTTGACCCCCTGGAAGGTGTGAGTCATGTCAACACTGAAGACACCTGACTGAAGCTCTCTGCCCCTTTGGTTTGTTTGAGTGGGTCGAAAGGGGTTTCAGTATGTTGACCCACAGGCGTCCTTTCTTAAACAAATGTCTGCACACCCACCAAGATTGGAAAAGCAACCCATCTTCCAACAAGGGGCCGGCCTTGACCTTTGACCAGCACAGAGATTTAGCTGTGACCCCACCCAGTGTTTGGGAATGCCTGGTGGAGGGTCTGACGGTTGTGCGGCGCAAGCTGCTGAATGAACAGACACAACCTTTAACAGATGTTCAGTCTGAGGGCCTCTGTGGTCAGCTCTGACCCCTGGATCTATATTGACTATGAATGAGGCGGCAACAATCATGTGCGCCGCAGCCTCGTATGGCACGCATTGACAAAACAAGCCTCTTTGAACACGAGTGGGAAGTCTTTGTAATTCGACAGCTGCTCCACTTGAAGACATAGTAAAGTAGTAAACTAAATTTTGTTGTAAGTCTGCTCTGAACCCCTGAGGATTGTGATAAAATGAAACTTCATGATATTGATTTAATTGATGGCAAAATGTCTAGACTCAGCCTTTTGTTCAACTTTTGGTCCCTTCTTTGTGCTTTGCTTCACTTCACTCACTCCTTCCACGACAGGGAGAACAGACTTGGTACACCGTCATACCTCAGGGATTATGAGATTATCTTTTCACAGCCACTTTGACTAAAGCAGAGCCTCTCAGGTCATCTACAGTCATGGTTTCACAAAGTGGGAAAGAAGAGAGACGCACGCATGTGATATTGTGAGGAGGAAGAACAGCCATTGAGAAAACGTTGAAATACCATTAAGCAAACTCATCAGAGGTATCATTTATCTTTACACTCCAAAACATAAAACGAAGCACCTTAGCTCTGAAAGAAATTGAACATTTATCTGCAGGGTTGGGAGTCATGTCTCCATCTGTCTCCATCAGAGACATAATTACACCTTCAACAACACTAATGGTCGAATGGCAGGAATCCCAGCGCTGGATAGCCACCAAAACCAAATCAGTTGTCATCTGGCTCGAAGCCGATGTGTCCATCAGATTTCTGACAGACAAAAAAACACTCAAGATGGGCACAAACACAACCTTAAGCCTCCTTGAAAACATGGCTTTCATCTGCTTCTTTTTTTTTTTATTGAGTGCGTGCAGAGAGACACAAGAACAAAGCAGTAAAAGCTTATCAGGCTGAACCTTGAAACGACTTGTCGGTAATGTCGAGACTTCACGGTTTAGTCTGACAGAGACGAGAGGTCAGCACACACATTCCTGTCAAGTTCACGATCTGCTTCAAAGTAGCCTGGAAACCGTGTTTTGGGTGAAGAGGACGTGGTGGCAGAGCGGGACGTGGGAGTGACGCTCCGAAGTGTTCAGCTGAGGTTTTCCATGCCCTGCCGTTTGTTCTGTGCCTCTGACTTGTGGAAGTGCAGGTTTTGCATTGTGGGAGTATGTGTGGGTTTGCTTAATAAATCTTTGACTGGATTACTGACTGGAATCTTTCCAGGTTGCAGATACTCGGGCGTAGGGAGAACAGAGGCTTACCTGTTGAGGACAAAAGGTTGTTGCTGGGGCACTAACAGCTTTCCAGTCAAATGTTTGTACATCTCCCATTTGTATCTTCAGAGGAGCAATCGCTGTGCAGAAATCTCACAGTTCTCACACTCTATAATGGAGCCGAAAGAGTTTTCCTCCATTTTTTATACAAACATTTATAAAAAAAAGAAAAAATGTGGACGAGTTGCTTGTTTGGTAAGAGGGATATTTGGTGAATTTACAAACTAAGATATCCATAAAAATGATGTAAAGATTGTGTAAAATTCTCTAAAAAAACCTAATATTTCTCAATAAAATTATGAATATTTGCATAAACATACACAATGCTGCTAAAAATCAATATAATCATTCAGTAATACATAAAACACAATGATGATGCCTGGAATTTGAAGCGATGCACGTCTTAATATGACAAGAACATCGAGACTGATATATCAGCAGGAAAGATGGATACTTTTGGAAAATGTCTGGTGCAATACCCAAACACCATTTCGATAGAAAACACAAATATAAATGCTTCAAATGCTAAATTGTTTTTTTTTTTTAAACTGGTCCATTGTTTTACTAAAATTATAGATGCAGAGACTAATGGATTGTTGAAGAAAACATTGTGGTTGAGAGGTCATTACACAACTAGCACAGAGACACACACAATTGACTGTAAATACCTGCAGGTGAGCGAAATTTACTTGACTGTCTTTGGACTGTGAAGAGAAACCAGAATATAATCAAGGTTGAGCAGAAAGAATGTGCCAACTAAGATCGGAAAACTAACCAAAGTCTTTTCACTGTGAGGCAAGAGTGCTGATAACCGCCCCAGTATGCTACCTGATAGTGATTAGAAATAAATAAATGTCTTACTCATGTGGAATTGTTGGTCTTTTCTCTATTAAAGTGACATGATGTGATTAAATTGTTTGAGATATTGCTGAGAGACGCTAAACTGTGCATGCTTGTGGATTTTAACTTTCAGCCAGCATGGTTGCACCATTGTATGCAGTCACTGTAACACTGGTTTGTGTTAGGTTGGAAAAAAACTGCTTTTCACATCCAGAGCTGAAAGTTGAAGTATCATGCAACAATGACAAAATGACAACACTGATTTGTGTTGATGACATGTTTCTGTTCAGGTCTCACAAACATGATGATATTTAAAGAATATTAAGTAATCATACTTGTGGATGACTTTTTGCCTTCAGTCAGTGTCATTGTAGTCTAACAATTCCCTTTGTTATGACATTGTTTTTTTGCCAACTTGGACCAAATTTTCAACCGCAATGTAAAATGTATGTTTGTCTGGATCATAAGTATGAATCTTTAACTCATACGGCTGTAAGAAAAAAGGCTCTTCCTCTATTTCGGTCCGTTACAAAAAGAAAACTGAAATCAGGCTTTTAAATGAAACTTTCTCATTTAAAGAAATGTATAATTACAGCCTGCTCAGATGATTCTGAACCATTTTCTTAGTTTAGCTGCTATAGGTATAAACTGCTTGCACCATTTTGCACTCCTGTTCTTCAATCATTTTGCATTTAAAAGTAAGTATGTCATGTCACTATTCTGACCCGTGTTTCCTTCTCCCATCAGTGTGCAACATGTTGATTATCGTGGTGTGTGATGGACTCTGTCCTGGTTTTTCTCTCTTCATGTTCCCCCAACTGGTCAAGGCAGATGTTTCTTTTCCTCCAGACTTTGCTTCTACTCAAGGATTCTTCCTGTTAAAGGAGTTTGTTTGTTTTTTTCTTTCCACGGATGCCTGTGCCTTTCATGTGGGATCATTGGCTTTTTTACTCCTTTTTATTCTAATGTCAAATGTAGTTGACTATCTCCAAACTGGCAGTGTATGAATAAAACTAAATTGCATTGGATGTTTTTGCTTGTAGTTCAAAGCATTTCTGCCAGTTGTGTTAGCAGTGACTCACTTTTTAAAGCCCTAATGTCCTTCTCTTGGCTCAAAGTTCACATCCACGGGGAAGAAAAGGATTGAAATTCCTCCCTGCAGGAGAGTGACATCATTGCGTGTAACACCAAATTAGAGTCCTCGTTTTGAAGCTATATGCTCAGTGTTCCATGGTAAGTAGATTAAATCTGTTCATGAGGCTGATGGCTCCTTCCCAAACAAACATTCCTCCCAAGAGTTTATCAGAGAGGCAGAAAATTTGCCCCGAGCCAAATCTCTCTCGTCTCTTCTCTCTGTGCAGCCCAGTTGGGATGACAGTGGCCCACCTGACTGACAGACAACACATTTACCTTGACACATTACATCCAATGCCACCTATAAAAAGGGGGAAACCACGGGTGCAGGAAGCAGAAATGACAGGCCTCATTGTTGGGAAGAGCAGACACATTTGATTTAAATACATGACATTTAGAGACTGACTGAGGAGAAGTTGAAGTAAAGATTCAGTCCCTCTGCAGCCCCCCATGTTTGTGTGCTCCGTTGGGATGGGATTAGATCAAATATGAGCAGGGTATTTATAGCCAGTGACATTTGGGAGATAAAGGTACTGTAGCAAGATGTGAGGAATGTAGAACAGGAGTTGCAATATCACTGATATGGCAAGCAGGATTACCTGTCAAGCCGGCAGTGTGAAGCCCACATACATCAGCCTGGTTATCACTTTTGCCCTCAGAGGAAACACACATGAAGCACAGGCTGCTTCAAGTCAGGCTTTATTGATTCATAAGTCAAACGATGCATGACACACACCTCTGCAAGTCATTTGCTTTGTATATATCCACCAAAAGCAGCTGAGGAAAAAAAGCTGATGTATCTGCAAAGAAGCACAGCGCTGATCAAACAGGATCCAACTTCAAGAAAGCAAAACTCAATTGTCTCCGGAATTTGTCACCTGACGTCCTTCACTGTACTGCAAAATATGCTTAAGGCTTTGAAACTCCATGCAAGCGAAATAAATATTCAAGGCACTTTATATTTCTAACGTGAAATGCACAACTTGAGTACAGAAAGCTGTTTTTTTCCTACAGATCACTATAATTCAAGTCTTATGTAAATATTTATGCATTGAAAGATCTACAGAGTTTAGAGTCTTACCTGGTCTGTACAGAGGACATAGTAGATCCTTGTGGGTTGGGGTTTAAATAACGTTACATTCGCAGTCAGGTCGAGTTTTGATCCTGTAATCATAATGTGAAACGACACGGATCAGACGCACAGTGCATCCCAGCTGCAGGCTGTGCGCAGACTTCAGGTCCAACAACACCATCCATATCGCCCCTGAGGGGGGTGGGGGTTCCTCGTCCCCTGCCTTTAAAGTGTACACTTTAAATTATCTACTTTCTTCTGTGTGTGTATGTCAAGCTTTTTTTTTTTTTTTTTTTTTACTAGGTCCAGAGCCAATACATCCAACAGCTGTGTGACTCAGTTCCCCAAACGCAAAAGTCTTGTCTTTTGAGGCATAGTGTTCCAAAAACGCATCTGCTGCACAACACTCAGCAGCCAATGAATTAGTTTCTTCTCTTGGCAAGTAAATCTCTCTCTCTCTCTCTCGTAATAAATAGAAAATATTTCCAGCATTCAAGTCAATTTAAAAAAAACAAACAAACAAAAAAAACCTGTGCACTACTTATAGTCCCCTTGTGCGTATCAATAGTTGTCCTGTCGTCTGTCGCCAGGTTCTCTTCACTTAACCCTGAGCGGTTTGTGCTCCAGCACCTCTTTCCACTGGTGTCTCTCTTGAGCGTCCACCCAGTCTAACCTGGTGGTGAGTGCGCACCGCGCGTAAAGAACAGGCGCTTTAAAGCGCACAGAGGGCCAACAGCTGCGCGCGTGCTTCTCGGGTGCACTGCTGTTGTGAGCTCGATCGCTCTCTCTCTCTCTCTCTCTCTCCTTCTCGCTCTCTCTCGCTCTCTCTCTCCACCTGAGCAGTGCATTCCTGCAGTGAACACGCCCCTCTCTTTCTCTTCCAGTCACAGAGCACTTTAGCTCCTGCCAACTGAAAAAAATATGAAAAACATAACGTTATCAAGGAGCAACACTAAAGCTTCACCATTTATCTGCACAACTTTGATAAATCTCCAGAAGGGAGAAGTTATAGCTATAGACACTATTGCACATAAAATCATTGTATTGTATTTGTAAATCTCAGCAGTGTATTCCTGAGAACATATGGGGAGCGAAATAGTGCACAAAACATAACTTCTTACATTTTGAAAATATATTATGAGATTGCAATTTTAAAAGTTGACTTTTCTGCAAGATGCAAACATTATTTAGCCATTTATTGGAAAGGAGCACCTTATGGTAGCTGAATAATAAGTAATCGGCCAAAAATTGACATCATCCTTCACACTTTTAACTAATAAAATTTAGAGAATATGGTGTTTATCTGATGTCTTTGTGTCACAAATCCAGTAGAGGATGCTCAGACTCCTTTCATGTTATGCAGCAGTCACCACGCAGCAGAGTGGAGGAGTGACAGGTAAAAAGCAGTGCCTTTACTGAACCGAGCGGTTTACTACAGCATCCAAGGATTCTTTATTGTCATACTACTACACTGTTACATGACATGGTATGAAATTCTGTACTGGAGGCCCGGTCGAAGACCAAAACATAAATTAGTAAAGAATGCAAGTTTGTGAAATAAACAAATCAATAAGTGTCACCTTTCCCATGACGTGCCTCGTTGTGTCATTCACGCTTGACTGATGTGTTTGTTTGTTCTCCGTCCATGCTTTTCTCACTGCTGCCACATTGACTGGATGCCGCCGTCTTGGAGGTAATTGATGCACGTCATTACAAATAGTGGTATTTAGATTAACGCGTCACCCCAGCACATTATAATTTTTCAACATCAGCTCCCAAAAATCCATTTCAATTGGGCTCTAGTTTATTCCTACATCCATACGTCTCTACTTTAATCAGTTGGAGATCTGAAGCCGATCTGACTTTGAGCAAGGCCAGTCCATCACCAGGTAAACACTAAGACATAGACAATCTGGGTAATATAAAATGAACCTCACACATGTTGATAGGCTGTGGGGGGATATTGGGGTACCTGGAGAAAAGCCACAGACAGATGAGAACATGTAAACTCCAAACAGAGACGCCCAATCAGATTCAAAGTCATATAAGATTTTTAACATCTACAGTACATCATCATACATTTGTTCTAAGATCTGAAACATGTCTGACTATGGTTTTATTTGAAATGTGCAAATATAATTTTAACTCGTCCATTTGACATTCTTGGTTGGGAAACAGTAAACCACATTTCTATGCTGCTAACAAGGACCTACAGTGGCTCGTTTTTCTTTAAAATAAACCGCACGCATAGTTTCATTGATTCTTTTCCACATTTAAAAGTCATACTGACTTGTAATAATGAAAACATGAGCAGTTTTATTTTGTTGTTTAATTTTGAGGGTTCATTGGAGTGATTATAAGAGGCAGTGAGAGTCAAAAGTTTTCTTGGAGTTTTAAGTCTGTGAATTTTGTTTCTCTTTCAGTAGGTTGCAACAGGACTTCTATCCAAGCTGCTGCTTGTTCACAACTTGAATAAAGAATCAGACTGGACTACAAAAACAGATGGTCTATTCGTAATTTTACGACGCATCAGATGACTTTTCGCACCAGTATAATTAATATTGCCCTTGAACATTTTGAAAACAAAAACGTATTCAACTCCTCCCAAAATAATAAATCATTGTCAAGTATAGACTTCCACTTTCTGTCTCCTCTATCATTTCCCTTCAACGTCATGTTATTCAATCTCTTCATCTCCACATTACTCACTGTTTCTGCATTTCTTCCCACCTCATCTGCTATCAACGTGTCAGGACACCTTTCTGTGTACATCCATACTCCATACCAGCCTTACCATTTAACGGGAAGCTTCTTTTTTTTTTGTTACTGCTTGTAACTGTAACCCTCAGGCGTTTCCTTTGTGTCTCTCAGTGGGCTTCATGTTTGAGCCACAGCCCCTTTTAGCAGGTTTTGTTTTACCATTACAGTACCTGCTTTGATGTATGAGGCTGTTACGTTGCTGGTCTATCTCCAGTTTCCTCACCGCGCTCTTCCAGCAGGACAAATGGGACGACTTAGTGATGGTGAAACGACCACTTGGCCTCTGTGTGAACTCAGAGTACTGTCTCCTCCTCGGTCTGTCACAGTCTCTTCATGCTCAGCCAAGGGCGAAACTATTTATCTGAGCCGCATGTGACAACCGTCTATCTGGAGTTTAGCGGACTTAAAGGAGACGTTCATTTCTTTGCAATGAATTGAAGGGACATTAAAGGAGTTTAATACTGTGGCTCTTACATGCAGACTTACGGTACTCGAAGGAAAGCTAGGTGGAAGAAATGGAGGAAGGTGATCTAGATTGATAAATAATGTCACATATGGCTACACAGTGGTGTAGTGGTTCATGCACTCGCCGCACAGTGCGTCTGTCCCAGGTTTGAGCCTTGCTTTATGGAGTTTGCTTGTACTGCTGACACATTTATTCGTCATGTACTTTGATTTTGTCCCTCAGTCACCTGAGATTTATTGGTCTCACTACATTTCCTGTGGGTGTGAATATTAGTTTGTTTGGTTGCTGGTCCATCTGTGCTTGCCCTGTGATAGATTGGTCATCTGTCTGCAACCCTGAATTAAGGAGCAAAATATAGAAAATGAATGGGGGGATGGATGGGTGCCTAAAATGCTTTTCATGATAGAGTGAGGAGCTTAACCATTGGGGAAAGATCCTAACACAATCAAGCACATCCAACTATGAAGTGGCTGTGAGGATTTCAGAGAACCTGCTGGAGAGATTGTATCTCATGTTTGGTCTGAGAGTAGGCTGAGATCCCAGAGAAGAGCTGGAGAAAGCTGATGGGGACAGGGATGTGAAGGCAGATGGATGTTCTGATGTGCTACTTATCAGGGGAACACATGGCATAGGGAGGCACTGAGAGAAATCAACAAGTTGTCAGAGGCAGTGTGATACATTGGGAAATGTTCTGTGGATGTTTATCCGTCCCCTGCTGCTCTGAGTGAATGCAGAGTACTGCTGACATATCGTCGGCCCATCACAGGGCAAACACAGAGAGACAGTCACACACTCACATTCACCCCTATGGACAATTAAAGTTCACATGCATGTTTTTGGACCGTGGGAGGAAACTCAAGTCCCTAAAGAAAGCCCACACTAACCCACATTGAGAACATGCAAGCTCCACACAGGATGGCCTGGCCCCGACTCAAAACCCACGACACTCTCACCACGGATGTTCTGGTGGATGTTCATGTGTATGTAATTTAAACACACACTATGCACCTAAGCATGCAAACTATTTTGACCCTTGATAGAAATCAGTATTGGTCGAAAGCTGGGGGACCCACACAGAATTAGGCAAATGGTTATATTGTTAGGGCTTTGATTGGGGTATGTGTCCTCTGTTCACTAACCATGTGAAACAATTACTCATTATGCCTGCCAAGGATGTAATAAAATCATCGGCATATATTTATTTGTCTGTATGTCTGTTGGAAAGATTTCGTCAAAGGTACTACACAGATTCTGTTGAAATTTTCACCACAGATAGATTTTAGGCCATGGAAGATTCCATTTAATTTTGGAGCTGATCCGGATCCAGATTTCATTTTTATAGGCTTTTAAGGATTACATCAAAACAAAATTACATGACAGATTTTCACCAAATTTTCAACACTGATAGATGTTAGGCCAGCAACAACCGCTTTACAAGTTAGAGGTGATCTGGATACTTTGGCGGACGTCAGAAATCTCTGATTGCTCTTGTTTACAAATACATTCATTCAGTTGCCTGTGTAGGTTTACATGGCTTGTTCAGTTTCATCATGCTCAAATGTCCATTACAACTCTGGCTAATGGATAAAAGCTTTAGTTTACATACACATTCAGTTGTTGCAATATCGCTCTTAACGCTAGAGTTTGTCACATATAACAGAGTGTATTGGGTCATTCTTAACAGTTTACTCTTTGTGTTTGAGAATAACTCATCCATTTTTCAATGTTGATTGTTGTGAACTTCTGTTTATCCATTTAACAGCAAACAAACACATATCTCTTTAACATTTTTAAGGTGTTAGTTCATAGTTCTGAGATATTGACAAAATTTAAAAGAAAAAGTCACAAATATCCTTTGTTTGCTTGAAATAGTTTAGTTTCTAATTAGTTTGTTTTTGCTCATGCAGCGTCTTCTGTACATATCAAGTGTAATAGGATCATAGCTTCTGATGTTGCAAGTCATTTGTCGCCCAGAGCAGATACCAAAGGAATGACAGACATGCAAATATTGACGTTGAGACAAACATGACCCTACAGTATCATAGATTTCCAGAACATCAACCGGGGAGAAATGATCAGCAACAGCATGGTGTCCGCTGCATATCTCACATGTTTGGGTCAACTACTAGGAAATGAAGGGAATTAGACCAATACGCTCAATAAATATAAAATATAATGTATGGCAGGTCTGATTACATTTTGCATTGAAATATTAACTGCACAGGAGCGTTGAACCTGTCATCAGGTTCGTCCACCAACACCACTGGTTTTATCCATTGAAATATCAATAAAGTGTTTGCAGCGTTGAATCACAATCTAATTTCACTCAATTCTACATCGTGTATCTGATTAGCTGTTCATATAGTGGGAGAGAGTGAGTCAAAAAGTTATTATAGAGGCTTTGTTGTTCATGACCACATCATTAATATGCTTTTGCAAATTAAGTTCTATTTAATAAAGTTAACCCCAAAAAAGACAGTGAAGACAACGCAGAGGTCATATTACAAATACTTTATTTGCTGAGGAAAATATTGTGATTGAGCCTTAAAATATATTAGGTTTACACAATTTGTGAAAACAAACATCATCATAAAAAACATAAGTCCTACATGGAAGGAAAACTGGTCTGACGTACCAATCAACTGGTATAGACTCAAAGTCATAAGTGATCTAGGGGTTTCTTAACACATTACACCAGGATATGAGTCAGACAGGTACAGTCTTAGTGAGCAAACAGATCAGGAAAAATAGAAAAGGTGCCCAGTGTTATGAATGATATATCACAAAGTAATCCATGACTGCAATACAGTCACTGACACCTCAGAGTCTTTGTTTACGCTGTGCTTTAACATTAGCACCATCCAAAGTCTCCACTGAAGAGTGGTTCTATCATCACTTGACTAAACTCCTGTTCAGTGAAGAAAGAGAACCTCATTAATCTTTAAATAACTCAGTCTTCCCACTGTCAGTGACATTAGTCGTTATCTGTATCCACTGCAACAGTGATACATTAGCAGCCTTGAACAAACATCATTATTTGCTTTAATAAAGCTGTCTGCATAATGATTGTTTCTCTCATTTGTTTTGTAGCTACTTCGTGTGGTTATTGGTCAATAAATCTCTTTCTTTAAAGACATTCCAGCATCCAGATAACAAAGTATCATCCCTCTAATATGTTATACAATTTTTTTATGATGGCACAGTAACAAAGCATTTCATGTTGGTTCATTTTACCCAAACTGAGGGGGCTTTCGCACTTATTGGGGAACAATTTTTCCAGCTGTATCAGCATGGCAAAAGATAACTGTTCCTTCCTTTGTAATTTTATCAATTTTGGTCCCAATATCAATCATAGTTTTCAAAGCAAATTGGTGTTTCTTAAGATTTGATGTTGTATTTCTAGAAATTATTCAGGCAACGCGACAACAGCAGCACATGAAGCTGACCTTTAGCTAAAAGCTAAAATGTTTCCACCAGCAGCGAGTGGCTCCTCACTACCTGTGTATATAATGATTAGCTAAGTGCCCTCAGGTCTCCCCGCTTGTCACGGCTTGCAGAGAGATTTTCCTCCGCCCTACCTATTGCTCCCCTAACATTACCAAAACACACTTCACGACTTCGTGCTGCATGTGTTTACTGCGAGACCGATAGCCGAGTATTTACCGTAATCATCACATTCGTGCATGTAACACCATCTCTTTCGGTTGCGAGCGCAAGTGCATTTGGCGGCCTGCAGTGTTTTGCTGGGTAATAAGAGGCCTCTGAGGCAAAGTGGCACTTTCCTGCTCCTCAAAGACACTAGTGAGGAGGTGAAGGGGTGGGGGGTGGGGGTGCTGTCCACCCACCCTCCTCGCTTTCAGGTTTTTACTGAGCTTGGCAGCCAGCCAGTACGGATGAAGAAACCTTGTGGGAGGACTGGGTTTCGCACAGCGGCCCTGATGAAAGATCGCCGATGGTGGTGTGAAATGTCATATACATTACATGCAGGCGTGATGCAGCTGCAGCTCACAAAAAACAAAAAAAACAAAAACTCAAAGTGTACTTGATGCATAGTGGCAACTGTGGATTGAAAACCTCCAGGCATTTCTTTGTGCCACAAGAAGTCAATTTCATGACACACACCATGCTTCATGTTGTCTTTACCTGGCATCAAAACCCCTGATACAAAAAAAATATTGGAAATACGATGTGCTCAGAAAAATTACCCCATGTATTTTGGAATATTTTATGAGGCCCAAAATATACATCAGTGACAATGTGCAGGTGTTTTTTTGTCGGGTGGCTGACCAGAGGATTCAGCGGGAGCTTGACAGAGCAACCCGCTATGAGGATCAGAAGATCTCCAAGCCATGGTGTTTTGGATTAACTGGGTTCCCTGTTAAGTGGTGACAGACTTCCTCGAGCGCCCCGTTTTCACATCAGATGTTAAGAATCCGACCAAAATCCGTAGTTGTCCTGGTGAACGTCGTTTAACCGCATTTCCATTAAAGTTTAAAGTATCGTATCGTTTGTTTATGTTATTTTAACATCATCTGGCCCACGTAAGCCTCGGATCCCGGTTATGGCCCCAGACTGGCCGGAGAGCGGTTGGATCAGTAAGTCGTCACAAAAGAGATGACCGAGTCAGCTTGTTGGGTGGGCCACATCTTTTTTTTTTTTTTTTTCAAAAGTGCAAAATACAAAAAGTGCAAAGTGCCAAAAAAAGTGCATTAGAGGACTCAGGAGTGTGGCTTCTCCAGCAGCAGAACTCAGAATGATGGAAACAGCGCCTTAAATACAGTCCACTCAATTGGATGAAACCATTAAAAAGAGGTGATAAAGTTAAAATTAGTTTCATATAAAGCTAAGTTAAAATCCTCAAATACAAAATCCTAACCTTAAGTTAATGAAAAGAAAACCCATATTAACAAAGAAGGAGTTTGGTTGTTGTCCAGGCCTGGGAAGCTGGTGGCAGCTCCGTGCTAACTCTGGTTGGCTGCGTTCTGCAGGCGGGGAAGAAGAAGCTGAAGTTGGTGATTCAGGAGCATTCTTTGATTCTTTGCAGCATCCTGGTTGTCTCCTTTTGCAGACCTGAGGAGCTATTGACTGTTTTTCTTTCTTTCTTTTTTTCTTTGGGCTGCGAGGACTCCTGCGAGTCCTCTTCTTGGTGGAAAAAAATATCAGACCAGGCGGAAACACCAAATTTTGTTGCACTCCCCAAAAGGCAAGACTCATTTTCTTCATTTGGCAACTTTAATACGCTCCGGAGCTGGATTATTAAATTTTTTTTAAATTTCTTTCTGTTTTTTTGCTGATCTTTTTTGTGTTATGTTTTTCTTCTTTCAGGGCTATAAAGCACTTTGGGACCTTCATCTGGGGAAGGTGCTATATAAACCTACTTACTTACTTAGCAGGGGGAAGAGCACCACATGAAATAAAGAAAATACTTGCATAAAACAGGTGTCTAACGGGGAACTTTTACCCGATTCAAATTGAACTTTTCAGTGGGGTGGGTTCCTCTGAGTTTTGTGTACAATATCAAAAAAAACACTTATTTTTTTACCCACTGGACAGTGAAGCTCTGCTTCATGCGTGCGAGCATATCTCTGTCTTAAGTTTCAATGTAGTTTGAGTGCTTGTGAGTGAGTTAAAGGGTTAAATGCAAATCTATAAGTGGCAAACTTGAACTGGGGGTCTGGGTCTTTGCATGCAACATGTGTGCTGCAATTGTTCTTACACATGACTGCTTCACTTGGCGTTTGGAATACATTAACTTGATGTGTTTTGCTCAGTCTGTTGGTGAAGGGACATAGTTTACTTTCTCTTGATGCAATAAATATCAATCAGCCATACTGCATCGGCCAGAGGGGGATAAATGCCCCCAATTCTTTCTCCAAATTACCCCCTGTATATACAGTACGGTATGTACACATTTGCAGATGTTTGTAGGAAAAGTCTTTTAAAGTGGAAAATTTGTGAGTTAAGGCCGGAGTGGTTTTTTTTTTTTCTTGGCAAGTTTACCTGGACTCCTATTAGGACATGAAGTCTGAACTAATTATTTATTATTGTACATAAAAGATCACATCACATGGTGCTCCAAAACCCACATGTTAAGGTAAAAGCAAACGCATACCGTCTAAGGCTCTGTTTACACAACAACCAATATGAGTGCATCTAAAAAACTTTCTTCACTTTTGGGGGGGTCCCAAGTTTTCATGCCAGCTCCCAAGGTGGAAAGATTCTTTCATAGTCGCGATTCCCTCCTGCAAAGACTGCCGGAGTCGACGAAGCGCCGTTACTGCGCATGCGTATCCCCCGCCTTGTGAATAGTTCCTTCTGCTCATGCCCCTGTAAACAAACCTCGTGGACCCGTAGTGGTATGACTCGGGGTCAGTATTCTAGTTTTATCATCCATATTTGTAGTTTAATAGTTGAGACTCACCCCTGATAGCATCCGATTCGTCATCAGTCCATGCAGATGTTGGACTCTCTTTATTTTATTCACGTTTATACCGCGTTGTTCTCTGCACACGTTTGTGTGGTTTCATTACAAAACCAAAGAACAGCGCCCTCCGGTGGCCCAGCATACTAACTACATCGTTGTCATTGTGTCCGCTGCTGCAATGTAAAGGCACTCCTTTTTTTTTAATGGATTAGGTGTTGTCACATGATGGACTGATTGACCGAGGGGCCATATTGTAACAGATTATCTGAAGATATGCAAGAGTTGATGCCAATAATTCAACTTGACTAGCTAATTGAATGGCTGTGATTTAAGTTTATACGCTCATAATCTGTGCGGGATTTGAATCTCTGCCCCAATCTGTCCTATCCTTTTCTGGACTCTATCCTCCCACCCCAACCGGAAAAGCAGACAGCCGCCACCTCTGAGCTTGGTTCGGCGAAGGTTTCTTCCTGTTAGAGGGAGTTTTTTCTTTCCACAGTCGCTTATGCTTGCTCATGTGGATTTGTTGGATTTCTCTCTGTAAAAATCACCTATGTGACTGTGTTGAATTTGGTGATATATAAAGCTGAATTGAATTGAATTGAATCGAGTGTCCTCATGTAGTTTTACAATTTTCAACATTTTTTTGATATTGGTTTCAGAAGTGATTAATTGCTTCCTTCTGTCAACTATTTTTGGAAATGATCTCACGGAACACAAGAAGATAGACAGGAGCTCAACGTGCCTCATGTGTGCTATAGATTTTTACATAGAAGTATAGAAATATAATTTTAACTACCTCCTAAAAGGTGAAGGTGATATCAAATATTCCCTCCTGATAAACACAAATATTTACATTCATTCAGTAGTGCACACACAAGTTGATCATATAACTTAGATACCCAGACAGTAAATAAAAATAACAAAAGGACCATCTCTTAAACTTTACAATAGATAAAACCGAACAAAGGAATCACAAGGTATGAAAATAACATTAAAACTCCTTGGTTGCATACATTTAAAATTAAGTGAGAGTGTCCCACCATGTATCGTGGGTGGTATTTACAATAAACTGGAGTTACCTGCAGACTGAATGACGTGTTGGACCATTTTATTTTGAGAACTTTAAAAAAAAAAAAAAAAAAGACATCAGGAGACCCTGAAGGCGTCCTGCTTTCATCTGGATCTGTCGTATTTCACCTGGGCTGCATACACGGATGTGATGTTATGACATGTTTTGGATGTGACGCTGGCTTATTGGCTGTGGCAGGATTATGTGGTGAGCGGGAAGTCGTGAGGGTTCCATGAATGGGGTTCATAAAGTTCATGCAAAAAGTAGGCGTGGAAAGAAAAACATCAGCCGATTTGATTTACTGAGGGTGAGAGAAAGCCGCGCCACAGCATTAGACGCTGGCAAATATCGATGCTTGAGTCATCCCAACTCATCGTATTACCCATTACAAGTACTGATTGTGAGCAACCACTACAGTTCAGCAGCCACTTTCCCAAAGGAGAAAATACCACAACAAACCCTCCCTGTAAATACCATCCACATCATTTACTGGGCTATTTGAATACAGTAAAAGAGGCTGAACATCTGTGAAGGGCGTTTATGTCCAGAAAACAGGCATATGCTGGTCTTAACTGTGTGGAGGAATATGTAGACCAAGAGCTCAATAAAGTGTTTTTTGAAAAAGAAAGTTCAGCATAAAATGGGTGTATTTTAATTGAAGTAAGCAGGGAAATTCGTATGATTTGGTTTACAAGACACAGGGCAGAGACCCCCCCCCCCACCCCCCCCCCCCCCCCCCACACACACACACACCCCCATTACAAAACCTGTTTAAAAAAACATTTCTGAAATCTTTGGATTCCTTCCTGAATATCTCACAACATTTAGTGATAAGGCAGTTTTTGTTTTGTCCCGTTGTGAGTCAGCTTGACAGACTTTGCAAATGGGTTAATTGTGTTGAGATTTAACTTAACATTAAATCTAATCTTGTACATGGTTGACATTTAAGAGACACACATGCACCACACGCAAACATTGCGTCTTTTCCTGTAGCTTCCCACCAATCTGCAGCCTGTCAGCTTTGGCATAAACACGGTGCCTGGATGGGAAACATCTGCAGACCTTATCGCAGTGCCTCTCATAAGTGAAGTGCGCTGCAGGCTGTCTCCTGTCCAGCACACCCAATGATACTGCAAGCACAATAAATAACACACACAGGCCAACAGTATTCCTCTCGAACTGAGGCTGCACAGGTGCAACGGGCAAATCGTGTTTATGTTAAGACACGGTAGTCTGAGAAACATGTCTCGGTATCTCAATATAGGTGGTCAAACACAGCTGGAGGCCACTGTGTGTGTGTGCACGTAACATAACTTTACATTTACTGAATAAAAATCACAAACAGGCAATAAACAAAATCTTCCCCGACTCGTTTATCATTGTCAGATGTTCCCACCGTGCAAATAAAAAGGTGGTTCAACCTTGGCCGAGAATAACACAAAGGCATGTAAACTAAACCCATAATGGATCAGTACCACAACCAAAGCCCCATTCAGAAAGCTGCTGTTCTGAGAACCGGTTTATTTCAGCCTGTTCGGCTCCGATTCTGCTCCTGTTGTGCAGGATTAGTCTATTTTCAATCACTCACGCAACATGCAACACCAGAGGCGTGGCCGCTCAGGGAAGATAATAATACAGATCCCATCAGTCAGGCTGGATGTGTTCTCAGTTTATTTTTCTTATGGTGATGTAATCTTTTAATCACTACTTTCTGCTTCCTCGTTATGACAAAACACAGTAAAACACAATATTACCAGTAATTAGGATGAGACAACAAGCTTTCTGAAGACATCCAGCAAGAAGTTCAGCCTATTTAGACATTTATTCTGGTTTAATTCATTGTGACATATGATAGAATTTTAGTAAATTTTTCGTTTTTCCAACATTGATATTAAATATCAAAAACATGAAGATGTTTTGTTTCTGACTGACTTGAAAAAAACTCACAAACTAAAAGAATAGGTCTTAAAAACATTTTTTTCTCACACCATCAATTTCCAAATACCTCACTGAGTGCGATACAAACGTTTGATTGGCTCATGAACTTGTTTTAGCCTCTATGAGATGAGATTTGGTGATGAATATAAAAGTGATCAAGTTACATCAATAACAATACTAATCCTCTCACCCCAGTCTCAATATCGGTTGATTGAATGACACAACTATTTCTATTTTAAAAACACAATAGATGTTTTGGGTGTAATTCATCATATGTTTCTTATAAAGTCCAGCCAGATTATTGTGCTTTTCTAAATTAAGAAAATAATCTACTTTCTTATCTAAAACCATGCTTCAGGTTAATTAATGATCTGTGTCATTGTTGATTTACAAAGACTTTAGTTGTCACTTTGGTGCGGGCTCATATTGTGCATATGACCAATTTCCACTGTTATCACAAAAAAAAGAAATTTAAATACATTTGTGATACTGTAGAAAAGGGAAAAAAAGGGATATAAAAAGCTAAGAAATAATGTTTACATTCTACTTTTGTAGGTTTCAGAATCTGTACTTTCTTTTTCCTAAGTAAAAAATTAGCTGACTTAAAATTTGATGCATAATTTGTGTTTTTCAGTAAAGTTAGATTCTTCATATTATGTTTGCTGTTACTCACCTGTGGGAAAAAAAAAGTCACTTTGAATATAATTTTTGGTGAGAGCGTTGGTTCCTTGTCGTACATTCAGAGAGGAAATCATAATAAAGTGATGAGTAGAGGGTAAAAGGAAAAGACTGTTTTAAATAAATCATTATAACTGAAGGATAATGATGGGATGTTGAAAGACCATGAAAGTTAGAGACTTGCCACAGTTTTTAATACCTTTAGATGATATTTTGATTCAATGAAATAGATCGCTTTGGGAGAAAAACTATGAATGTCTCTAACTGGAACCTGCCATTAAATGTATTGCGTATTCATCGGCCATTAAAAGTCTATATTTTAACGTGCAAACACAGCAAGTCTGGCCTTTAACCAAAGAGCATCACCACATTGTGTGAGACTAACCAAGAGTGGTATGCATGTCAGTTTGACAGAGTTAAAAGCAAGAGGTGACATGAAAATACATTTAATTGAAGTTTCTGCTGGTGAACCAGCTTTGACCACTACGACAGAGGAACTAAACAGTTGCAGGACTTACTGAGAAATAGTACATATTTGAATTGATATGTACGATACTCTCTTTTATGGGCCATATGAAAGTTTTAATGGAACCATACGGACGCTTGATGGTACTTATATGGACTGTATTAAATGTTGCACAAATGTGGCCTGTTTATCACAGCAGATGTTCCAGGAATCGTATCTGCAAACAGACTGTTGGTCTGGACTCATGCCTGCTGGTCAGTTCTCGGATATCTGCGGAAATGATTATGTTTGTTTGCTCGGTGGTGATTTCTGGGGGACCTGGCCTGAGAACCGTTCATCTCATGTTGGCGAACATAAAAACGCGTCTACACATATTCAGGTATTTAAAAAACTGTGATGTTTCTCTGCGTTTTGGCCTTCCATTTACACATGAACGCAGCCGCGAGTCACTACAAACAATAATTCCTGAAAACTCCGGCCAAAGGTTTCCTTTTTATAAATGAGATTGGTATAGCAAAAATCGTATCCCCTCTCTACTGAAGCCTTGCGATATATTCTGGGCGACCAACTGCTGCGATTTTTCCACGTTTGTCTGTAAATAAAAGCACATCAACATTTTGCAACGTCATCTCTTTTTAGTGACAGATGCAGTGACGGGCACTTACTGTCTCATAGTGGCAATGTACTCATTCTTGAGGGCCTCTCCGTGTGGAGTTTGCACGTTCTACTTGTGAGTGTTTTTTCTCCAGGTCGTTGCAAAAAAACATGCATTTTTGTTCTCTTTTGATTTCACTGTGGAGAACTGGCAAGCTGCATGGTGATGGTGGTTGGCACTCTCACGTCATTGCAATAGCTTGCATGTTTGGGTTTCCTCCGTCAGTCCAACATGGAGTTGAGGTCAACTAGGGACCTTAACTTACCATGGATGTGAATGTGTGTGACTATCTCTCTGTGTGTTTGCTGCTGCGATGGACAGGTGACCTCTCCAGCACCCAGTCTTCCCAAAATTCCACTTTACAACTTGCCCTTCCTCCTCCTTTGACTCATGTCCTTGTTCTTTTATTATCCACAGTAAGACGCATCCTTGACTTTCACTGCTCTCTTTCTGGTTTTACCACATGTTTTGCTCATGTTTACAGTGTCTGAGCCAGTCCAGCTTCCCTCCCATTGCTGTTTTGAAGCTAATTCCACCCAGACCCCACAGAGATGAAAAAACCCAGGCCAGGACTGAAAAAATGTCTCCAGATTGAATTTCCTCAGGTGGTTGTAATATTGATAAAAGAGGAGATCAGAATGTGTGTTGAAGAACTTGTCCCGTTTTCATTTTAAGATTGGCCAGCTTTACGAAGAAAAAAAAGTGCTGGCATGGAATAAAAGTGGAGGAGCGGTCCAAACTTTCTGATGGACGAGATGCTCATCAGATCAGAGTCACACAAATGAGCTGCTTTATAACATCCAGTGAAAAAAAATCTGAAAGGTCAGCACTCTTCTGCTGCCTGTGTGAGAAACTCAGGTGTTAACACAGAAATATTTGAGGCTTTAAGCAGTGAAACATCCCAGAACCACGTTTATGTGCAGCTGAGCCAACAGAAAAATTGAAATGCACAAACTAGTCACTGGTGAGAAACCATTATAAAAAGAAACAGGAAAGGATAAAACTACTATGATATTGAGATAAAACATACATGTCTGTAACTAAATATGTGGTAAATATACTCGAGGCCAATAAAACTATTAAAAAGGTTTACAACCCATTGACTTCCACACATTTAGTTCAAATGCAGTTTTAACTAACAGCATTTGGATTGAGCGGTGAAGCATGATGCGAGAAGTGAGAGTTTGGGAGGCATGGGGTGATTTCCCCATTTATAGTCTTATTAGTTTACCTCTAAGAAAGGCTGCAGACCCACTCTCCAGTCCTTGGTTTGCCAAACCACAACAGTGCAGAGGATCACGTCATCTCTCAAAAGCAAAGAGCAGGATCACAGGTCGCTTCAAGATTTACAATCCGTACGTGAATCTATTTCTGACAACATCAGAGGAGCAGAAGCTTTGAACTCCACACTTCCTCTTTGGCATCTCCTGTAGGAAACCAGTGGTTGAGAACTGAGATCAAGCTTCCAGTAAAGGGACACATCTTGTTCTATAGGACAGGTGACGAGCCATCAGTGACTTTTAGGTTGTAGTCAATCAATAGTATACAAACTATGAGTTTGTCAGCAAAACAAAAAAAGTTACAAATGACACTTCAGCAGTAGATGAAGAGCAGTCACCCGACATCACTGGTAAATAACTAATTCTTTATCAAACCAATGAGTCCAATGAGTATTTAATAGGGCAATCTTGACGGATCCCTGTAGCTTCATTTAATCAAATCATTGGAGTTAGGAACACTCCTCACAATTTCCACAATTAAAACCTGATGATTTTTGTCACAGCATCCTGAAATGTTGATTTCCTCAACACACACACGTCTCCAGTGGTCTACTTTAATGACATTAAACTTAATAATTAAAATAACGTGCACTGTAATATTGGAAAAATTATTCACAATTGAGCAAAAGTAAATATAATGCTGACAGTGAAAACATCCATTATTCAAAACCATAAGAAGGTGGCGGTTAAAAATGTTCCCCCTATACTTGATGCATTCCTATTATTTAAATCAATTATGAAGCAAATCAATGATCAGTCAGAAAATCACTTTAGCTGGTGATGTGGATATCTTTTGTCTAAATTTGGAGAAGTTTAAGTCGGAAAGAAAAAGTTACTGAGCTGAAAAATAAACTTAAAAATACATGTCATGTTTCAACTTGATGTGATTTTACCTGATTTTAAAAGAAATAAAAGATAAATGTTCTATCAAAAGATCATCACCAGACTTATAATATAATAATGAGGCAACTGCTTCAACGTCTGCTTCCTCACTCCGTGTCTTTACGCTGGTGTTTGGGGAAGTCACGTCCAGATTGCCTCGGATGGTTTCCAGGAAGCCGCATGGTCCATCTGTCATATACTGTCCTCACACACCACGATGTGTGAACAGTATAGACCGCTTGTGAATGTGGGGAGGCTGATTCCCACCAACTGGCCACCAAATGTTGTGTTTAGTCCAGAAACAAAAGAAATGTGATTGACTTTTGTAAGCGCAATAAAAAATTTAATCTTGTCACATCAACTTTTAGCACAAGCTGATAAAACGAGTCACTCTTGTGTCGATGTCAAATTAAAGAAAAGGGAAGTGCAAAGACTGAAACAGTACATGCAACAATGAATGAAACTCAGAGAGAGTCATAACTGAAAACCAGACCACCAGTTAAGACTGAGGACAGACTGAAAGCTAAAGCACCGACACCTTCCAAAGCTCCAGAGTAGCATTACTAAAACCAAACTTAATGCACCTCCAACCCTTTCCCAAGCAACCGCACAGTTTTGGTAACTTTCGACAGACTTTGTGACATAACTGAGAACTTTAGCCATTTTACATCGAAAATGTATATTATTGTGGTTTAATGCACTTTAATAAGCCACTAATGACAATAAAATAGTTTTTTCAAGTATTTCAGAGGGTGCCCTATAATATGCTGAAATAGCTTTCATAACTCAAACTGGAGTGATTCCTTTTCTGGAGGCTGAACAAACTGAGCTTTACTGAAGACAAACTTTTCTCTCAAGTTAAACCCGAGCTAATCCAATGCTTCTGCATTCCAGTTTATTTAACTGCCTTATTGTGAAAGTGATCTCCATTTAGCACTGCTGAGGCTCCAAAAATAAAGGAAGCCTGCAAGTGAATGTGTTTTCATTTGTTTAACAAGATAATTTGAAAAACTTGACAGATTAAATGAAAATGGAATAAAGTTATATAATTTTGTGTGAGATCAGGATTATATGTATATGCAGGATTACTATTACAACAACACATCATCAGTAGGGTACAACTAACCTGTCTAACGACGGTCTAATCCCAGATGGTCTAATCCCAGCTCACGTTCCCTATTAGTGGGTGAACAATCCAAGGCTTGGTGAATTCTGCTTCACAATGATAGGAAGAGCCAAAGGATTAAAAAACGACGTCTCTATGAACGCTTGGCCGCCACATGCCAGTTATCCCTGTGGTAACTTTTCTGAAACCTACTGCTTATACACACACACACACACACACACACACACACACACACACACACACACACACACACACACACACACACACACACACACACACACACACACACACACACACACACACACACACACACACACACACACACACACACACACACACACATATAAACTGTAATAATTATTTGTGTATTTGTGTTGAACTTGCAGGTTTGAAACCATCTCTGGCTAAAAGTCTCTGAAGCTGTTAGTTGTTAAAGCCAGAAAATTAAAAAGCTTTTAAACAGAGAATTGTATAATGTCATGAAATCATACTCGTCGCATGCATGAATCAATTGAGTTGATATTGTTATTCAAAAGTAGGCTAAAACCTCTCAAATTACGCTTATTTGTTGGGTGAAATATGTGAGTCTGAATAGTAATACAATGGTGCCACCTACTGGCAGGATTAATCGTGACACCATTTGCTATAAAACAAACCTTTGGAATTAATACACAGTATATAGTTGTATTGGTTATATTAAATCCGAAAAAAAGGACTATAACATACGTTACAAACAAATACAATTTTATACCTTGGGGAGAAACAAATTCAAATGAAATTACAAAAAAAGTCGCTAACACTAGTGGACAAAAACATTCTTTAAATAACATAACACCAAATAAAAGAAAAAAAGAAAGTGAATTTAAACAGTGAAACAACAGAAAAGGTACCAAACAAAGCTGAAGCTAATGCAGGTTAGTTCTGGAATATGAAACGTACAATAAAGTAAGGCAGCAGAAGGTATTTAGACAGCAGGAAACAGGCCAGGACAGAAAGAACTACGAGAAATTAGTCAATTTATATAAAAAACAAACAAACAAAAAGAAAGTATTGAGTGCTACGTTGCTCCTTTACTCGCCCACTGCATTAGAGTTAATAAGAGAACAGGTCAAACGTTTCTAATCACTGCAACTCAATATAAACCCTTACAAACAATCTCATTATAAACCCACGTCCCCCATTTCATTTAAAAACATGGATAGTGAGTCTCTGTAACACGCTGAGACGCGACACACAGTCTGCGCAGTGCTTTGATCCAGCACAGCGTGTGAGTAACAAAATGAATGCCGTGTCATACGGCATAATATATACGGCATAAGTTGCACCTGTTCAACGGGGTTTTACTTTCTCTGTGAAAACGTTGCAGAGGCAAGAGCAAAAAATAATAAAGACGTTTTTTTATATTTTAAACCTTTATTTATACAAAAATCAAACAAAAATAATGACAAACTCTTCAAAAAATGGTAAAGACGGGCTGTATGAACTTCGACTCTCACTTCCTCTTCCAGACGCTTGCGTACACACGCACGCACGCGCGAGGGCGGGCGGGTGACCAGTCAGATGACAGTCACGTGGTCCAGTCAGCTGATGCTAACGTTAGCCAGCATCCGGACTGACGGTTCTCCAGCAGCAGGGACGGTTCTGACGGTCAGACAGGATGCCTTTCTCCGAGCTGTATTTTAACGTCGACAATGGCTACCTGGAGGGGCTCGTGAGGGGATTCAAAGCCGGAATCTTGTCCCAGGCGGATTATCTGAACCTCGTCCAGTGTGAAACCCTGGAAGGTGAGCCGAGCTAAACGAGCCGCCGCGCGCCCCGCAGGCTAACTAGCTTAGCTCAACATACGATAACGCAGCTTCTAAGCTCTCTTTGCGTTTATTATTCCATTATTGTCATTCGGTTTATACCCGGGAGTTCAATATACTGATTTAGAATCAACGTTTTGTTCGTAATCTGTCATTAATGTGTCTTTACTAGATAGCCAGCCGAAGCTTACTGGGGAATAGCGCGACACATTGATACTCCATCGCTTATTGGTCAATAAAGGGCCTTTCTGGAGGAACTGAAACCGTAGTTGTTAAAGGTTTTACTTCACTTTTCTTGGAATATATGATTGCAATGTCAACAAAGCTTAGAATTGTTTGTCACCTGCTGTATTTGAGCAGTTTAAGCAACACCAGGGCTAAATAAATGTCTGTTTACATTTGGGTTCACAACAGGATTCCACAGTCCTGAGATTAAGTAGAAATAACAACCCAAAGTGAAACTGTCTGGATTTGTTACACGGGATTATCCTTACAGTTGACTCTTGTTTTGATACACTTGTTATTTTACAGTGAGCTTTAAATCGAACAGGACATGAGGTACAGGAAGTCAGAGGAAAAAGTGAACATGCAATTGTAATAATTATGCGATCACAAAATGCATGTGTGTGACAAAATGATTTATACATCTATGTCATTAAATTACCCTGTCATTCTACCATGTGTATTGTTTTATCATCTATTACTGTCTTAACCTATAGGCTCTGTATTATTATGGTTATTAACATTTATGAATGAATTAACAGTGTTGCTCTAGACTTTAGTGAAGAAGTCCCACTGTGTGAATTTCACTGCCTGTACGTCCATGACTCCAGCTGAAAAGGGCATCCGGTGCCAAATCAATCTAAACCCCAGAAGGGAGCAACCCAATTTCTCTAAGGCTGTTTAAATAGATTGTTAATCATATATTTAAAGATCTTGATAAGTCCAAATTACTAATTGTGGGAAATAAGTGAAAAAAACAAACATTTAAAGGCAGTACACAGTGTGGTGTATTTGCCCTGACTATTAAACATGCAGTTGTAGTTCTCCATGAGGTGCTCGTGTTCAGCCAGGTTGCTGTGTGGTAGATAAGGTTTATTTTTCTAGTAGAGTCTTGAGATGCAAATTCTTAGTGAAACAAGCAAGTAGTACATATTATACAGATGTGACACTCCCAACCCTTCAGGATCTGGCAGTTTACTCTCAGGTGTCCTTAAAGGCCTCAATTAAGTCAACCACAGAGACGTTATGATGTTCCTCTGTGCTTGTCCTGCAGATCTGAAGCTCCACCTGCAGAGCACAGACTATGGCAGCTTCCTGGCCAACGAAGCGTCTCCTCTCACCGTGTCCGTCATCGATGACAAGCTGAAGGAGAAGATGGTGGTGGAGTTTCGCCACATGAGGAACCAGTCATACGAGCCGCTGGCCAGCTTCATGGATTTCATCACGTAAGGAAAAAGACACTGAGTTTCTTGAACAATGAAGATTCAGTTTGTAGATTTAATAAAAAGTATACCCTCTGTGACAAAGCAATAATTTTTTAACTAAACCCTTCAAAATAAATTACTCGGTTCGATCCCCCATCTCACTCTGATCATGTGTCAAAAGACCCTGAAATAAGTTGTAATTGGTTTGCTTCATTATCCGCTCAAAACAGAATATAAACCTTTTCCACTCATTTTAAGTCATTGCTCTCTGATGTTGTGTGCATTTTCTGTGATGTTTCCATTTTTAGAAAACAAAGTTTTCAGAATATAGGAATATTACATTTCAAAAGGATGTAATGATGTCCCTGACGGTGCAATGTCAACTTATATATTTTTCATGTGATGAAGACCAGGTCATTAAGATATCATCACTGATAAATAATCAGATGATACTAAGCCTGTTAATGGATTATTAGAACAAGAGCAATCAGAGATTTCTGACCTCCGCCAAGGGTAGACATGGACACAGGGAGAATGACACATATTCCACATCCAGATCAACTGCCGCTATTCATTTATTTAATTTAATGGTCATGTGATTTTATTTCATAATTTAAAAGAACACATAAGACAATATTTTGCAAAATGAAAATTTTCATTTGTAACAATAATTTTAATCCATATCACCACCAAAATTGAATACGTTCTTCCTTTAATCAAAATGCACCTGTGTGCCATTTTTTATGAAGATCCGCTCAGTAGTGTTTGAGATATCTTGTTAACAGATACAAACGCTAGTGATTTTATAACCTCTCTGACGGAGGTAATGATTTACATACTGAAATAAGTCGGATTGCTACCGAGTTAAAATCGCACCTTAAATATTACTTTATGTAATATAGTAGTTTAGTAATGGAAAGTTTACATTTGCATTGATGCATATTGGTGAAACAAATCAATGAGATGATCTAATAAATATGGGATTAGTTCAAATGTGACAAAACAATAAAGTGATGGAGTCACGTCTCGGCTTTGTTCCTCTTCCTGGACCTGCTGTCAGAGTCCATCACCCAGAGATTATTTAGTACTTCAGTCACTGCTCTGAATTCCTCCGTGTCAGAGGATGTACCATAAATTTCTCCCTGTGAAGCACTAAATGGTTTCCGGCTTAAATACATCTCTGATGTACTGGAATCTTATGAAGCAGTCAGACCTTAAATCATGTTTAAATAGCATTCAGGATCAGAACCAAACTGAAGCAGCTGTCAGTTTGTCTGCTCTCCACCTGTAAAAGAAACTTCCAGATCATTTAAATCACAGTTTAAAACTATATGCTGCAGTTTAACAGTCAATGAGGTATTTAACTCGCTGGTGGGATTTCGTCCAGCTTTTGTTACATATTTGTTTGCAGTTACATTTGCTTTTGTTTTTTTTCATCACAGTTTCTGTTTGTCTTTCTTTTCCCTTCATTATTAATTTCAATCCTTGTGCCCAAACAAGTAAATAACCCCGCCTTGCCTTGTGCTGCCTTCAGGTACAGCTATATGATTGATAACGTCATCCTGCTGATCACCGGGACTCTGCACCAGCGGGCGATCTCCGAGCTGGTGCCCAAGTGTCACCCGCTGGGCAGCTTCGAGCAGATGGAGGCCGTCAACATCGCTCAGACCCCCGCCGAGCTCTACAACGCCATTCTGGTGGACACTCCTCTGGGTACGCGCACAAATACGAGCAGGACCGACTCGGGGTGAACATTAGAGGGCGCCAAATCTGTAGCGAATGTGAGGCTCTGCTGTTTGTTTTAATGTGAATTTTCCTCGGTTTTTCTTTTCCAGCTGCTTTCTTCCAAGACTGCATATCTGAGCAGGATTTGGACGAGATGAACATAGAAATCATTCGTAACACACTTTACAAGGTAAACCACAATCAGTAATTGCATTACTACTTTCTCTATAGTTCGGCAATATCAGCTCAAAGCATACATGAGCAATTTGATCTAAAGAAATGTACAGAAACTTTACTTTAAAATCTGAATAATAAGAGAATTACGTCATTTCTAATGTGATGGTTTTAAACTAATAGTTAAACTGACTTTTGAATTTACACCTTTTTTTTTTTTCTTTCTTTTTTTTTCTTTTCTTGAAGTTATTGATTGATTTTGTTAGTTGCACAATTTAAAACAAAGTTTTTAAAGTGTTTAAATTCCTGCATTAATATGTTCTCAGGCTTATCTGGAGGCTTTCTATAAATTCTGTTCCAATCTCGGGGGAACGACAGCCGACACCATGTGTCCCATTCTGGAGGTGAGCTTTCTCTCAGTCTTGGCACAGACACACACAGAGTTTGTCAAGTCATGTTAGAGCAGAAAAATGTTTTCCCATAAGAGGTTTAATATGAAGGTTTGAGCGCATTCAGTAATTCACTTTTATTCTTTGTTGTTTTCTGTAGTTCGAAGCCGACAGACGAGCCTTCATCATCACCATCAACTCGTTCGGCACCGAGCTGTCCAAAGAGGACAGAGCCAAGCTCTTCCCCCACTGCGGCAAGCTTTACCCAGAAGGCCTTGCACAGCTGGCTCGTGCGGACGACTATGAGCAAGTCAAAGCCGTGGCCGATTTCTATCCTGTAAGACTGAAATCACACAGTCGGCACAAATCGCTCAGCACTGAAACACATCATGAGATCCTTGGTGCTTTTGTTCGTAAAATTGAATGTAAACTGCTTGTTTTGTTTTCTTTTGCTGTAACGTAAATGTCTGAGCTATTTATTTTCTGGCTTCCTCAGGAGTACAAGCTGCTGTTTGAGGGCGCTGGGAGCAACCCAGGGGATAAAACACTGGAGGACCGTTTCTTCGAACATGAGGCAAGAAGTTTTACTCTCTTTATGACTGAAAGTTCCATGTGTCTGAAGTGGGAATGTTTACTGGTGACTCTGTCGGATAAACAAAACACTTAATGAAGACTCGTATAAATAAGGGAAAAGCTGTGGAAAGTGTCAATGTTTAACAGCAAGTATTCAACTGTGACATTTTTTTCTTTTTTTTTTTTACTTCCTAAAGCTATTACCTTCAACAAAGCGACTTCAGATCCTTTATTTCTGTTATTTTGAGTTTTGTCCATGATTCAGGTTGCCTTGGTTGCTCTTATTGTGTCTTCTTCGATTAGTTTTGTGAATCTGGTTTTCAGTGGTGTTTAATGCAGCGAGCTTCTCTCTACAAGCCTTTTTTAACACCGGCTTGTATCTCGCCTGCTCATCCCGCTACTCTTCAGTGCATCTCTCCTGTTGGACTTAATATGCCAAATAAAACGAAAGAGTTTAAATCATTTAGGCAACTGTTTCACACATGAGCTGCAACTTCAGGTTAATACAACACAACAGAAATGAGCTTGTGAGACTCGACAAGCAATAAAAATGAAGCTGCAGTGATTGATTTTGGATGCCAGGCTACGTTTTTTTGAAGGAACGTAAGCATCACTCAAAGCTTTGTTTTTGTTAGTCCATGTAGTTTCCATGTAGTTTCCATGTAGTTCCCATGTAGTTCTGTTTCATGTGAGAAAACTCGTGCATGGATATCAAAACACGCTCACTGCTCATGGAAAGGCCGGGAGTCAAAGCCGGGGCTTTGTTCTGTGAGACAAACCGCTGTACCACTGTTGAAATGAAGACTGTGCTTCCCACTTTCTGACGCCGGCTAAGCACTTGGTGTCCTACCGTTCCCACTTGCAGGTGAAGCTGAACAAGCTGGCCTTCCTCAATCAGTTCCACTTCAGTGTCTTCTACGCCTACGTCAAGCTGAAGGAGCAAGAGTGCAGGAACATCGTGTGGATTGCAGAGTGCATCGCCCAGCGACACCGCGCCAAGATCGACAACTACATTCCCATCTTTTGAGCCTTTTTTCCCCCTCTTTCCCTCTTCTTCCTCCTGCCATCATTTAATTTGTTTCCAGTCACGGCTCTGTTAAACATTCTAATGGTCTGATGCGAGAGTTCCCCCGTTCCTCACTCCTAGGTGTAAATTAGACTTCGCCAAAGGCTCTGCATTGCAAACAAAGTCCAAACACGCAATTAACTCCCGCTCCGAGTTTTTAACTGCAAAGAAATCACATGAGCCTGGTGCACGAGAGTCGCTCATTTGACTTTCAAACATTTGTCTGCGGTTGTTTAAAACGAAACAAAAATGATATTTTTATGCACGAGGTTCCGTCCGTCTCGAACATCAGCTGGCAAGGTAAACCAAATGAGGATTTGCAATTTACAAAAACCAGCAGGAAAGCTGACAGACACCTGGAGAGAGTGAGAGAGAGAGAGAGAGAGACCCTTAATATATTACCTGCAGATCTAAATGAAATGTTTTGAAACTATATGACCTTCAGTCTGTTCATCTAAAAATGGACACAACGTGCAAACATTCCTCAGCTTCGGTCATCAGCAGACTCCATAAACTCATATTTATTTCTGTTGTTGTGCTCAGTTTGTTTAGCATGTCTGGTAATTACTGTGGTTTTATCCCCTCCAAAAAACCTTAACGAGTGAAATGTATGAGCTCCTTCTGATATGTTGTTCTACTAGATTGTTGTTAAATATGGAAAATACAACAGCTGAACACGAGCTTCCAGTCGGTGATCTGTTCAAGCGTGAAGCTTCTGTAAATGGCCGTGGAGCGAAACTTTATGGGTATGTGATTGAACGTAACGTTTAAACTATACAAAAGATATATAGATATTTAAAAATGACAATATGACTTTGTTTTCTTCTGTAAAAAAATTGATTTATTACTGTTTTGATCTGTTGTTTGTGACATGTGTATAGTAAATGTGACGAAAGTAAACAAGGCTGAACGGAGTTTTGTTGTGATTGAATGTTGAGATATTTCTGAAGTGGCTCCTTCAAAGATCCGTGCATGTGAGAATCCTCTAAATTTGGGTTTTTACAAAATATTCGATCATAATTTAAGTCCTTTCATAAAGTCACCAGTTGACCAGATGTGAATTTTTTTGGACTGCAAGAAGAAGCCAAGAGTACCCAGAGGAAACCCATGCAGACACAGAAAGAACATGCAAACTCCACATGGACGCTGGTGGTTCAGACTCAAACGTGAGTGTTGGTGCCGTGTTTCCAGTGTTGATTTTTAACGACCATGAATCTGAAAAAACTTGAATCACAACTGGTCAAAACAGGAACATTTTTCATCGGTCATACTCTAGTCAAACAAAAACATGAATTCCAGCACAGGATGTGCACAAACATGATCACATCACCACCAACCTGAAATCTCTTCACTGGCTCTCTGTTCCACTCGGTATTAATGACAAAGTCTCCCTCCTCACCCCCCATAACTCAGTGACCCCATTAACCTTTTAAATTCAAACTTTTTTTGTTTTACTACTGTAGCACTTTGCAATTGTTTAAATAGAAATTGCAATACGAATTATTATTGTTATAACTGCCCTCTAAAGCAGTAACAGTTTTTCTTGTGGCCCCCTTTAAGTAAAAAATGGCCCAACCTTGTCACAGAGTTTCAAACTACATAAGTGTCCACTACATTATTTTGTTGCAATGCACCTCTTAAAAGCTCTTAAAAGTGTGTTGTTGTTCCTAAAACCAGAGAGGTTTTCCAGAAGTGAAATAAATCAAACGTGCAGATCACATGATTCATTGTGGCTTTCCATTTATTATTTATTTTTGTTTGTTTCTTAAGAGCAAAAGAACCTGCTTTGATTGTTTTATTTTTGTTTTTCACTTTTTAGGATCGCCCTTATGAGTCTTACAGGCCTGCCTAATGTCAAATCAATATTGAATCAAGTTCTTCTGACGTTCTCCTCATAAAAGCTGAATCATCTGAGCTGCAGGTTGCCTCCATCCATCCGCAGCTGTTCTCTCTTAAACTTAATTGTGTCTCATCAAGCTGCTCACCTGCAGCTGCTGCTCTAAGAAGAACAGCCAGCAGGCCCGAGCTGCTGCTGTTGCTCCCATCTTCAGTCTTCGCAGAGCTTCTGTCAGACTTTAGAGGACACATCTTAAAGAAAAACATGACCTTCCAGGTTACAACCAGAGCCTGGCTCTGTGACCTGCACTGCTCGGTTGGTCTCACTGACTGGGACATGGACAACGAGCTGAAACTGGCAACAACCACTGACCAGTGTTACCACGGTAACTGTCTTCATTATTCCACCTTTCATAGAGACGATGGATGTGTTTAACTCTACAGTCAGGAGCGCTGAATGTGTTTTGAAGTGTGTGTTATTGTTGAGCACGTCACTGAGTTTTCCGTCTGATGACAGAGGACAAACTGAACGATCAATATGTCGCCCAGAAACGTTCCACGAGTGCCTCGAGGAGAAAAGATGAATTCATTTGGTATGATAAAACATCTGGTGAGTTTGGAGAAAACACATTTTAATGATTTCAAGACCTTCCTCCTTTTAAAACAAGTCCCTTATTAAAAGTTCATAATCCTGTTTAATATGTGTGACCCATGTGTCTGAAGTCTGGTTCAGTGAACATTTAAAACAACATTGTACTTTCATAGTTAAACATTTCTTCTTGTCACGACTTTAACTTTTGTAAAAACTTGACAGGAAAATCGGTGAAACTAGTTTATTTACTTTACTGTATTAACTGAACCAGAGAGGATCGTGTCTCTGCTTTAAATTCAGTTTTTATTGAATTGAGAGTTATTAGAACTAGAGTTGCGTTTCCTGCCATTGTCTTCAGATAAAGTGATAATACCAGCTTGTTAAAGAAGAAACACTGTCCACACTCTCTGAAACACACTTTGACAAATGAAAATCACAACATACTCTCATCTACTTGAAATACATTCACGGTCAATTTACTTGGATGAATAAATAAACCTATGTACAACACATGTATACAGAACAACTTGTAAAGGAACATGGAGTTTTGAAGCGATGAATACTGTGAATTGTATGAAGCACAAATGTATTGCATTTAGTTCCTGACAGAAAATGCCAAATGTGAATGAAAATTGAGGCCTTTCAATAAAACATTCAGTCACTTTTAATCCATTGGTAATATTATAGATCCACACGACACTGAAACTTGCACATTTGATTGTAGTTTCTTCTGGTGCTGTGTTGGCATCTCACTCCTAAAAACACTTTTTCTTGAGGTGTCAGGATGTTTCAGATTACCATGTAAACAGATGGAGGACGAGCTGCTGTTCCTGAGATCGCGGCGTGCGTGAGGGGAAAGCACATTCTTGAATGAAATCGAACAATAAAATCTGCGAGGAGGCATAAAATGGAATAGAATATGGTTTGAATAAAAGAAATCTTGACTATTAAAAAGTGGGATGGTATAAAAACCTTGACTTTTAACCATATTGCACAATATAAAGCAGCTGGAAGTGGAATGTGCTGCAGGAAAAGAAACTAATATTCTGGATAGAAGGACTCTTGTCTTTATCTCTCTGGCTTCGAATGCTGCTCGGTCATTGTTGGTGTTGAGCCCCATGCACAGGACATGTTGTTGTAGGACTCCTGTGAGTAAAATCTCTTATTGGAGCTATAAAGTCCGGTTTTATTCACAAGAGCTCTCTGCTGCTGAACCGGCGCCCGGATAGCTGGTGTGTTTATTTATTTATTTATTTTTATTGCTAGTAGCCCAGGTCTTGTGTTTTCCTGTATTTTTTAAAATTAACACTAGCCAAAAATTTACGTAACCAAATCAAGTAATTTTTTTTTCATGTATGTGAGGGGGAAAGAAAATTGTACAAGTTACAACATTGACATGTCGTCTGTTTTCTGTCCATCAGATACTTTTGTTAAACCAAACCCATGGCTGTGGGTTAATCCCAACATCGTCTGCTCCGTGGAGTACGAAAAGCCTGCAAGTCTGCAGACTTTAGGTGGACCTGATCTAGAAGACCAGACGAGTGGGACTTTACACACCAAACATTCACCGAAAGCAGAGTTCTGCAACTTCACCTCTCACAGCAGGACACTGCTGCCCCCGGATTTACCCTCCACTGAGTACATGGTGCACAATGACACATCCTCAAATGCATGCGTGGTAACATACTTCAGTTTACAATTGCAGTATATTCTTGTTAATGGTAAGACTGGAGCTGCTTAGTAAAATCTTAATTCTTCACCCGCCTGAGACTCGATCAGAAATGGTTATTAATGACTTGTATCTGATGTTGGGCAAAGTCAATCTAACTTAAAAAATTTTTTTTTTAATATTAGATGAAGAATGGAGCCTCTCGTAAACCAGCCAAGGCCAGATGCAAGAGAAGGACTCCAATGGTGAGCCCGATCACTTCAGATCTCACCCAATTGCTTTTTTCTTTTTTTGGAATATCCTCAAAAGTGTATAGTGAGCTGAATAGATTCTTTCATTAGTCGTTTCTCTCTTATTCCAGGACAATAGTGCACTGAAACCTGGATGTTGGCCTCGCCCACCAGTGAATTATTGCATCCTCATCACCTTGGCACTGAAGACCAGTCCTAGTGGGAGCCTGAAAGTTCAGCAGATTTACAATTTCATCAGGTCAAAAGTATTTCTGTTTTTTAAATCCTTTTTTGAAAAAGCTTTTCCAAATCCTTCGAAGCAGAAGGGACACTCCAGGTCCTGCAAACCCACAGTCCTGCATGGCTTCATTTGGTATCCTCCTTTAACTCCTCCAATGATAACCCCCACCCCCCACCCACCTTTTTGGCTGCAAGAAAAAAATGACCTTATTCTTTTCGTAAAATAAGGTCATTTTTTTCTTGCAGCCATAGGAAAGTGTTTTTCAGGGGTATTTGTTATTTGTTTTAGATCTAAACTCTTTTTGTTCAAGTGACATTGCTTGACTTCTCTTTTTAAATGTGTTTAATGATTAGAGATTAGTGACTCTGAGTTGCCAGTTTGTTAAACGGGATATGAGCAACATGTTTAACATTTCAGGAACTTGCAGTATGAGATTGCTTCACACTATACATTGATGTGCATACATGTTCAAAAACAAATCTTTTTAATGGGCATATTTCTGCCTGTGAATCCATATATCATATAGACGCATATTCTAAAACAAGATGTATTTATCAAAGTAGCCTGCATTTTATTTTTTTTAATTTTTTGGGGGGAGGGGGTGGGGGGACAAAAACCCACTATCATAGCAGTGTCCCATAGTGTGTCAGCAAATTACTTTTAATTTACAGAAATCCAGTGAGTAGTCTCTCCTTTTCAGAAATGTATTCGTCATAAACTAAAGTATGTGATTCGGTTTTACACTTTCCAACTGAATGTAGTATTGATAAATGGAAACAACATTGTGTACTTGAACCAACTAAAGTCATAAATCTTCAGCCACAATGCACTGTAGAAATATTCACTTGTTTCGGTCACTATAATGTCAATGATGGCCTTCAGTTGGAACAGAGAAAGTAAAAAAACATAGAGGATCATGACACTCCAGGGCCACAAGTGTCCATTTGTACCTCAAAGACTCCATGTAAAGGTGCAGAATGCAGTTGTTGACGTTCTGCCCCCTCTGGTGTCTTTTACAGGGAGCATTTCCCTTTCTTTCAGACGGCTCCAGACGGCTGGAAGAACACCATCCGGCACAACTTGTGCTTCAACAGCAGCTTCCGTAAAACCTGCAACCAGCTGTGCAGAGACGGCAAGAGGAAGTCGTGTTTTTGGCACCTGACACTGGAGGGTCAACGCCGGCTGAAGGACGACCTCTCCGTGCTGACGGGAGAGTCCTTAAAACAACTGGAGAGGAGCATGTCTCACCCGGGTGACTGCAACAGTACAGCCCTCTTTCTACTGAAGAAACTACTCAATTTGGGCTTCGAATTGTTTGTCATCATTTGAGTGGGAAAATTCATTTATATAGATATTGGATGACGTGGGATAGATTTTCACAGGAAAAGAAAAAAAAGTGCTTCTGAAGCATGTGCTGGTACAAACTGTTGGATATAAATCTGTAAGGTGGGTTTCATGTGGCTGCAATGATATTTCTAACAAACTTCCTTCTCGTTACAGATATGATTCAGAGCATACCTGCAATGTGACCGCATTCATGGAGAGATTAACAAATGACAAATGCTAAATAAAACTTAATATACATAATGGCGTTTATTTGGCGAAGACTATTTGTATTTTTTTCCCCAGAATACTCATTTGACATTGGGGCCTATTAAAGCAGGGGAAACCATCTTTGATAAAGTATACAAAGAAGATGAATGGATGTTAAAATGCAGTTTGTTTTCCCCTCAGATGCAAATCTGATGGCGACAATGTGATGCCGGAGGTTTATCTTCCCGTTGCTCTGGAAACGTGTTTTCATGACTGATGGATGCATGTAAATCAAGCCTTCATTTGACAGCAGTCAAATGTTTTATTCTGGATCGAAGATGTTAAATGTATTCAAATTACTATCCTGATATCTATGCATCACATTAAGAGACTTCCAGTAGGAAGTTGGATGCTCAGTGAGAAGAGGCTACTTACTGATGGACATTGCACATCAGGAAGAGGAAAACAAAGCATCAGGACAGGTAAATAAATGAGCCAACAGAACACATTAACTCTTGGTTAGTATCAGTTGAAGGATTATATACTTGCTGGACCAAAAGTTAAACTTGTAATAATAATCTCACTTTGAGACAATGATAGATTGGCAGATTTTGCCTCAGATTGTCTTTGAGGTTTATAAAATAACTTCAACAGTTCTAATGGAACAGTCAGATTGGGATAAGGTCAATTTAATAAACTTTTTTTTTTGTTGAACTTAATGAGTGTGAATTTCAACAATTTCATTGAATGTTGATCTCATTTTCACCCTAACATTAACGTTGCATTTTCTTTGGTTTCATATGAATGTACCTACATTTATCTATATGATGATGTGACCATATTCTGCTGAACCTCCATATGTTAATACTACTCATTTGCTTCCTCAGGTGGTTCATAATCAAAGTTTACCTGCTCTGGAACAAAATTCAAATTCTGTTTATATAAAATTTGCATCTCTATAAGCAAAAATCAGCATATTGGCTTTCCAGAGGTTACTTTAGATGCTTTAGTATGCCTGAAATAACCTCTTCCATAATCAATGTTACAAAAATAACATGAAAATCTGGAATTAAATGATTGAAGTGATGCCTCGTCTGTCTCAAAAATGAATGAAACAACCAAACCTCAAGTCTTACTGGATCTATACACACAATGCTAAGATGGGTAAACGGGGCTCTTTTTTTCTTTCTCTGTAATGGGGAATATAGTTGGCAGATTAAAAAAATTGTTGCATTAATTTTGCATTCACTGATTTGCTCGTAGGCATCTCACACTGAATATAATGAATCCAATCTGCAGTTTTCAGAAGCCACTGACTTTACACAATGAGGCACAAGTTGAAACGATGCATATAAAATACAAAATTCCCAAGTATTTATGTTACAGTAAGACAGGATATTTTGTCATGCACATTTAATTTTATTGGATGTCCAAGGACCGCCTATGACTCCAATCCCTACTGAGGAGTTGACAAAAAGGTTTTCACACTGAGCCACAGTTGCCAGGTCTGATTGACATGTTCTAGCTTGAACACAAGATAAAAACGGCTGATATCTCACCTGCCATAGAAACCCATGGGAAAATCTTGCCACATAGATAATGACACTTCAAAAGCACACAAAGCCTCACAACTGCAGTAAATGACCAAAGAAGCACAGACCGTTTCCTTCATCATAGCAACCATCAAAAACAGCCCTCAGCCACTTTACAGTAGACAACAGAGGCATCTCACACAAATGAAACACATTGGCATTAGAATACAGCAGCTTTATTCATCATTATGTGGCATAATAAAATTACAGGTGCCGCTCCCTTAGTGCATCTACTGACACAGGAGCGCTAAAAGCCGCTGGGTCGTTGCACGCCACCATCTTTTGATTAATGCCAAAAACAATTGACACAAAGCAACAGGCACTGGCTGGATGACTAAATAAATGGAGTTTATGATTGAATACAATACTTTTTTTTGTTGTTGTTGTTTTAGGTGACAAAAGAGACTCAACAGTCTTGTTTCACATGCATCAACTTAAAAAAAAAAAAAAAGAAAGACCACAGAGTCTCAATAAAATTGCGTACATGTTAATAGCAGTAAGGATTCAGGACACTGTCAGTTTTTGCTCATCTGTCTTGTTTGGTTTGTAAAAGAAAAGTCACCTCATCTAATAGATCTCATGGTATATTTGATTGCTTCCTAAAGAAGAGAATTTTGATGAAGACAATGATGAGGAGCAGCCTGTCAGGACCTGTCCTGCTCCTCCTCCTCCTCCTCCTGAACAGCAGCACAGTATCCGGACTAGGATCAGTCGTGTCAAAATTCTACCCGCACATCAAAACTCCTAAAACCTGGCATGATGCTCAAACCTACTGCCGGAGGTAAGATGTATTGCTGTTGATGGTAAATAGGAGTTATCATAACATTGATTTAATAAAGTAGAGCTTGCATAATACAATATCATCGCAGGAAAATAGATTCAGTTAATCAGGACATGAACATTGAGTCAGAAATACTGAATTTATTTTATGATTGTCAAACATTTTCCTGAAGATTCAATGTGTTGCACTGATGGATTTCAAGCTCATATACTTGCGTGCTTATACGCTCTTATATATATGTGTGTGTGAGAGTGTGTGTATATAGAATTTAATTTGGACTTCTCTTTGGATTTTGCCTGGTGCCATTATTTATGGCATGAGTTTGCTCATCCTTTCACAAGATGCACATTCAGTTAATATTTGACAGTCCCTCTGCAGAGAAGGCCTGAGTACAATCAAAATCTGCATGCCCTTATACAGTCTTGCATCTTCTGAGTCTGTAGGACAACAACACATAATGTTAATGGTTTGTTGTCACTCACACACCTGATTGAAATGAATGGCTTGTTGTTTGAGTCACTTGGGTTGCAGCAGACATCTATAACATCTAAAGCAGTACAGTGGTCAATGAAGACGCAGGATTATAAAACACTGGTGGAGACGATTTTCCAGTAATATGCGGAAATACCTCAACACATGCATGTTTGTTTCATTTTTTATGCACCTTTTCAATACATGTCTGGAGGTTTCCAAAACACAAATGCACTGTCCGCTTAAAAAAGAAAAACCGACCCAGGTCTCAACTCTACAGGGGTAGAAGAAACAGTGGAAATCCTAATATTTAAAGATAATCGGGGATGAAAACACAATGCAGTCTACAGTGTGCCTAAAACCATAAAAATACAGTATTCTTCAACAGAATTTTCCAAACTATCTAGAGGAGTGTGTTCATTTCGCTTTTCAATGTTTTTTGCTGTTTTGACAGCTTCTACACAGACTTGGCCATCGTCTACCAGCAATCGGATGGAGACCGTATGTCTTTAGATATATATTATGCATGGATTGGTCTATACAAAAAAGCAAACTTGGTCGGAATAAGTGGCTGGACTTGGACATATGGAAGTTCTGCATACAGCATACAAGGTGACGGCGGCTGTGCCTACTTCGATTATGGCTCCAAAAAGTAAGTCCTACTGTTTGTAACAGAGTTGGTTAAAACACATAAAATGGACCACAGTGCCGCTTTTTCTGTATTATCAAAAATATTGCTAATATAAATAAGATATAACAGAGATATCAGTGACCTCGTGAGCTCAACAAGTGTTCACAATGACTGCTTGCTCATATCAAACTCACATGTGCTCGCACAATTCAACACATTGAATATTAATTTTAATGTATTGGCTTTCTGGAACATAACCAAGCATACACTCCCATTAGTCACATCTCAGTAAATATGCACAAAAATAAAATGACACACCGTTGCTCATTTATTTGAGAGAGAGAGAGACTTCAGGGACAATTTCTTTCCACTCAGTTACGTATTTACTTAATATAAAAGCACACATTTGTTTAGTTTTTTTACAGTAACGTATTTTATGTAGGTCATTAGGTCAATGTGTGATTTCTATTTTTATGTTATAAGCAGTTATGCAGACAACTCAAAGCGACCCACTGTCAGAACACTGGTATAGTCATGCACAAACTGTCAATTTCAACAAATGAAATCTCTACATAAAACTGACTTTATTTCTATTTCCACTGAAAGGATTAAGGCCACTACTTGTGAAGCAAATAACTTCTTCTTCTGCTACATCACGACGTCAGAACACTGGTGGTACACATTCGTACCTCTGTCAAAGACGTGGTCAGAAGCTCGGCAGTACTGCAAGACGAACGCTAGAGATTTGATTTCCTTGGATCAGACCGACTCCATGAATTCTTTAGGATCGAGAAACTTCCCAGTCTGGATTGGACTGCACAGAGAAGGTGAGGAATTGTCTGTATTCTATTTGAATAACTAATTCATTGGTTTCTTCAAAGATGGCATCATGCAATGTGCAAAGTTACCATAAGTAGCTGATAGAAGTTGGTCTTTCCTCTCACACGCATTCATTATTTTTCAACATCTGCAGGAGGAACATGGAAGTGGAGCTCAGGCTGGTCAGACTACAGGAACTGGGCTGATCCACCATCAGATAATGGGGACTGTGTCTCCATTTCATCTGTCCAAAAAGAGATGGCCACCGAAAGGTGCTCCGACCGACTTCCCTTCGCCTGCGTCAGTGACAACTTACTCCTGGTTAATGAGAGAAAAACCTGGGAGGAGGCGCTGGAGCACTGCCGAGCCTACGTCTCACCCACCGGCAGCAGTCGCCACTACGACCTGGTCAGTGTGCAGCCTGGAGACGACCAGGACTACATAATGGCCAGTGTCAGGAAGGCTGACACTGAGGAGGTGAGCTCACGTTCAGCGACAATCAGTGCATCTAGTACAGGCCAGCTCTTCTGCATTTTGGCAAATAGCATATTAAGGTGTAAAACCTGAAAGACGTGAGAAAACGCAAACAAGCTTTCACCTTTGCCCATGGTTGCAGAAGATTGACATTGGAATGATACTCTCAGTGCATCTTGATTAATGTGAACGTTTATTTATTTTATTATTTTTTAGAGTTTTCTTGTAGGAAAATGTACAATATAAAAAAAGAAAAAAGAAAAACAAGGGACTAAAATTTTTTTGTTTTTTATATATGTATTAATCTGTTACAGTCAACTCAATGTGTCATGCAATTATGTGACATGATGATGATGATGATGATGATGTTTCCTGGTCATCCAACACTTCTATGTGTTGTTGATTTGACATGTTACGAATGTGTAACATGCTTTTGACTTTTGTTTGCGATTGGCTGAAGACATGAGGACCATTGCCAGGTTTCGGTTCTTTTTTGAATTTTCTAGGTTTCATAAACAGTCAAGGAGTTATGGTTATGAGAAGTGAACATACACAATCCAAATCCTGTCAGCGGTGTCAGGATGGGAATGAAAAAGTGACACATTAAAAGTGAATGCCCCGTAATTGCTATTTATGATTGTTGAATTTGTAATGTTTGAGTTTGTGGAGAGAATGATGAAGTTTTTGAAAATGTATTTACTGACGCTTCTTCCTTGTAGGTGTGGGTGGGTCTGCGTTTCCTGGCTGGACACTGGCTGTGGGTGACGGGGGCAGACATGTTGTACACTGACCTGCTTCAATGTTCTCTTGATGGAAAACACTGTGGAGCCTTATCCAAGACCACCCGGACTAATGTGGTGACCAGAGACTGTACAGAGAGGAAACACTTTCTGTGTTACAGAATGTGAGTTTCCTGAACGCCACACTCTGTCTTAGGCTGGTTTCTGCCTTGGCCGATACCAACGACCACCAGAATCCCTTTCATGGACTGATCATGACAGAGATTCTAACAGTTAGTCCTGCTAAGAATACTAATATTTATAGACGCACTGCTGCAGCCGTTGGTGCCTGGTTACATGACAGTGGAGGTGTTGGGGGTCAAGACCTTTCACAAGGACCCACAGTGGCTGTTGTATATTTGCCTTATCCAAGTACTCTGTCCCTCCACTTCATCAAGAAATCAAGAGTCACATTCTGTTATTCAACTCAGTGAATAACGGTACACCCACTTTCTGTTAACCAACCACTTGCTTGAGTTTTGTCACACTATCAGGTTAATGCACCCTAAATTTAGCCTGCAAATAGTTGTATGTTTTTCATTTTCTAAAATATAGAGGCTTTATTTTATGGCCTGTTGAATTACCCATGACTAGTAGTGAGGCGACCTTGTTCAAGACCGTATTAAAACTCAAAAGAACAATACAGTCAAATACAGGGGTCAGGTTTTCTACAGGCCAATTAAAAATAGACCATGGGTCATAGTGTGTACTTTTCTGGATTAGAAGTAAATATGTTATGTTTGATTGAAGTTAATCAGTTGTGATGCCACATGTGGACTTCAAAACTAAGCATTGTGTCACCTCATCCGTAAACTGAAACTGTTGAACTTGCACTGTTTCTTCATAGCTTTTAATTTAATCTCATTGCTGTTTGTGAAGTTGCGAAAATACAATATAAAATAAAACACTGGCCAGTTGTATTTTCCTGCTTCCTGTGTGTTTCTGTGGGTAAAATGTTTCATCTTCAGTGCCTCAATGGAAATATCCACTTCATTTGATAACAGTCAAATAGAGTTCAGGGAATGCAGCCCATAGAGGATCGTTTGTTTAACTTTATATTTAATTCAAATGAGAATCAAGGTCAAGATGTCCAGTTGGTTGTTTGGAGACTCGTCGTTGAATTCTTTTCTTCAAAAACTCAAAGCAAAGCATCAGGACAGGTAACTGCATTACCATCTGGTTAATTTGAGTTAAAAGCCTCCAACATTTGCTGTGTTTACAGTTTTATATGATTCAATAGATCAAGTCGGGCAGCTCCGCCTTATAATCTGCTGTAACATCCGTGCAATGTGGAGTTTTGGTTAAGATTGAGAGACATTTTATTTATTTATTTATTATGTTCATCTATCAGGTTGTAGCTGGAGAAGGATTACATTGTATTGACATCTGCATTTAAAATGCTGCAATTCTTATTTATGTGGCGAGGCCGGAAAAATAGAAACTTGAACGCTCAACACATTGAGCACAATTCAATTTTTTTAAAAAGGGTTAATAACTCCTGAGCTTCCTTATTCAGGCTCCATCCATGTGGTAAAACCCAGAAGTATGATATAAAAGTCAAGAGGTTTCCAGATTGAAACCTTACTTCCAAGTAAATATACACAAACATCCTGTCAGCTGTGTCATACGGAAGAGTTTTATTGCCACTGAAGAAAAAAAAAAATTCGGAGGCTAAAAAAAAACAACCTTTGTGGCCCCAGAAAAAGTCGAAAATCAAAGTCGAGATTTTTTTTTTTCACGGAGAGACGTCTATCCATCCCTCATCATTTGCCCGTAGATGTGAATTCACATTAAATCACTTAATTCTGACTCTATCGGGTTGCTTATTGCTTATGGACGTGTGATTTTACACAGGATTTCCTTGATTAATAAGAACACATTTAAATAAGCAGCCGGGGATCCGTGCCTTTGTCCTTCGTACTCGACGAACTTCCGCGACGGAACCAGGCAGCAGGTTGCTCTGTCTCTTCTAGTCCTGATACTGACGATAACCGCACCGTGTTTATGAGCGAGAGTCTGTCCTGAAGCATCTTTTCATCACTTCATTAAACCACCTGATATGCATTTTGAGGAAGCAGTCACACGCGCTGGCATGTGGATGGACGGACTTCAAATCTCGACTTTGATTTTCGACTTTTTCTGGGGCCAAGAAGGTTTTTTTTTTTTTTTTAGCTTCCGGATTTTTTTTTTCTTCAGTGGCCCTAAAACTCTTCCGTAGTGTCAGAACAGGAATGAAAAGGTAAAATATTAAGAGTGAACCCCCACTAATTATTTTTTAAAATGGCTGAATTTGTAATGTTCAATTTTCTGGTGAAACTCATGAAGCTTTCCAAACTTTAAATTTATCACAGTGAAATAGTAAAAAGATACAGACAATACAAATAAAACAAAAAAAGTCAGCAGCTCACATGATAAAGGCCAAAGAGAGAAGAGAAGGTGTGTATTAAGATAACAGACAGGGAAGGGGCCCGTCTGATGGTCATTCCACAACTTTGGGGCAATGACTGCAAAGGCGTGGTTCAATAATATCAAAGTCAAACCTGGCAACCGTGTAGGAGAGCTGAGAGGTAAGAAGCATAACAGACAACTTTTCCTAAATGATATTGATAGTTGTTACTCGTAAAACAAATAAATGTCTGTAAAAAGTTATAAAAACAACAGATACACATATTGTGACTTTATTTTCTGCTTTGCTGATTTGTTTTTTGATGGAAAATAAAATCCTATCTTGGTTCAACTCAATGCATTGTGATGAAATGACCCATAGCAGTTGATATTGCCACTTATTAAAAACCATTCATGTATAAAATATGAAGGGGTCAGTGTTTATGAGTTTTTCTTACCTTCGAGGCACAATACATCTGAGCCACACCAAAAACATACGGCAATTTCAAGGTAATGTTATTGTTGTATATGCTGTTCTTTCTGCTAAATTTAAAAGTTAACTGTTTTTTATTCCAGTCTGAGTGGCTTATTTTACCTGTAGAGTGGCCCTGTTTAGCTGATCAGTTGGAACATGTTACCTAAACCCTTTTTAAAAGCTCTAATATGTAAATAATTGTGTCTAATTGCGATAAGTGCTGAACCAAAACGGGTCTCAGTTTTGCTCACATCACCCTTCGTTTCATGGCGACTTTACAATACAGGCTTGAGATTCATTTCTGTGATGCTGATACATCCATATACAGAAAAGCCAGCTGGAGGAGCTGCTGAGTAGAAAGTAGTCCTCTAGTGTTCTATGGCTGTCTGGTCTGCTGCACAGTCTGAACCCACAGAGATGTGATCCTCATACTCTCTGCACAGACATGCAGTATTGTTGTACCCCACCCACCAGTGCAGCTGGGACAGAGTGCCAAAATGTGACTGTTTCTCAGGGTAACACATGGTTCTAAATGTAATAGGTTTTTTTTTCAGTTTTGTGTGGTAATAGCGAGTGCAGAGGACCAGAACATGCACACAGACACAAAGATGCTGTTTGAATGTTGAAATAGTTCTTCATATTTTTCTTATTCATAACCAATAATGTACATGAGCTTTAAAATAATAATAATAATGATAATAAATTATTATAAATAAATATAATTTAATTTAATAATAATAATAAATTATCATAAATAAATTATTATTATTATTATTATTATTATTGTTGTTGTTGTTGTTGTTGTTGTTGTTGTTGTTGTTATCATTTTATTATTTGTTTGGCATCACAATGTAGGCACGCTGAGGTTGGAGTTTGGGGAAGTTAAGATAAGCTGCAGCTCAGTTGACAACACCAGTTGTGTCTCAAGTGGAAGGTTGCTGGGTCAATCCCCAATCTGTCAACTTGTTGAAATGCCCTTGAGTAAGACACAAATCCCGACATTGCTCTAATAGATGGATTGAACACTTTGCATGGCATCCGTCTCTAATGGGCTGTGTCAAAACATACATGATCACAACTATTGCATTCATGGGATAATTTAGACAAAGTTTCTCAAAAGTGCTGATGTAATAAACTGATGTGATGCTTCTATCTTTCACAGTTGAAGTCTAAAAGCCAGAAGAAGCCTCTGCATGACCGGGGAAGTTGTCTCCCTAATATCCTGGGCCAACCTCGGGGCCTCCTTCCAGCTTTAGGCACCTAGTAAACCTTTAATTTGAGGCAACCAGTGTGTCCTCATCATTTTTATTGTATTCATTAGCTGTCTTCACTTTCAATTCAAATGAATCAGGAAAATCTTTAGCGGGAATTTTGCTGTCAATCCCATACGACTATGAAGTACTGGTCGTCTAATTATTTTTAACACGTCATAAATTTATACACGGTCTCTGATTATAAATGTGGGCAGTTTTATATTTATTCTCAGTTTTTTCAACTTTATAAAGTTCTGCAAAATGCACAGGTTTTATTTGATTATAGTTGCAGTAATGTCTGCTTCCTGGGCGTCTCCATGGGGGGGAAAAGTGTAATGTTGTAATGCATACATGTAAACCTTCTCTTCATTTGCCAGCAGTCAAATGTTGGCTGCAGATGCAGTGGCAGGCAGCGGATTGTTGGTTTACGTGCACCTTGTATTCAAATGATTGCTCTGAAATGTACAGCTTCAAGTCGGGAAACTTGCCGCAGAGATCTTTGGAGACTGATCGAGGATCACTGCCTATTCTTCCTCAATGTTGGAGCTCAATAAGGCAACTTCAGCTATCAGGTAAATACATTAATAATTAATGATTTTTGATATCCGTTTGAACAGAAATAGGCAATTATCGCAATTCATTCAATTCTACGTGAGATGTTGAGAGATTCTGTTCTATTGTCATGTCACTTAAAAGAAAAACAAGGTTTACATTTATGCTTTCTGTTAACAGCATGTTGACGATGACAGAGATGAAGAGCAGCAGCTTTTCAAGAACCCTGATTCTCCTTGTGCTGAGCAGCAGCACGGCATCCGGACTGGGATCGGTGGTCTCCAAAAAGTACATGTACCACCCAGCTCACTACACCTGGCACGATGCCCGATCCTTCTGCAGGCAGTGAGCGTTCCTTCTTTACTGTCTGTCTGAACATAAACTGGCCGACGTTGATTTGTTTGAATTTGAGACTTGATTGTAAAATGGAAATTGTTTGGAAAAACGGACAGATTTCCCTCGTTCACATCAGGATGCAAATGCTCTGTTGGTTTTCACAATACTGCTGCATCAGGTAAGAGGGGAAAACTGTTAATATCCTGCCGTTCCGGAGATGGTTTTCGTATAACCACCAGTTCATTTGGATGGCAATGTTGCTCCTCCAAATACTTAGAACTGAACTAATTTCAGGTCTGATCCATCATTGTCGGATAAGTATCACATGTGTAACATTCAATATGCAGACTCCATTTGGTGAAAGAAGAATGTTGCTGATTGGCCATATAGATGATGGAATATGGAAGAAATATTGTTTGTATTTTGAGTAGTTTTATCTGGCTTTTAACAAGTTTGACCTTATTAGTATCAGTTCATTTTGAATCACTTTGAATGTTCTGAAAAGTGCTTTATAAATGTATCATTGTTAGTGTGATTGATTGATAAAGATGGTCAATCTAATACCTACATGATAAAAAAAGAGTTTTACTTATTTAAATTGATCTCTCAGAGCTTTCGTCTCATGTTTTTTTTTTTTACACAATAGTAACTCAACAGTCTGTTGTATTAGTAAATGTAGAGAAATGCTCACTAATATTAACAGTCCATAACCACTAATGGGATGATTTTGCTTTCAATCCTTTCTGTTCTGTAAGTTCACTGTCTGGATGATATCGTTTATGCTTTCTCAACAGGCACTACATTGACTTGGCCTTCCTCATCAAGCAGTCAGATGGAGACGCCATGTCCATGAGCCCATACCGTGCTTACATTGGTCTGTACAGGGCAGATCCTCAAGTAGATGAGTGGGTTTGGTCCACTGGAGAAAGTGAAGATTTTCCTTTCTGGGCAAGAGGCGAGCCACAAGAGAATGACACCTGCAGCTTTGTCTCCAACACCACCCTATGGTAATGTAAGACTTCCGAGGGACCGTGCGCCTGCGCACGTATGTGTTGTACTGCCAATCTACTGCTCAATAAAACCACAACTGGACAATTTCATTTCCACACAATAACTTTCTGATTTGACATCCTGACCCTATATATTGTCATGCAGTTACTGTTTACTAGTGTGGTCCACAATGTTTTCATAAATAAAAGGCTTGTTGTATGCTTGCAGCATTTTGCTATTTACATGTTTCCAGTGTTTGCATGTTGTTTGTTGAGTTGGCATGCTGTCATATAGATTTACTCATTTGTTTGCATGTGTTTTCTAATGCGGCAGTGCATTTACACCATCCTGCCAGCAGTTGTGAATTGGGACAGAAGTGAAGTATTGAATGCAAGAATTCAAATAGAAACATACTAGAATTACCTGTAAATTGAATCAACATTGAACACATTTGACCTTTTCCATTATTTTATTTCCTTTCAAAGGATTCATGGAGACCGATGTGGCGCTTATTACTTCTTCTTTTGCCACGAGGAGAAACTTAATCATTACAATTACGAATTCATACCTCTGTCAAAGACATGGTCAGGAGCTCAGGACTTCTGCAGACAGCACTACGATGATCTCGCAACGTTTTCCAGCATCATTTCCCTCAACAGAGTTGGTTCTCAGAACTTTCCTGTTTGGATTGGACTGCACAGAGAAGGTTCATGCACACATGGTCACAAACTGTCAATCCTGATATGAGCTATTCAAATGTATTGTGTATGAATTAGATCATGTATTTGCTTCTTACAAGATGACATGGGATATGATACGTGAAGACAGTTAGATTTCCATAACTTTAAGATATATTTATGGATGGACAGATTAATTTAACTGGTCCTTGAGTAAAATCTGTCGCTAACAACACTATACCCCCAGCCATTGTACAATCATACTGTAGATTCCTCTTAAAAACGTCTGGAAAAAGCTCAAACACTGGAAACCAGCACAATGCAGTTTCTAATTGTCGCACTGTTGGAAACACTAAGGTCAGAGTAAACATTTAGCTATTCGAAAAGGATTTTGTCCATTTTCCCCATTCTCACCACAGTGCATCGTAAATTTAGCTACAAGACAGATGATAAAGTGGAGAGCATCATTGGAAGTAATCTGGTTTTTCACCCTCTGTTCTGCAGAACAAACATGGAAATGGAGCTCAGGCTCTTCAGACTACAGGAATTGGGACCAAGATCAGCCAGACAACAGCGGCGAGTGTGTCTCAATCTCATCTCTCCAGAGAAAGATGGCGACTAAAAGCTGCACCGACCGCTTCCCCTTCAGTTGCTATGTCGACAACATACTGGTAGTAAAGGAGAACAAAACCTGGGAGGAGGCGCTGGAGCACTGCCAATCCCTCACTTCACCCTCCGACAGTCACCATCGCTACGATCTGCTCAGCGTGCAGCCTGGAGACGACCAGGCCTACGTCATGACCAGGGTCACTGAGGCCGACACAGAGGAGGTGAGCTTATATTCACTTAGAAATGCAAAGGAGGTTATCATGATGTATGTTTTAAATTTATTTATTTTTCTAATTGAATTATGAGTTTATTTTGGACATGTGGCCCACATAACAACAACAACAAAATTAAATAAAAACACACAAAACATATGAACATAAAAGAGCAAAGCAAAGCCAAAAAAGAAGTAAATTACTAATGCCCAACCATGTCCGGTTATTTGTGTTTATATTTACAAAAAAAGAAAAAAATTATTTTACACACACACACACACACACACACACACACACACACACACACACACACACACACACACACACACACACACACACACACACACACACACACACACACACACACACACACACACACAACACACTTATACATGAATGTACATGACAGGTACATTGTAATAATAATATTGAACAAGAACATTTACAAATAATAATATAAATAATATACTATTTAGATTTCATCAATTACATTTTAAAACATTTTTGAATGTGTGCTGTTTGATATGGCTTTGCCCAGAAAAGATTAATAATGTGATGATACATGGTTATAAAGTGCTCGCATTCCAACAGCCAAACTAGTTTATGGCCATATAGTTCAGTTAAACATGAGTTAAAGTTGTTTATTAGAATATTCAGAAATAATAAATAATTGCTAGAATAGGATAGAAAATAATTTTGGCACCTTGTAAAGCAGACATCTCCATTTGTGTGATTGTGTGTTTAAATGTGATTGTCACTGTAAAGAGCTCTGTTGGCTGCTGACTTAATAAAAAAGAAAAAAGAAAAAAAGTGCTGTATAGTGAAATCCATTCACCATTTTTCTCTTTAGGTGTGGGTCAGCCTGCGCTTCCTGGCCGGGTTTTGGCTGTGGGTGAATGGAGCAGACATTTCGTACCCTGACCCGCCTACATGCCCCCTCGAGTGGAAGCACTGTGGAGCCTTATCAAAGGCCAACATGAGCAGCGTGGAGACCAGAGACTGTACGGAGAGGAAGAACTTTCTGTGTTACAGAAAGTGAGGACACTTTCCATTGTCATAGCATTTTGTTTTTCCTTGAGTGGTGGTTCTGAATTAGCTATTGTATGAATGTGTGTTTTTCTGTGTTAGAGATGGTGGAGTTGAAATGTACAGTTCAGGGGTCTACTTCTGCACCGTTTCCCTCAGTGGGGTAAGAACCTGCTGTACAATAATCATAATCAACTGATTACAGAAACTAAAGGACATGTATGTTTCTATGTAGACTTTAGTGTCAGCTATGTACAAGGTTCTTCTCACAAACCGGTTAAAATGTTAAAGCTATACTCCACTAAGTACTTTTAGAATATAACTAAATTTTGATTCAAAATGTTTTGAAGATAGCTGCAATGCCATTTATTTTACATTGCAACATGTATTTTTCAAGATGACTGAGTGATTAAAGACGATGGCTTGCTGACACAGTCCGGGGTTTTATCAGTGTAATAGGAACAGTGGAGACAATCCTGTATGCGAGGACATTTATGGTAGATGGGCTTGACAGATACACAAAACATTTAAATAATCACATACACATATGTCTTCACATACTGTATACCTGTGAATACTTTGGGGATTTCATTAAAAAGTTAATCCTGTCTTTTGTGGGTTTGATTATCTTCGCGCTCATCATAAATAGCCCATCCCGAAGAGAAGTAGCTATATACTTCAGTGCTCTTAAATGCTTTGAGAGACTCCAGGTGTGTTGATATTGGTTAGAAAACAAACAAAACAAGGCAGGCAAATTCCCAAATGAATGAAAAAATATTTAAAACTTTGTTTCTTTTAGAAAGTTTGAAATCCAATGTGTTTTGAATTTTGGTTTTTGAGTTATTTTTCTTTTTTTTTCATCAGCAGGTGGGAGCATGTGGGTGGTGCTTTGGTCCAATAAATGGTCACAAAATGACTGAAACCCATGAAACAGGCCTGAACTCTGAACCTCCCTCTGCAGCCGTTACTAAATGTAGAGCTGCAAGACGTTGGTGGTTTGGTCTTGAATATTTCTGAATGATTTGCTTTGCGAGCTGAGAGGAAAATAGGACCGATTTTCTTCTGAATGCAGAGTTTTGTTTATGTTTTACACGGGCTGACACGGTTCAGCTGCAGATTCTTTCTTTTTCTTTTTTCTTTCTTGAATTCCTGATCATTGACCATCAGACTCCACGTCTGCACCCACAGTCACTCTGTAATTACAACATCCGTAAAATTTATTATGGGGGAAATGTTAAACACATGAACTCACCACCTCTTCCTTCTTTTTTCACAAATGAGAGGCTGGAAAAACTGTATTTGCAGAATATCAGGTGGGTAAAAAGAGACCCAAAGGGAATGTTTTTGCTGCGGGAGGGTTGACCCCCGTCAAGGCAAACCTTGTAAAACTCAGCTTCACGCGTACCTGACAAAGGTTTTGTTTCTTTTTTATAAGTCACCGCAAACATTACCCTCCAGCTGATGAGATCGTATTTTCCACAATCTTCTTGTAACATTTATGAAAGCCCAAGTACATCAATTTATCTGTTTTTTATTGTGAAACAAAGACTCATTTCAGGAACTTTTTTTTTTTTTTTTTCTGTTTTCACCAAGCTTTAAAAATGTCAACTTTTCTTGGATTAGCTGTCGAATGTTCCTTGTTGACGTCACCCACCTTGAATCCATGCCCTCATCTGTCTGGATCGGATCAGCAGCGGCTGCTTTCCGGCTCGTGACACCATCTTTACGGGACAGCTGGCAACATTTACTGCAGTGAGGGAGACTGACAGGGAGCTTTAGTAAAAAAAAAAAATCCTGAAGACTAAGACCCTGAAACTCAACGGGATGTTCTTAAAAAAAAATGTTTGTAAATGGCAAAGAAGCTGTCATTCTCAGAAAAGGAAAGGATCAACATGCTAACATGTTGTCAGAAAGCTTGTGCTCGTATAATATATGCAAAAGGCTGCATGGAGCCAAACTGGCTCAAGGAAGCAGACAGGTTCACCCACATATGCTGAGGACAAACATCTGCTTCACATGAAACTCTCAGCTTCCAGAGAAAAGCCTGTCAGTCTGTTTGCTTAAAATCTGCACTCTGTTTAAACTGAACCCACCCTAGTTTGTACTGTAATCAATGTGTAAATATATCTGATAATTTGTGAGACTTATCCAGGCTAGACATGATCACTTCATTTTGAGTGTAAATGTTCCAAGGTGCACAGTTTACTTGAAAGAAGCCATGGGAGAGATGCTTTTCAAACAAATCAATGTGTCTCCGATCATTGAAACAACAAACTGAATGAACCAAAGGTCAAAGTCTTCCAATAATCCAGGTGGAAGTTCTCCAGCTAACACTCAGATTCCCTCAACTAAAGAAGAACTTGGATTGTTTAATTTGCAGCATGAACAAACTGAAGTTGATTAATTCAGTGTTTCTTAGTAGCATGTAGCACAATGTCTCTGATATCCACGACCAATCGTTGGTGACTCTATATTACTGACACACAGTTATCAATGAACAGTTACAACCAGTATCGACACTCTTCCAGCTGTTCTTACAATTCATGCTGATGTTGGATTTTGCACTAGTTTTATGTCTTTATATGACCCGAACATGATGGAAATGGGAATCGAACCTGCAAACATCGCTGGATGGATGGGGGTAAGATTTATTTTCTTCCTTTTCCAGCAGTCCGTATATTAATATTGTCGTGGTAAAATCATATCTTGGCCTTATACTCATTATATTTGATCATCATAGGCTTCCTACCTTCCTGGCTTTAAGCTAGCAACTCTTGGTTCACTCCCTTTGCCAGCTGGCTTTCAACTCGCAAAGATTCCCTCACTCCCTTCTCCAGCAAGGCCTTATCTGCCTGGGAACCGAGGTCAACGGTCTGCTATTGCTAAAACCCCAACAGTTCAATTGTTGTGCTTCATTGTAAACCGCTGATCTATAGGGAATAATGACAGGAGTAGACTTTTAATTTTAATATAGAATATGTCCTAATTTAATGAAATACTGCATTATTTGAGTTTGCATATTCTTCCTATGCATTATGGATTGCCAGCTGAGCTGGTTCACAAACTCAGGAAAACTGCATGAAGATGTATGAACGCAGGATGAATGGATGAAATGGTAAAAGTTTCAATAAACGTTTTAAAATGTAACAATTAGATTTAATATACAGAAATGTGATGATAGTTACAAAAATAGAAAATTCTCTAGTAATTAGTTGAAAATACAATAGACAGGTATACAATTAAAAAAAACTCTTTATAGGTTCATAACAATTTGATGAAATCCATGTTTTTGGAGATATAAGTGGGGGAAAAGTATATTATCTGCGGATGTTTTTTAAAGGAGACCACACTGACCTGAATAGCCAAAACTTTAAAATCTCCTAGCAACAGTGGAGCATGTTTTGACTGTTTTGGCAGTAAATGCAGATTTGATACAGCTTCGGAAAAAGCTGCTGACATGTGAACAGTTAACTGTTGAGCTGATATAAGTGAGCTGAAACGTGACAGTAACTTTAGATCCTCGGTTCTCTTTGTGTTAGAAAGCAGCGCGAGTGTACAAGTCATTTACTCCTGTCAAAATATAAGTTAAAGTTCAACATGACAGATGAGATTTGGCTTTTTTTTATTTCTAAATAACCTAACATAATCAAAGCCAGTATGAATTATTAACGAGAACAATTAAAAACCATGTTTTGAGCTCTGTTTATTATATATAAAGGGGTGTTTAAATCAAAGCGTTGAGATATTCTGACTATTTTTACAGTCTATGTCTCAGTAAAGTGCTCACTGCAGTGGGTCTAAATTAAAATACTGTATCTACTATTCTTGAGAGATTTAAAAAATATAGGAATTGATGAAATAATGTACATGTTTTGATTATAAGCTTTGGTAGAGAAGTGACTCAAGTAATTTTGTTTGCTGGAGTGTTGTGTTTTTACAAGTGCAACTTCTCTGCTGAAGAAATGGCAGAGAAAGTGTTGGAGTTGGCGGCTCGTCCCGCCACCATCAGCCTCACACCGAGCTCTAACAACGGTCACACTGTGTTAAGTGCTTTGGGAGTGTCGCCGTGGCAACCGTTTTGTGGTGTGTTTGTGAGTGTTTCAAGCTCCAGCGGGAAGTGGAGGCGAGGGGGCGGATAGTGTGTGTGTGTGTGTGTGTGTGTGTGTGTGTGTGTGTGTGTGTGTGTGTGTGTGTGTGTGTGTGTGTGTGTGTGTGTGTGTGTGTGTGTGTGTGTGTGTGTGTGTGTGTGTGTGTGTGTGTGTGTGTGTGTGTGTAAATCAGTGTTGGCTGGAAATATCTGGGTGACCTAATGCACATCTGTGTGCGCTGGACTGACAGACGGAGAGAATTTTTAAAGGGAAAAGATCTCATGTATTAGCTTGCAGAAGCAGAGAGCAGTTTTTCTCAGTTTCACAACAAAAACAAACACATAAGTAAACAAATGTCCAGTTACTGGAATAGAGTACTTGATTACAATTGCTTGTGATTGCTGTACTTTACTTATTACACAAAATTTTACGTGAGAAACAATTCCTCAGTTCAGACTGTTCCAATAATGTCCGATGCACTTAAGCTGAAGTTATTTTGAGGAACATGCTCTGTGATCTGAATGGTAGGACTTTGACAAAATAGAGGCAGCTGAGATAAACATAAAAAGAGCTAACGCTTATCAGGGTTGCTAATGCTAATGGTTGATGTTAATGTTTCACGTTCCATTGTGCTGTCAGGAGGACTGAGTTAGATCAGTTGCCAGGTCTGATGTGTTTCTCAGCAGAGTAAATCAGTCAATGGCAAATGAACCCTGACGCCAGAGCCGACCCTACCCAATGTGGGTAGGCACCTCCCTCTATCAGCAATTTACATACGCTCACAAAATAATATCGAATAGCATTGTTTTTACAATTGTCTATAAGATAACATGTCACCCGATTGAGAAACATGCTTAACAAATAACCAAACAATAAAAAAAAAAAATCTGAAATACCATAAAAATACCTTATCACAAAATAAAAATCCTTGAAATAAGTGAATACATTATAATAATCGCAATATATTGGAAATTTAAGAATCAACTTCAATCAATTTGAATAACGCTATCGACAGACTACATTTACATTATGCAGTAACTACAGTACCAACCAACCAATGTTATATTCGTAAGTCACATTTCACACAAGAAATGTAGAAATGAATGCTTTACATGTTTAAAAAAAAAGTACAAAAACACACACTTGCATACAAATGCCTGCTCACCGGCATGCACACACACTGATGAAAGTAGTTAGACACGCTATCAAGTGGCTGAATGCCGATAAACCAGATGAGGAAGCAGCATCACGGGGACAGTCTGCACCGGGAGCCACTCCAGCACCCTGAGGGACTACATCAACATTAACAAGCAGAGGAAACATCAGCTGTGCCTCGGGGCTGCAGTATGGACCTCTCTCACCTGGCCTGGTCAGAGGGGGAAACAGGGCAGAGGGCTGTGTGCTCCCTAATGAGCAGGACGGTCAGACACACTCTTCTCATGTATGACAAAAGAAGCAACAAGCTCAGAAACTGAAAGGACTTCAGCTGATGATAATTTCATGAAAGTGGTTGCACTACTTCTCATCCACATCACCACCCGCAGACTCCTCAGGTTGTGACGCTGTGACTGGGACGGTGGCGGGACTCTCAGATGGGCCGGTCGCCTCCAGCAGCCGCTCCTGTTCTGAGCAGCCATATCTTATTCATAACCTGCGGAGCAGTAACCAGATCCAGCTCGCTCTTTAGTCGCTGCGCCTGGTTCTCAGGCTGCTGCTCATATCAGAGTTTTACAGAACAGAACAAAGCAAGTTTCATCTCTGACTGAGCGCAGGCTCTGCTCTTTATGAGCACTGGTTGTGTTTACTCCCACCCCCCCACCCCCCGAACCCCCCCAACCCCCATGTGAGAGTCTGACATTTTTAACATTTCTTTCTCAAATTCCAATAGCATGAACACAAACAAGCAGTTAAACGTTATGACTAACATGGTTAGAGTATGTAGTATTGATCTCTTGGACACTAGAGCTCCCTTCATACAGGTTTTTTTGTTTAAGATTCAAAGTATTTGCTTTTTCATTTTGTAATAAACATCAGTCATAATCATTTTAAATGACTTGAGTACTTCTCTGTATTCTTTCTTGACAGCTCTTTGATTGAAAAGAGAATTAAAATTAGGCCTCACCATATGAACAGACTTTTGCATGGATGAAAAACAGACATTATCATGAATCATGATGATTTTATTATGGCTTACACAACTTCATCGACACTTCGATTATGAGCTTCTCCAGAATAAACTTTTTTTTTTTTGATCATCACATATTCCTCCAGGGATCCTCAATACTTTGTGCAATCATTGTCTTCAAAAACATCCTCATAGTACACCTAATGTATTCTAGGATGGAGAGATAAAAAAACAACTGTAACAGACGACACAAAATACTTTCCTAGTGCCTTTTTGTCCACTTTTTTGAACATTGGATTGTATTATTTGTAAATGTATGTAATTCCACCCACAAAAAAAACAATTATTTCACAGCTGAGGAGAACTGGATCTTCACCCTCCTCAATTTTCGACAGCCGTCTCCACCTTCGTTACACCAGTGAATATTTTCAAAGTCTTCCTCTTCTCCTCTTGCCTGGATAGTCTTTCTCTCTCTCCTCACCACCAGTCCAAATCCTCTCAACCTGTCATCTCTACTTTCGTCTCTCAACTAGTCAACATTAGCTATCTCTCTGATCTGATCTGTTCATTTTTAATTTCCAATCCTGCTCACCCATCTCACTCCCGGAGAAAATCTCAGCATCTTCCTCTCTGCCATCTCCAGCTCAGCCTGCAGTCTTTTGCACTGTGCCACCATCTCAAAAACACCTCATCAATAAATATGAAGGGACATGATGACAAAAGGCACTCCAAGGATTCCTCAGTCATCCGCAGACATCCATTAGTCCCATTTTAAAATGTTGCATCAAAGGTCATCCTCTAAGTGAACCCGGCCTTTAACAATTCATTCAGCATGTTCAAATCAGGAAATACACCCTGAACCTTTTGGCCCTCACCCTAACCTTCTGAAAGTGCAGCTAATGCACAACAGGCACTATGGAGAAATAGTGAATATTCTTCACAGTGGGACATCTTCAGGTTGGATCAGCCACGCTGCCTGCAGTAAACAGGAGTTTAGTGAAATAAGAACCCTGATGACAACAGCTTATGGTTAGTAGCTAGAACAATGAAAGAGCCTACAGTTGTGTAGCTCTTCAACTACTCACACAAACTTCAGTAATAGCAACTTCCCTAACATATCACAATAGTGTTTGTTTATTTAACATTATTAAGGTTGTCTGGAGAAGTATGAAGTATGTAACATATCTATAGATTCTCATTCATAAAGTGAACAGATGGAAAGTAACACATTTTCAAACTTGAGATTTCTGTACAGTTATTTGAGGAATAACAGCCGGCAGAAGCTTCCTTCATGTCTGTACCAACAGAATGCCTCCATGTTTAGAGACATGATTGTATATATAAACACAGAGTTACACTGATTGCCTCATATTATGATTCTTCCCTCACAGGATGCGATCCATACATGCTGAAAACATTGTGACATCTCCACCGTTAAGATATCATCTTACATTCCCCCCTTGGGAGAGTCACATGACCCCTTGTTCGGGTGAGAGTGTGAGAGGAGGGGGAGTCAAAATGCTTCAATGAAAACCACATGGAGGGAGGAGAGAGCTGTGACTAAACAGAAAGGGGGAGAGCGAAGGGAGGAGAGGAGAGAGAGGGGGGGGGGGGGGTGCAATACGAGCTGCAGGGACAGAAGAAGAAAAGGAGAGCAGCAGTAGGAAAGGTCTGAGACTTGTGGACCAGGATCACAGCCCGGACCACGGACCAGGCAGCAGCCCAGTCCAGCATGTCAGAGTCCATCAGGAGGAGAAGCTCCAGCAGGCAGCTGCTGCAGAACCTCATCAGGTGGGAGGAAAATGTTTTTAACACATGATGATCGCTGCTTCTTTACCTTCACTGTTCAATCAGTACTGCTTTGCTCAGAAACTCAGCAATAGAACAGATTTACTGGAATAATGTAACACAATTAGTCCAGAAACCAAGTCTAAAGTGCAGCTAAATGGATGAATCAGGTGGCTTGATTTGGTTGTCTGCCAGGTGCAGTGGTTTGATTCCCCCTCTGTCCCTTTGTCCAAATGTTGAAGTGACTTTAGGCAAGACACTGCATCCCATCTTCCTCCTTTTAGAATCCAGCATTCTGCATAGTGGCCGTCATCACTGGTGTGTGTGAATGGGTGAATGGGACTTGAAGTGTGAAGCATTTAAAATCTGCTGAAGCAGGGATATTTTCTTTAGAGGTGAAAACCGTAGAAGTGTTTGTTTCTTACTTCATTATTTTGTTTAACTTGTTGCAGCTTAAGTTGCAGATGCAGACTTGAAAAGCATAACTAAAAAAAAACTATGCACACATCACATCGCCTCAGAGCTCCTGCAGCATGCTGCAAAGCCTCATCTGCTTTCAAAACAAAATGATTGCAGTGTTTATTTTGTAGTGGGAGTATGCATTATGCATTTGGAAATTCTGACAAAAATGTCAAAACATGGCACATATTCATCTGCCATTACAAAATACTGAAACAGTATCTAATCTGTGCAAGTATACACCTTAATGCAATACTTGCAGTACTTGTCTTTAGTTTCTAATATTTAAAGTATTGAAACATTTAACTTGTATGGACATTTTTCCACACTCATTTTATGGTTAAAAGTGTGAAACCTCACCAGTATAGGTACCAAATCCCAAAACATTTACTGATTATATGAAAGCTACCAGTCACACTGCAAACAAAACTTGTAGTTGTTGTGATATTTTTAGATATTGTGAAGTGTCTGGTCAATATATCATGTCACATTAAACAGTGTGGGACTGTATATTTGGCATGAACTAAACTGCAACCTATTATATTTCTATTACCAGACATGTGAATTATGTTCTTTTTTTATTAAATAATAAATCAAGGATTTTCTTCCTTTGTCATTAATAATTAATACCATTTTTTTTTAAGATATAAACCATTTCATTTGATTTTCGACGTATTGGAGCTCAGAGACATTGTAAACATGCAGAGAGGATCATCATCCGGTACAATCTGACATGTAATTTGTAGTTTAGCCTGGTTGGTTTGGCCTCAGGCATCAGGAGAGTGAGGAGAATATCAGTGTAGGAACAGTTACTTGTTTATTGTGGTGATCACACATCATCGGTCACAACGTTCAATTGAAATTCAAAACTGCAGGTGATTCATGATTGTAAACATGTGATCCGCATTTCTAATAAGCATTTTAATGATTAAAAAATTATACATTTCCAATAATATCACTTTATTATTTAAACGTAGTTTTGCCTCTAACTCAACTTTTTATTAACTATCATCTCACAATCTATGAATCATAATAATAATAATAATAATAATAATAATAATAATAATAATAATAATAATGATAATAATGATAAAGTCATGAAATCATGAAACACAATGCATAAACATCCAAATTAGGTTCTTTCCTTCTTGTTATATGTGCTGCCTAGATTATTCAAATCCTAACGAGGTGTATGTTTTGAATGATTTAGAGGTGACATGGTGCAGTTTGGCTGAACTAGACTTCTCACTTTTCCCGTCCTACCGCCTCTGCCGATCTATCACCTTTGTCTAAATTTAGATTCAATATCTCTAGTAGGAGAGGAAAAATGTTCCATCGTAAAAACAATGAGAGGGAAGTTGTTGCACCTAAATTGATGTAGGAAACCTAGATTGACTCTTTATTGAATTTTTTTTTTTTAAAGAAATCTGCTGCAAGTTTCCCCAACAGAAGAATGCCCAACAGCTAAATTACACTCAGAACATGCCTGGGAACAAAAAGTTATTATATAAAAAGTGGAAATAAAACATAAATCTCACTCATTTATATTTACAAAGCCTCTCCAGTCAGTTTCTTATAGCTCTACTCTGAGAGGTGTTTTAATGGTTTGGACTTTCCCACTTGTAACCATGGACACAATATTACAACCACATGTGAGTATATTGTTCGCCAGCAACACTTTCATTGCCTATAATGTAAACGCTATATAAGGTTATTAACACCTCATCAACAGTGTCTACAAAAGACGAGCCCCGAAGGCGTCTTAAACTTAAACCTTGAGGGGGAACTAATTCAAATTGCACCTATTTGTGCAGGTGTAGACAAACAATGTAGTCGTGGAAAAATCATGATACAGAAAACATGATGTTCGCATCCTTACTAACCACCATATTTACTCTTCATACCATCTTCAAGATCGTCTAAAAAGGTGTGAAAAGTGCAGAAGGTGATATGGACTATAGCACGTGTCAGTCACACACACGTGCACCAAGATATAATGCCATACAAACTTTGATCTCGAACCACTGGTGTTACAATTATGAAGAGGAACTTAAAGGTAAACGTGTTACTGTTTTATCTTATGTAGGCAGTCAGAGGAGTTGGAGCCAATCCCAACTTACTATAGGCAGAGGCAGTTTACATGTTAACAGTCCAACACAGGACATAAACACTGAGACACACGCTCACATTCACACCTGCAAGAAAATTGGATGTTTCTATTAGATGTTTCTGGACTGTGGGTGGAATCTGGAAAAGCCACTCCTGCACAGGGAGAACATGCAAACTTCATACAAGGTCCTGGTTTGACCACTACACCACCATGTGACCTACAGCCGTGCACAAAACCGACAATAAGTAACTGTCCAAGTTCTCAGTGCTCTTCACTACGTCTGAAAAAAAGTCATGAAATAACTTTACTGTGTTTGGAAAAACAGTAATGAGCAACTTCAGACAGAACATCATACATTAGTCTTCGACTGTGGCCGCCTTAATGAGATAGGTTGTCTTAATGAGATAATGTTCCTGTGACGATGCTCAAGCTGCTCGGTAAGCGGGATACAGAGAGACAGCAGCTCTACAACTTTACAACCGTTTTAACTCCAAAAAAACAGCACAAGTTCTGGAAAACTAGGAGCAAATGTTAAACGCAGAAAGTAAACTCCTTGTAGAAATATTTAAATTGCGTCAGTTTGCTTGTGAAACCAGTGATCACGGTAACAATGTGAATTCAAGTCTTAAAATCACTTTCAAGTTAAATAAAGTTGAATAAAATTTGATAGAGAAGAGATGTTAATATATCTACAGATTTGAAATTTAATAGATTGATTCAAAGCAGTTTTATTTTCATTTCAACATCACATCAATAAAATAATTCATATTTGAAATATACAGCTTTTTAACCTCTTCAGTTCAAGAGTGTGGATCTGATTGTTTTCACAGGTTCCCCTGCAGGCACTATTTAGAGGATTTAAACTGAGTTAATCCGAGTCAATGAGAATAATAAGCCTTCTTCAGTAGCAAAGGTTTCTGTTTTCCAGAAGAATGCTGGAAGCTGCGGGACCGGATTGAAACTTCCCCCCTTAAATTATCCTTATCGCTTTTAATTCAGCCATGCTGTTGTTTGTTTGTTGCTCCTTGTTACCATGTAGATTTTCACTGCTGTAATTTGGCAATTTGACACAGTCAATTCAAGGTTGTTTTTTTGTCTCCAATAATTGGCATGGGAGACTAATTTATTTGGTTGTTTTCTTCTACCTCTTTTTTTATTTGTATCTCTCTCCCGGATGATGAGCGTGACTGTCAGCGTGCATCTTGTTTTCCTCCCCGAGTGATGGAACATTGCGAAGTGACTTCACTGAAAGTGACACTGAGCTCAATGGTTTCTTTTATAGCTGAAACTTCCTTAATGGCCATGACATCATCTGGCTGAGCCCTACACACACACACACACACACACACACACACACACACACACACACACACACACACACACACACACACACACACACACACACACACACACACACACACACACACACACACACACACACACACACACACACACACAAAGGAAACGCCGCTCTCCGGGCCACCATTGCCTCATTGTGTGTAAATGGTGGAAAAACTGATGCATATCAGACGGATCTCCTCTATAATTTGCTCATTCCACATTTATGCTTCGCAGCATCATGTTTAAATGTCTGAGCAGACCCCAGAGGTACGGCGTTGTACTGATCGTCCTGCAGAGGTAATACACACCAAGTGCTGTGAGACGGGGTCGGATAATACACTGTAAGAGCACGAGAGTGTGACACACTGCATCACCTCATCTTCAGCTGGTAGTTTGTTATTTCATCAAAGCTGCTTTTCACTCGGAAACTAATGTTTTACATGACAAAATTGAATAGGATAAACCACAGCAGAGATGGACAGTAAGTGTGTGTGTGGAGTCAGATCATGACGACAGGTTGTAAAGGGAGCTGGTTGTGAAACCAGGATCTCTGCTGCTCAGCAACTGGCCCTTGGGCACACACTCCCACCTCTCCTGGAGAGCAAATAAATATTGCTTTCTCGTCTTTGTGGTCTTTTTGCTCATTATGTGATTTTCTTTGTAAATCTTATAAAACGATTTTTTGTTGGCTTTGTTTCTTTTATCTCAATCCTCATTGTGGTTGCTATGTTTGTCTCCTTTCACTGTTTTTGTGCGTCTGTCTTGAAATGTTTGTCTCTTTTGGAGCTTTCTTTTTTTTTTCCGTTCATGACAGTTGCTCGTCACGTTGTGGTTGTTTATTGTGTATTGTGTATTTGTGGTGTTGGTTTTCGGGATTGGTTTACAGCTTTACGGTAAAGATGTAACGTAGGGGCCTAGTTCACATTCTCTTTGTTGTTAAATGATGAAGATTTCTCAGTTTATTGTCATTTTGTGGTTGTTTTCCATCTCATGTTGGTCATTTTACATCTATTTTGGGTTGTTTTAACTTTGATTTTTCTCCCTTACTTTCACTCTTTTCTTCTTTGACGTCATTTTGTTCATATCATCTCTCACTGTGTATATTTATCTCTGTGTATGTATGTATGTATGTGTCTGTTTTTCATCTGTTTGTAAAATCTAGATGTGATTTCAAAACACTAAGCACCGAGCATGGCAGTTTGTGGCTGGTTCAGACGGCTCCGCTCATGTCTGCTGCTGCGCTGACCTATGAGCAAATGTACCCAAACCGAGCTGCACGTTTCCATCACACCTTCTGAATCATACTCAACCCGTCAGCACTCTGCTTATTCCTTTTTCTGTATGCGTCGATGCATTACTCACTCAACAACTGATCCACCTGTAGTCCAGCTTCCTCTTTCCTCTTGGGAGGAAGTTAGCGCTTCGCAGAGCTGTGCTTTACATTAATGCTCTTCATGCTCCACATTGACATCATAATCTATTCCACATGAGTTAGCTCCAAGGATCTGTGCATGTTAATCACCCGGGCCGCAAATCTTAATGCAAGTCAGAGTTGGCGCTTTTACTTTTTAGACAGCGTAATGGAGGTGGTGTGACTTCCAAAAATGCCTCAAAGGCACATACAATTTTCTTCACTCCAGTCACCACAAAGATATTCAATTTACAGTCTCCATTGGACAAACTCTCACTCACTCAGCTGTCATACTCACACAAAAATGTGATAAATGCTGCAACATGTGCGTTCATCTTATGCGTAAGTGAACACAATTACACAGAAGCTGCGTCTGCTTTATTCCATCATCTCTTTATTTTGCAAAGAGCAGCTCTGTCTTCTGTAAATGACAAGTTTATGAACAAACTGATGAACTGGAGAACTATGTCATTGCCTTTCACCCATATTTCCAGCTGGAATGGGCTCCAATTCGCTATGGCCTCTTTTTGAATAAAGTAGTTGGAGATGATAAATGGATGTTTGACTTATTTGACACCGCAAATATATCCAGATGAAAACATAACACCCTGAGGATTACAGTCTCTGCTCATCGATCTATCTGTTTCATGTGAGCTGAATAGTTTTCTGACATGTAACAAAGTTCAGTTACCACTTTTCTGTCAAAACAGATCACAGCATCACCCACCGCCCCACATTCCCACCTCCATTCCTAATAAATTAGGATTTAATAGAAGTCAAATGTTTCCTTCTTTCTAAGCAAAGTAACCACAGACTGGCTCATTTATTACACCCATAATTCATCAGACACCTCTACTTTCTTGAGAGAAGTGCATAAATGTTTATACTTCTTTATTCACTCAACGCAACAAGTTGGCAATAAACACAATCTTACAAACATATTTGCACCCCTCAAACAGGATTTTAAGTGGATGGGGTCGAAGGATGGACAATTTTAGGGAAGTTTTAATGCTATAATGTTTTCCTTATAAAATTAAAACATTAATGTTATAATGTTTTCATTTCAGACATGAGACACATCCTAACTCGCTGCAAAGCAATGCTAAAGGTTATGAGTTTGTCACTTAATGAAAGCAATCCAGTTTTTAAAATGGGTAAACAATTCAGCTAATCAGGGGTCCAGGAAGTAAAAAAAACTAAATGAATAGAATAGAATAGAATAGAATAGAAACTAATTTTGTTTTTGATTGATGAGGTTAGATACAGTACATTTCAGAACCAGTACTTTCTTACATTTCTACTTATAAGAATATTTTTGCCAACTCTGCTACAAACCCATTCATTCGTCGATACCCACTTCACCCAGAACACTCAATAACTGTAAAGCCTTTCCAACTGTGTGAAGACCTGACAGTAGTTTATTGCTGAAAATCTTAAAGGCTTTGATATAAAATGACTTTTCATTCTTAAATTAATGGTTTCTTTCACAAATGCAAAGTATTTGTAGTCACAGGTATCAAATCTACAACACACCAATCTGCCCTCTATGCCTTTTCCCTTAATTACACTTCAGGCATAAATGATGATGTCCAGACAATCAGACTTGAACTGCAGCTTGTTCAATTTCCTCTCCAATAAAAATGGTCTGACTGAGAAGCCAAAGCAGCTCCGTACATATCCACTTATTTTACAGCAAACTAAGCCCTAGTCTTACCACTAGGTTTCACTAAGTGTTATTTCGGTCATTTTTCCAGATGGTAATGACCACAGTATGCTTTATCGGAATCCCTAAGTAGCCAGTGTCCTCAGCCTCACCCCTTTTTCATATTTGAACTTGTCTCTTTGCACATTTAAGATGTTTTTCATTCAGACATACGTTTAATGAACAAAGGGGCTGACACACTGGGAAAAAAATTATCAGTTTTTATAGTCCTGCATTGAACTGGCCCCAAGTCAGCCAATACAATGACGGATGGCCTGCATGTTTTATGTATTACTGCAGTGAGAGCCAGAAAAGCTCAAAGCTTTGGCCTGTTTTCGTTCCATAATAATGATGCTAATGCCTCCATGTTGTGATCGTGACTGATTTTATGCTGAGCAAAGTTTCCAGAGTGAGATCATTGAACAACTGGGACAGAACAGAGAAAAAGTTCAACCTAAAATCCAGGATTTAGTAGCCTATCAATGAAATGAGCAGCATTGTGTGAATGTACACCTTTGATGCTTATATAATGTTATGGACCCTGTTGCTGGTTGCAGAGAAACCCCCGCTTACATGAGGTAGTGCCACCCATCCATCTTTTTCCCCCTGGAGTTCACATGAGAATGTGACGTCAGTTAGGAGAGTAAAGAAGCCCAGTCCTCTTCTTATGAGATTGTATAGCTGATGAGTCTTGATGATCTGTGACTTTGTTTTCATTGAGTTGAAACTCGATTGATAATTTCTGAAATCAATTCTAAAATCTTAATGTCGACTCACTGTTGGACCAGTCCTGAATAACCATGTTTGTTGTATTTTATAAGAGTTGCTGGTTAGTAGATTTTCTGTTAAAAATAGAAAAGTATCCCTCAAAAAAAAAATCATTTGTGTTATCCATCCCACAAACTCTCCTCCTCTCAAAGTTCTACTCTGAGATGGGTTTTGATGGTTCCCCATTTAGAAAAGTATCACAACCACATGTGAGCATATTGTACACCGGCAACACTTTCATTACCTATAATGTAAACGT